>NC_080174.1:47840521-48150164 GCF_950295315.1 Erinaceus europaeus | reverse complement strand
AGCCTCCAGCAGAGAGGCAACATTGAGAGAATATGAGACAAAATTTAAACAAGCGGGAGTTGGGCAGTAGCGCAGTGGGTTAAGCACACTTGGCTCAAAGCACAAGGACTGGCAGAAGGATCCCGGTTCGAGCCCCTGGATCCTCACCTGCAGGGGAGTTGCTTCACAGGCAGTGAAGCCAGTCTGCAGGTGTCTGTCTTTCTCTCCCCCTCTCTAGCTTCTCCTCCTCTCTCCATTTCTCTCTGTCCTATCCAACAACAACAATAACTACAACAATAAAACAACAAGGGCAACAAAAGGGAATAAATAAATAAATATAAAAAAATTTAAACAAGCACAGAATGCTCTGAGAACAACCCAAACACCAGAAAGAGGCCTTCGAGATGAAAAATATGACTGCTGAAAAAATCTCAATATAAAGTTGAAAGATGAAGTTGAAATCTTTTCTTTTTTAAAAATATTTATTTTTATTTATTTATTCCCTTTTGTTGCCCTTGTTGTTTTTATTGTTGTAGTTATTATTGTTGTTGTTGTTGTACAGAACAGAGATAAATGGAGAGAGGAGGGGAAGACAGGAGGAGAGAGAAAGATAGACACCTGCAGACCTGCTTCACTGCCTTTGAAGTGACTCCCCTGCAGGTGGGGAGCCGGGGCTCAAACCGGGATCTTTATGCCGGTCCTTGTGCTTTGCGCCACCTGCGCTTAACCCACTGCGCTACAGCCTGACTCCTGAAATCTTTTCCTAAAGACAGAGAGAAAGAGAAGAAAGTCAGAGGGGCAAAGAGACAGAGACATAAGCAGAAAAAGGGCAGGGAGAAGAATTGGAGATAAAAATATATAACAGGGGTTCCCGGAAGATGGCGGACTGAGAAGCTGCTAGTGGCTTGAGCTCTGATCACATCTGCTGGAAACGGTAGGATTTTCTGCCTTTAGTAGGCCAGTCAATAAGTGGTCCTAGCAGTGACACCAAGGAGGTGACTATAACTTAATTTGGGTTAAGAATTAGAGTAGAGGTGGTGCAGACTAGCGAGTGGGCTGCTCCAGACTTCCCAGGCGGCGCGAGCAAGGCGCGTGCGCCAGGCACTGTCCTCACCCAAGGAAGTCGGCTCCTTGGCCGGTTGCAGAGCGCTGCTGGGCGGCTGGCAGAGGACCAGGAGGGAGCACTGTAGCTCGGGGGCTTTCTCTTGGGAGTCTCCAGGGACCACTGCGACCCTGAGGGCAGATGCGAGGACATCTTGAGTACAGCTCTCATTGGATCAAAAGGACTTGGAGCTAGTTTTCATTTTTGAGAAATCCTTTAAAAAAGCTTGGGGGGGAGGGTTTCCGGAAGATGGCGGACTGAGAAGCTGCTAGTAGCTGAGCTCTGACCACATCTCCTGGAAACGGTAGGATTTTCTGCCTTTAGCAGGCCAGCCAATAAGGGGTCCTAACGGTGACACCAAGGGAGTGACTATAACTCAATTTGGGTTAAGAATTAGAGTAGGGAAAAAAAGGGGAAAAATTTTTTTTCTTCATTTTAATTTTCAAGCATACCTCCTTCCCTGCCCCCTCCCATAACAAGTCCCTGGGGACCAGCTCCTAGCAGGATTCCCTGCTAGGAGCTCCTTTTCTTTACCAAATTCCTGTCCCACCAGGGAGTATCATTAATTCTAAGTCTATATGCTTCTGAAACCTCTGGCCTTTTTTCTTTCTTAGTAGCCAAGCCCCCCACCTCACCCCGCAAGCTAATTAAATAATTAAAAATAAATACTTAAAAAAAAACCCTTTCCTTTCACTGCCCTTTTATGACTGTTCTTTTTCTTATCTTTTTCTTTTTTTTTCTCTCTCTTTCTCTATTTTTCTTTTTCTTTTTCTCATTCTTGTCATCCTTTCTTCCTTAATCCTACAGCTTCCAAAGTCACAGCCCCAAGCCCCCACACCACCAAACAGTGTGCTTTTTTGAATTCACTGATACACATTTGGGAATTTCCTTTCACTGCTCTTTAATTACAGCTCTTTTTCTTATCTTTTCCCTTTTCTCTCTCTTGTCTCTCTCTCTCTCTTTTTTTTAATCTTGTCATATACTTCTTCCTTCTTCTTTGCCTTTCTGAATTTGTGAATTATTTGGGGGAAGAAATCGGACTCAGAGTGGACTCTCTATGTGTGTATCTCTGCTCTAGTTCCCTTTCCCCTCTTGTTACCCCTAGAGTATACAGTGGATAGTAGATTTGCATAACTGTCTATTCTTGCTATCCTTTCTTTCTTTTCTCTTTCTTCACTGGGATTTGGTTACTATTTTTTCACAGACTGGAGAAATTGTTTGGCTAACTGGTAATGATTAAACTACTTCAATATTGCTTCAGTTGCTACTGTAATTCCTGAGGTTGGTGAGTGCAATTGTCATAAAGGTATTTCGTACAGTGTTACTTGTACTCAAGACACAACAACTGCGGAACAACAGAGCATAAAAAAGAAACACATAAATCAAAAAAATGGGTAGATCAAAAACAAATAAAACTGCTACTCCAATGAATGAAGACAGGAGTCCAGAAGAAACTACAAATCAGCCAGAAGTAACCATAGATAAGAAAAGTATGCAAGCAATAATAAACTTATTAATCACAGAAATGAAAACAACATTGAAGGAAAGGAATGGCAGTATTAGGGAAACAACAGTTGAGACCAACAAGGAAAATACTGATTATCTTGAGGCAATTAGAGAACTGAAAGCTGAAATAGCTGTAATGAAGAAAGAAGCTGAGGCAAGGGAAAGCAGACTAACAGAAGCAGAAAACAGGATTAGTCAGACAGAGGATGAGTTAGAGAAAACAAAGAAAGAGGTGAAAGAGCTTAAAAAGAGATTGAGAGACACTGAAAACAACAACAGAGACATATGGGATGATCTCAAAAGAAGTAACATTCGTATAATTGGCCTGCCAGAGGAAGAAAGAGAGGAAGGGGAAGCAAACATTCTAGAGGAAATAATAGAAGAAAACTTCCCAGACCTGAATAACAGAAAGGACATCAAGATTCAAGAGGCCCAGAGAGTCCCAAGCAGAATCAACCCAGACCTGAAGACACCAAGACACATCATAGTCACAATGAGAAGAAGTAAGGATAAAGAAAGGATCCTGAAGTCTGCAAGAGAGAAACAAAAAGTCACATACAAGGGAAAACCCATAGATTATCTGTAGACTTCTCCACTCAAACTCTAAAAGCCAGAAGGGAATGGCAAGATATCTATCAAGCCCTGAATGAAAAAGGGTTTCAACCAAGGATAATATATCCTGCTAGAGTTTCATTCAAACTAGATGGATGGATCAAAACCTTCTTAGACAAACAACAGTTAAAGGAGGCAACCATCACCAAGCCAGCCCTTAAAGAGGTTCTAAAAGACCTCTTATAAACAAGAACATCACTATAATACTTGCAATATATAAGAGCAAACAATTTTTTTGAACAATGGCACTACAATACATTAAATCCATAATATCAATAAACGTCAATGGCTTAAACTCACCCATCAAAAGGCACAGGGTGGGGGGATGGATCAGAAAACATAACCCAACCATATGCTGCTTGCAAGAATCCCATCTGTCACAACAAGATAAACACAGACTTAAAGTGACAGGATGGAAAACTATCATACAGGCTAACGGACCACAAAAAAGGGCAGGAACAACCATTCTCATCTCAGACACGATAGATTTTAAATTAAATAAAGTAATAAAAGATAGGCAAGAACATTACATAATGATTAGAGGATCTATCAGCCAAGAAGACTTAACAATTATTAACATATATGCACCCAATGAGGGACCATCTAAATACATTAAGCACCTACTGAAAGAATTTCAAAAATACATCAATAGTAATACAATAATACTGGGAGACTTCAATACCCCACTCTCACACTTAGACAGACCAACAAAGCAGAGAACCAATAAAGATACAAGAGAATTGAATGAAGAGATTGACAGACTAGACCTCTTGGATATTTTCAGACTCCTCCACCCCAAAAAACTGGAATACACCTTCTTTTCAAATCCACATAACACATACTCAAGGATAGATCACATGTTAGGCCACAAAGACAGAATCAATAAATTCAAGAGCAATGAAATCATCCCAAGTATCTTCTCAGACCACAGTGGAGTAAAACTAACATTTAACAACAAACAGAAAATTATTAGAAGTCACAGAATTTGGAAACTAAACAACATACTCCTTAAGAACCACTGGGTCCGAGACTCACTCAAGCAGGAAATTCAAATGTTCCTGGAAACAAATGAAAATGAAGACACAACCTATCAAAATATTTGGGACACAACTAAAGCAGTACTGAGAGGGAAACTTATAGCCATACAATCACATATTAAACACCAAGAAGAAGCTCAAATGAACGACCTTACTGTACACCTCAAGGACTTAGAGGAAGAGGAACAAAGGAACCCTAAAGCAACCAGAAGGACAGAAATCACTATAGTTAGAGCAGAAATAAACCACATCGAAAATAAAAGAACCATACAAAAGATTGATGGAGGAGATATCACAACTGACACCACAGAAATCCAAAAAATCCTGTGAAACTTCTATAAAGAACTATATGCCACCAAGCTAGAGAATCTGGAAGAAATGGAACAATTCCTAGAAACATATGCCCTTCCAAAACTGAACCAAGAAGAACTACAAAATCTAAATGCACCAATCACAGACA
The DNA here is from genome assembly GCF_950295315.1 of Erinaceus europaeus. NCBI lineage: Eukaryota > Metazoa > Chordata > Mammalia > Eulipotyphla > Erinaceidae > Erinaceus > Erinaceus europaeus. The sequence continues at coordinate 48,145,468 of NC_080174.1, read as the reverse complement.
AAGAAATTGAAACCGTTATTAAGAATCTCCCCAACAACAAAAGTCCTGGACCAGATGGCTTCACAAACGAATTCTACAAAACTTTCAGGAAACAGTTAATACCCATACTTATAAGCTATTCCATAAGACTGAAGAAACAGGTATACTCCCTTCTACCTTCTATGAAGCCAACATCACCCTGATACCAAAAGCTGATAGGGACAGAACAAAAAAGGAAAACTACAGACCGATATCTCTGATGAGCATAGATGCCAAAATATTAAACAAGATCTTGGCCAACCGGATACAGCAACATATCAAAAGGATTGTTCATCACGACCAAGTGCGATTCATCCCAGGAATGCAAGGCTGCTTCAACATCCGTAAGTCAATCAGTGTCATTCACCACATCAATAAAAGCAAAGCCAAAAACCACATGATTATTTCAATAGATGCAGAGAAAGCCTTTGACAAGATCCAACACCCATTCATGCTCAAAACTCTACAAAAAATGGGAATAGATGGGAAATTCCTCAAGATAGTGGAGTCTATATATAGCAAACCTACAGCCAACATCATACTCAACGGAGAGAAGCTTAAAGCATTCCCCCTCAGATTGGGGACTAGACAGGGCTGTCCACTGTCACCATTACTCTTCAACATAGTATTGGAAGTTCTTGCCATAGCAATCAGGCAAGAGAAAGAAATCAAAGGAATACAGATTGGAAGGGAAGAAGTCAAGCTCTCACTATTTGCAGATGATATGATAGTACACATAGAAAGACCTAAAGAATCCAGCAGAAAATTACTGGAAGTTATTAGGCAATATAGCAAGGTATCAGGCTACAAAATCAATGTACAAAAATCAGTGGCATTTCTTTATGCAAACACTAAATCTGAAAAAGACATCCAGAAATCACTCCCACTTACTGTTTCAGCAAAATCAATCAAATATCTAGGAAAAAGGTGACCAAAGAAGTGAAAGACTTGTATGCTGAAACTATGAATCGCTACTCAAGGAAATAGAAACTGATACCAAGAAATGGAAAGATATCCCATGCTCATGGATTGGAAGAATAAATATCATCAAAATGAATTTTCTCCCCAGAGCCATATAAAAATTTAATGCAATACCCATCAAAGTTCCACCAAGCTTCTTTAAGAGAATAGAACAAACACTACAATCATTTATCTGGAACCTGAAAACACCTAGAATTGCCAAAACCATCTTGAGGAAAAGAAACAGAAATGGAGACATCACACTCCCAGAGCTTAAACTATATTATAAAGCCATCATCATCAAAACAGCATGGTACTGGAACAAAAATAGGCACACAGACCAGTGGAACAGAATTGAAGCCCAGAAATAAATCCCAACACCTATGGGCATCTAATCTTTGATAAGGGGGCCCAAAGTATTAAATGGAAAAAGGAGGCTCTCTTCAATAAATGGTGCTGGGAAAACTGGGTTGTAACATGCAGAAGAATGAAACTGAACCACCTTATCTCACCAGAAACAAAAATCAACTCCAAATAGATCAAAGACCTAGGTGTCAGACCAGAAACAATCAAATACTTAGAGGAAAACATTGGTAAAACACTTTCACACCTACACCTCAAGGACATCTTTGATGAATCAAACCCAATTGCAAGGAAGACTAGAGCAGAAACAAACCAATGGGACTACATCAAATTGAAAAGCTTCTGCACATCCAAAGAAACTATTAAATAAACAGAGAGACCCCTCACAGAATGGGAGAAGATCTTCACATGCCAGACATCAGACAAGAAACTAATTACCAAAATATATAAAGAGCTCAGCAAACTAGCACCAAAATAGCAAATGACCCCATCCAAAAATGGGCAGAGGACATGAACAAAACATTCACTGCAGAGGAGATCCAAAAGGCTAACAAACATATGAGAAACTGCTCTAGGTCACTGATTGTCAGAGAAATGCAAATTAAGACAATACTAAGATACCACCTCACTCCTGTAAGAATGGCATACATCAAAAAGGACAGCAGCAACAAATGCTGGAGAGGATGTGGGGACAGAGGAACCCTTTTACATTGCTGGTGGGAATGCAAAATTGGTACAGCCTCTGTGGAGAGCAGTCTGGAAAACTCTCAGAAGGCTAGACATGGACCTTCCATATGATCCAGTAATTCCTCTCCTGGTTTATACCCCAAGGACTCCATAACACCCAACCAAAAAGAGGTGTGTACTCCTATGTTCATAGCAGCACAATTCATAATAGCTAAAACCTGGCATCAATCCAGGTGCCCAACAACAGATTAGTGATTGAGAAAGCTGTGGTATATATACACAGTGGAATACTATGTAGCTATCAAGAACAATGAACCCACCTTCTCTGACCCATCTTGGACAGAGCTAGAAGGAATTATGTTAAGTGAGCTAAGTCATAAAGATAAAGATGAGTATGGGATGATCCTACTCATCAACAGAAGCTGACTAAGAAGATATGAAAGGGAAACTAAAAGCAGGACCTGATCAAATTGTAAGTAGGGCACCAAAGTAAAAACCCTGTGGTGAGGGGTAGACATGTAGCTTCCTGGGCCAGTGGGGGGTGGGAGTGGGTGGGAGGGATGGGTCACAGTCTTTTGATGGTGGGAATGGTGTTAATGTACACTCCTAGCAAAATTAGACATATAAATCAGTAGTTAATTAATATGAGGGGGAAAAATCAACTGTATGTCTCAAAGTTTTTCAAAACACAAACTGAATCTTTTTAATATATAGGCTGTGTATTTGATATGCGGACTCTCTCAAAAGCCTAGACCAAGTAGAATAGAAGCATCCAATAGCACAGCTATATAAAAGATACTGGATACTGTACAGCAAACCCTAACAAAAGGACTTTTCAAAGTTAACCCAATTACCAAATAATGTGATGATAACATTAACCATCGGTTGTCTTTTTGAACCCTAAGACAGCAGAAACCTCACATCTCCACTATAGAGCCCCTACTTCCCCCAGTCCTGGAACCCTTGGATAGGGTCCACTTTTCCTAGTTCTAATCGTCTTCCGGCTTTCCAACACTCTTCAGAAAGGAAGGAATAATTAGGTCCATCTCACAGTTGAAGGTAAGTCCAGGCCTTTGGACTGACTATGTTCTATTGCACTTGTTCAAGTAACCACCCTCTGGACCTTTTCTGGGGCTCACTGATCTTAAAGCCCCCATTTGGTAACTGGAATATCATATCTTAAGAGTCTGGTAGGGAGTCTGGCGGTGGCGCAGTGGGCTAAGCGAACATGGCACAAAGCGCAAGGAACAGCGCAAGGATCCTGGTTCGAGACCCTGGCTCCCCACCTGCAGGGGAGTCACTTCACAGGCAGTGAAGCAGGTGTCTATCTTTCTCTCCCCCTCTGTCTTCCCCTCCTCTCTCCATTTCTCTCTGTACTATCCAACAACGACGACACCAAGAATAACTACAACAATAACTACTACAACAAGGGCAATATAAGGGAATAAATAAATATTTGAAAAAATAAAATAAAAGAGTCTAGTAAAGGAGAGATCTGTCCACATTGGCCCCATGAACCAACCCATCATGAAGGGCAAGAGACAGAGAGGTGGTTTACCTGGCACGGGAACGAACACTGGTGACTGATGCACTGGAGGTGTGGCCCCCACCAGAGCCTCCTGAGGGTCCTGGCTCACAGAGAGGGTTCCGACAGTAGGATGTCCTATTGGGACCTCTTCGTCCTCCTGTGGGGATCAACATAAGGTCGCTTTTCAAGCCAGAGGAATATATCAGTACATCAATGGTACTGGTTACCAGTTACTTGGTCTCTTCTTATCACTTCTTCCTCCTACAGACTTATCATCTAGCTGCCATCTCTTTTTTAAAATTAGTATCTTTATTTATTTATTGGATAGAGACGGTCAGAATTCGAGAGGGAAGGGGGTGATAGAAAGGGAAAGAGAAAAAGAGACACCTGCAGTACTGCTTCACCGCCTGTAAAATTTCTCCCCTGCAGGAGGGACTGGGGGCTCGAACCTGGGTCCTTGCACATTCTAACATGTGTGTTCAACCAGGTGCACCACCACCTCTGGCCCCTCTAGCTGCTATCTCTCCCACTTCATTTCTTATCGTTCTCTGCTTCTACCTCCATGCTTTAAGCAAACTGGTATCTCTTTTTCTCCTTTTTCCTTTTTATAAAAAATATTTTATTAATTTATTTATTGATGAGAAAGATAGGAGAGAAAGAAAGAACCAGATATCACTGTGGTACATGTGCTGCAGGGGACTGAACTCAGGACCTCATGCTTGAGAGTCTAGTGCTTTAGCCACTGCACCACCTCCTGGACCACTCCTTTTCTCTTTTAAATGTATTTTATTTATCAAATATGAGGGAGAGAGAGCGAGAGAGAGAGAGAGAGAGAGAGAGAGAGAGAGAGAGATGGAAAAGAAACCTGACCATTTCTCTGGTACATGTGAATGCCACTTTGGGGACTGAACTCAGGACCTCATGCATGTAAGCCCAGTGCTTTAGCCACTGCACCATTTCCAGGCTGCTGACCTCTCTTCCAAAGTTAAGTTACACTTATTACTATTTCTACCTGGTATAGCCACTGTTTTCCCCTCTTTTTTTTCTTCTTTCTGACTACCACTATTAAAGTGGCTGCCCCACCACTATTCCCCTCCCCACAGCAATTTGCTCTCAGACATTAAACTTCATTTGTTAACTGTGTGTGGAGGGGAGTGGGGGGAGGTGCTGAGGCCTTGCACATGTGCACCTCCAATGTTCCTGACTTACTTTTTTCACAATATATGTGTGTGTGGGGGGGAACGCATGCAGCATGAGAACTTCTGCTTGTGCTGTAGCATTCCCATATGGTGCTAAGGCTTGACCTCCAGTCCTGCACAAGGCAAGGTGCATGTCCCCTACCAGGTGAGCTATCTCTGTCTTTCCTACAGAATGGAAAGTCAGTGAAGTCAATAATCTTATCTTTTTCACTACTATGAATGAATCCAGCAAGGTGAATTTTACACATACTGAGAAACTCAGCTAACAATGTGAACCACAGGTAGTTTCTCTGGGTCTTGGTACTAAGCTCTGGTGTACAGAGTGACTTTTTGATACTACAAATTTCTGTAGAGGGGGTCCAGGTGGTGGCACACGTGGTTAAGCACATACATTACAGGCCACAAGGACCTAGGTTCAAGCCCTTGGTCCTCACCTGCAGGGGGAAAGCTTCACAAGTGAGGAAGCAGGGCTGCGAGTGTCTGTCTCTCTCTTTCTCTGTCTCCTCTATCTCCCCATCCCCTCTCAATTTCTGTCTGTCTCTATCAAATAATAAATAAGTAGGGGGCCAGAAGGTTTACCTGGTTAAACACACATAGCACAAAATGCAAGGATCCCAGTTCGAGGCCCTGGCCCCTCACTTGCAAAGGAGTCGCTTCACAAGCGGTGAAGCAGGTCTGCAGGTGTCTCTGTTTCTGTCTCTCTGTCTGGCTCCATCTTCCCCTCCCTTCAATTTTTCTCTGTCCTATCCAATCAAAAAATAAAAATGATAAATTGCCACCAGGAGCAGTGGATTCATAGTGTCATCACTAAGCCCCAGTGATAACCCTGGAGGCAAAAAACAAATAAATATCTTTAAAAGAAACAAATTTCTGGGCACGAGTAGACAGCATAATGGTTCTGTAAAGAGACTCTCATGCCTGAGGCTCTGAAGTCCCAGATTCAATCACCCACACCATCGTAAACCAGAGCTGAGCAGTGCTCTGGTAAAAAAATAAATAATAAATCTTTTTTTTTTTCTGTAGGCACAATCTTGATACATAATATTCTAGTTACCCATGAGACAGTTTTTCCCTCCAGGATGTAAACCTGCACAATGGCCACCCTGGTAACTCATGATCAGGACTCAGAATAAGGCCATACAGTGGGCTCTGAGAGAATGCTGTGATTGCGGGCCGCAAAGCTGCACCCACAACCTACTTTCCTAAGCTCAGCAGTCTAGTCCGAGCTCCCAGACCCCTCACTTACAAAAGCCCTACACAAAGGATTGGCTGAAAGGTGATGCACCTGGTTGAGGGCACTTTAGTATGTGCAAGGACCTGTGTTCAAGCCCTCAGCTCCCACCTGCAGGGAGAAGCTTCTTCCCAAGTGGTGAAGCATTGCTACAGGTGACTCCCTTTACCTCTCCTTCCCTATCTTCCCCCCTGGATTACCCTGTCTGTACCCGATACATACGTGTGTGTGTGTGTGTGTGTGTGTGTGTGTGTGTGTCCTACACAAAGGTCCTATGGTAACACCCCAGTCACAGTCAAAAGTACAGTCATATTCATACCTCTTCACAGCAGCTCTCCCAACTCACTCCTTTACCTTACTTAGCTGTAGTTCAGAAGCTTTTCCCACAAACCTCTAAGAACTCAATATCCCCTCTCAATCTCTGTCTCCATTCAATAAATAAATAAATAAATAAATAATGGGGCTAGGTGGTGGTGCACCTGGTTAAGAGCACACATTACAGTGAGCAAGGGCCCCGGTTCAAGCCCCTGATCCCCACCTGCAGTGGTGATGTAGTGTTGCAGGTGTGTCTCTGTCTCTCTCTTTCTTCACCTCCCCTCTCAATTTGTCTCTGTCCAATAATAAGTAAGTAAATAAATGAATAAATCTTTTTAAATTCTCCAAGAAGCTCTTGTCTCGGAGCTCAGACCCCAGCACCAAAGCTCTGCTCACACACTATCATACCTGGCTCGGAAAGTCCTACACAAGCACCATCGTGCCCAAGTTCTGCCCATGCCTGTGCCCCTCTCTCTCTTCAGAAACTCTGCACCCACTTCAAGTCCACAACCCAGAAGCCTCGCCTACACACAGCTGTCAACCCAGAAAACCCGCCCCTCTTCTCCCTACCTCACACCTATTTATTTTCATCTTTTGTTCCCCCTCGCTGTGGACAACATTACTGTGGAATTTCAAAGTGTGGGTACTGCAGTAAAAATCTGACTTTTAGTTCCTGACTCTGCCACCTATTTTGACATTGAACGGTTAATATCTTTAAGCTTTAGTTTTGTCATATAACAAAGTCCCTTCATAGTATTACAAAGAGCATGTTAGGTAATTGGAATGAAGAGCATGGACTGACTAAGCAGTGAGTGCATGGACTAAGCAGTGAGTGTAGTCATTACTGTTCGTAGCATCTGCCTTAGTTCATTGCCATTGTTGCCAGTTTATTTGTTAATCCAAACTGGTTCTTGCTCTGTTATAGGCAAGCTAACTGATAGAGCAGCAAGTATTTTCCAAGGCAACCAAATGAAACTGAAACTGGTCAATATTCAGAAAGCTAAAATCTCTACTGCTGTATTCGTAAAAAGCCTTCTGCCATCATCAACTCACTGAACTGGAGGCTACTGAAGTGCACAATGACCTCTGCATCTCAGATATCCTAAGTGGGCTGTGCAGCAGTAGTTGGATCCAGCAAAACCTCCAGTGTCTCCTTTTGGATTCAGCAAGCACTCCTCAAGATTCAAGACTTCTCTTCATTGGTCAGCTCACTGGCCTTCGAGTTCTAAGTGTTTTCGATGTTCCTTTTTATAGCGAAGATTTGGCTACTGTTGCTCAGTTACCAAGACTAGAAAGCTTGGATATCTCCAGTATTTTGGTCACTAACATCTCTGCTCTCCTTACCTGTAAAGATCAACTCAAATCTTGCACAATGAACTCTCTGAAATGCCTGACCATGACTAAATCAAAGATTCTCCATGTAATGAGGGAACTTAAATGTCTGCTTCACCTTGATATTTCTGACCACGGGAAACTCAGATCAGAGCTTGCTTTTCATCTGCTGCAGTAGGAGGCTATTCTGCCGAATACCCTGTCCCCTGTGGATAGATATCTCGGGGGCCAGTGCCATCACTGATGAAGCTGTAGAACTGGTTATTCAGCAGCGGCCCAAGCTGCAGTTTGTGGGACTGCTGGCCACAAATGCTGGTTATTCTGATGTCTTTACTACTAAGGAAGGTTCGAGGGCTGGTTATTTTCCTTTCTGTTCAATGCAGCAGTGCTAAAACTCAGGGCTTTGTATATGTTTGCTACCACCACACAGCCTTGCTGGTCCAATTTTCTATACTTCATTCTCTTTTTGAGTGAGAGAAAGAGAGACAATAATACAGCACTGCTCCACCATCCACGGAGCGCCTCCATTATTGTCCATGGTGCTTTCATGTGGCACTGGGCCTTAAACCCAAGCTGGTTTCAGGCATGGTAAGGCCTATGTTTTAGGGGATGAGCTATCTTCTGAGAATTAAAAAGAAAAGGATCCATTACATATTATGAAAGAGACTGTTCCACATGGGAGAGTCCAGAGCTTCGCTCTGGTTTATGTGCCACCAGGATTGACCTGGGAACCTTAGGCATTACAAATCCAGCACTCCCCCAGGGGAGCTATTTTCCTGACCTGATGGTTTTTGCCTGAAAGAAGTATGTTCCATTTGTTCAGAAGAGAGTAGTAAGCTTTTGTTGTATATCAGAATTTGTACTAGGTATTAAAAAGCTATAAAGGCATGCAAGTTCCTGATCTTGACAGTACTCATTGTGTACCTACTGTGTGGTAAGTAGTGGAAATGCAACCTTAAGCAAGGTACAGCTTTGGCCTCCATGTCTCCCATTGTAACTGAATAGTGACACGTACAGACATATGCACAGTACTTCCTGTGTAGCAACTGTGTCAACATGTTGTTTTGTACTTAGTCATTCTTTTATATAGGTAAGGAGACCAAGCTTTGGGAGGGCAAATTACTCCCCTGTACTTGTACGAAAGTCTTTATAACACAAAACGCTTTTGTTTTTCACCTATTGACAGCTACATAAAATTATTAAAGCAATGAATCTATATGACTGATACCACTTAAAAAATATTTATTTATTTATTTATTTATTATTTATTTATTTATTTATTTTATTTTACCAGAGCACTGCTCAGCTCTGGCTTATGGTGGTGCGGGGGATTGAACCTGGGACTTTGGAGTCTCAGGCATGAGAGTCTCTTTGCAAAACCATTATATACTAACTATCCCGCCACCCCTGACACTTCTTTTTGGTGATTGACAAACAGCAGTTTTTAAAAGAGCCCAGGAAATAGCTTACCTGGTAGAGCACACACTAATTACCATGGATAAGGACCCAGGTTTTGAGCCATGAATGATAGGGTTTTTGCTCTGGTATTTTAAAAAATATTTATTTATTCCCTTTTGTTGCTCTTGTTGTTTTATTGTTGTAGTTATTGTTGTTGGCTAGGACAGAGAAATGGAGAGAGGAGGGAAGACAGAGGGGGAGAAAAAGATAGACACCTGCAGACCTGCTTCACAGTGGGGAACCGGTGGCTGGAACCAGGATCCTTATGCTGGTCCTTGTGCTTTGTGCCACCTGCTCTTAACCAGCTGTGCTACCACCCGACTCCCTGCTGTGGTATTCTTGTTAGATGGCTGTCTTCTTCTCTATCTGAAATTAAAAAAAAAAAAAAAAAGAGCCAGTGAAAATGAAAGTATGCTTCACTGCACTGGAATGACTTTTTCAGATAGAGACAGAGGGCACCCAAGCTTCTCCTTAGTGCTGTAAGTACTCCTGTGTCATGTATCCAGGGCTTGACCTGGGTCATACACACGATAAAGCAGTCGCCCTCCCAGGTGAGCTGGCTATACCGAAGTCCTACTCCATCCTTGTTGCTTTCTTATATGGTACTGGAGTTCAGACTCCCGGGATATGCACATGCCAGGCATGAGCTCTGTTAGCCCTTAACCCCCCCTTTTAAAAATATTTGTCATATGTAGTTTTTCTTTCTTAAAAATTATACTTATTATTGGATAACTACAGAGAAAAATTGAGAGGGGATGTTAAGATAGAGAGGGAAAGACAGAGAGAAACCTGCCGCCCTGCTTCACACTTGTAGAGCTTCCCCCTGTAGGTGGGGACCAGGGCCTTGAACCTGGCCCTCGTGCACTATGATGTATCCACTTAACCAGGTGCATCACCCCCTGTAATTTTTCCTGTACTGAGTGAGAGATTAAAGTTGATTTGCGGAAGCACTGGTTGCATTCACATTTTATTTTGATTTGAAAATAGCAACTGTGGAACTTGCTAGAACATAGCTCATCCATAGAACACACAACTTACCATGGAGAAAGACCCTTGGCAGCATGTGGGTGGGAACACTATGCGTGGTGCTGATGGAGGCTTCGTGAATGGAGGACCATTGCTGTAGTGTCACTCTTTTTCTATCACTCTTTTTCCCTTTTCTGTGTCTACCTCAAATTTAAGAGGAAAAGAACAAGTCTACTAAGAGCATAGAGTTGCACATGTGCAAGGCCCCAGCAGTCCAAAAAACAAGCACAAAAAACAGCAATTGTATGAAAAGTTCTATTAATCATTTTGGTGTCTCTAGGAAAAGGTGGGAGCCATCAGGTAGATTAGTGATTGCAATGTTCAGATTGAGTAAGAGACTTGTTTTCTGGGACTTGTACAGGAAGATCTATTTGTGATAAGGAGCTTTTTCTCTCCAACTTTTTAAACTTTCAGACTAGCTACATAGGATAGTCCTCTGACTTTTCCATGTGCACTGTCCAGCTTCAAGCCTGACCCCACTCTATCTGTATCTGAAAAAGTCAACCAGGAGTGGTGCCGTCCTGGTAAGCTCAATTCTTCAGGCAGTCAAAGGTTTGCTTCCTTGTTTTTCTTTCTTTCTATGCCACGTATAAATGAGATCATACGGTTTTTGTTCTCCTTCTGAGTTCTTGCACTTAGTAAAGTTCCCTCCAGCTTCATTTTTGTTGTAGCAAAGGGCAAGATTTCATCCTTTCTCATATTTGAATATACCTACAGAAATACTTCTGCAAAAGACTTTCATGCCTGAGGCTCTGAGGGCCCAGGTTCAATCCCCAGCACCACCATAAACCAGAGCTGAGCAGAAAGACCCAGAGGTCTTTCTGGGTCTTCCTCTGTATCTCATTCTCAAAATAAAATATTAAACATATATTGTAACGAACAGTGTAATGAATTATTTACAGGGGAATAGTTCTACACTGCACCCATTTGCATTGTGTCTACCCTCCAAATAGAATCACTATATTAATAGTTCTTGCAGAGTCCTAGAGACCATTTGACTGTTTTTTCCCAAGTTCATGTTGCAGTTTCCAATATCCCAAGTATGAACAAAACCATCTGGTAGTTTTCTTTCTTATCCTTACTTCATTCCTAGTTCCATCCATCATTTTTGTTCCAAAGGATACTATCTTTATACATTTTTTAAAATATATTTATTTACTCCCTTTATTTCCCCATTGTTGTTTTATTGTTCTAGGATAGGACAGAGAGAAATGGAGAGAGGAGGGGAAGACCAAAAGGGGAAGGGAAAGATAAGACACCTATAGACCTGCTTCACCGCCTTTGAAGCGACAGCCCTACAGGTGGTGAGCTGGGGGCTCGAACCAGGATCCTTATGCTGGTCCTTGCGCTTTGTGGCACGTGCGCTTAACCCACTGTGTGACCACCCAAGTCCCATAATTGTTTTTTATATTACAGTATTACATGTCAACAGGGGTTTAAATCCATACCATTCCCACCACCAGAATTCTGAATCTTCAGTCTCCCCACTGCAGTCCCCCACAGTTCCCCTAAGGTTGTAGACATGGGCCAACAGTCATCTTTACAACTATCTGCCAAAGGACAAAGGACACTATCTTTTTTTTTTTTTTTTTTTTACCAGAGCACTGCTCAGCTCTGGCTTATGGTGGTATGGGGGATTGAACCTGGGACTTGAGAGCCTCAGGCATCAAAGTCTCTTTGCATAACCATTATGCTATACCCCCACCCACAGGACACTATTTTTAATTGCAGAATAATATTCCCTGACTTTATCCCGTTATCTGATCATGGGCATTTAGGTTGCTTCCACTCCTTACTGATTTCATCAATTTAGGAACATTTGACCTCTAATGATCCATCACTAAAACTGAGAGGCTGAGGTAGAATTCATTCACTTCTTAGACTCACAATGAATGAAAGCAATGCTATAAAGCACTTAGAACAATTTATTGTTTCAAGCACTGCAGATGATGGGTGAAACATTGTTTTACAGGTTGCTGGTGAAGCCAATATGTGTCAGATTTCAGAAGCACTGAGCCAATACAGGAATAGGTTATGTTTTATGAAGGAAGCCCTCTACAGGCTTTTGATAGCAACATTTTCAGTGCAAGTATCTATATCTGCCATTTTAAAGGTAACTGCATCCCAGAAACATAGTTATAACTTCTTCTTACTTGGATCAATTACAGTTGTTCACCAAACATATTGACTATAGCTTTTTTTTTGTCTTCATCTATCCTGCTTGCTCTTTTTTTTCTTCTCTCAGTCTCTCTTTTTAAATTTATTTTCCCTTTTGTTGCCCTTGCTGTTTTATTGTTGTAGTTATTATAATTGTTTTTATTGAAGTCATCATTGTTAGATAGGACAGAGAAATGGAGAGAGGAGGGGGAGACAGGGAGAGAAAGATACCTGCAGACCTGCTTCACTGCCTGAGAAGCGACTCCCCTGCAGGTGGGGCACCCGTGGATTGAACCAGCATCCTTAGGCTGTTCCTTGCACTTCCTGCCATATATGTTTAACCTGCTGCACTACTGCCCAACTCCCTCAATCTGGGAATGGTGGAATCATATAGGCATGGAGCTCCAGTGTCTGATAGAGAAGGGGTAATGTTAAGTTTCAGATTTAGGTGGTGGCACACCTGGAAAGGGTACACATGAGACCTTGGACAAAGATACAGGCTCAAGGCCCTGTCTCCACCTGTGGGGTGGGGTGCAGGGTGGAGGGGAAGCTTTTCCATTGGTGAAGCCATGTTACAGATGTGTCTCTTTCTTTCTCTTTGTCTTCCCCTACTCCTTCTCAAAATGGAATAAAAAAAAGACAGCCAGGAACAGTGTATTCATCATGCAGACGCTGAGCCCCAGCAATAATCCTGGTGGCAATTAAAAAATATTTTAAAATGTTAGTTGAACTGCAAGTTTTCTTTTTTTTTAATTTCTTTATTGGGTAATTAATGTTTTACATTCAACAGTAAATACATTAGTTTGTACATGCATAACGTTTCCCAGTTTTCCTTATATAACTATACAACCCCCACTAGGTCCTCTGTCATCCTTCTTGGATCTGAATATTCCCCACCCACCCACCTCAGAATCTTTTACTTTGGTGCATTAAGCCAATTCCAGTTCAGGTTCTACTTGTGTTTTCTTTTCTGATCTTGTTTTTCAACTTGTGTCTGAGAGTGAGATCATCTCATATTCATCCTTCTGTTTCTGACTTATTTCACTTAACATGAATTTTTCAAGGTCCATCCAAGATCGGCTGAAAACGGTGAAGTCACCATTTTTTTATAGCTGAGTAATATATATCACAACTTACTAAGCCACTTATCTTGTTGGACACCTGGGTTGCTTCCAGGTTTTGGCTATTACAAATTGTGCTCCCAAGAACATATGTTTACACAGATTTTTTTGGATGGGTGTTGGGTTTCTTAGGATAACTGCAAGTTTTCTTGTTTTGAGCAAACGAATCTATTTGGGACCAATCGTAAGTCATCTGTACTTTTGCCCAAGAAGAGATCATTGGATAATTGCACTATTTGGCTTAAAACAGGACTTAGTTGAGAAGCAGGAATTCACTGTGCCTTATTTATTTATTTATTTATTTATTTATTTATACCAGAGCACTGCTTAGCTCTGCCTTATGGTGGTGCATGGAGATTGAACCTAGGACTTGAGAAAGGAATTGACTTGCTTAAAGCCAGTCATGGTAATGGCTACATTTGAGTAGGAAGGTATCGCTGATCACCTTAGGAAGTAAATGAATAGCTGTAAATCAATTGCTTTCTCTGCTATTTTTTGTCAGTCTACATAAAAATCTGACAGTGTCGAGAATATTAATGTTGTCATATGCTACACTGTCAATCTGTCATATGTTACACTGTCAATCTGTCATATGCTACACTTTCAATCTGTCTTCAGCTTGTGGCTGTAGGAATGAGGATTCATCCATTTGATTTGTCAGTGCAATTCACAGCCAGTGCTTGCGTTCTCAATCTAACACGCCTGGGACTGGCCAGGGGGATGCCTGTCTGTCTGTTGTCAGAAGTCACCTGTCTACTTTTTAAGGCTCTGAAAACTTTCCCCCATTACCAGCAGGTAATTTGAGCTGAGTATTTGATTGTATTTTTTTAAAAATTGAAAGCACCAAGTATTGTCAAGGGCATTGAATAGCTGAGTCTCATAAACTGATGCTAAGAATGGAAAATCTCTGCTGGGAAGTGGCTTAGTGGGTAGATTGATCACATTGTTTGCATTTGTGAGACCCTGGGCACTGTACATGTCTTTCCAAATCATGAAAAAAAGAGAATGGAAAAGGATACACCCATCAGTCAATAGGCTTTTTCTTTCAAAGTCTTTGGTAACTACTCTATAATCATTACACTCTTAGTTACCGAAGAGACATGCAAACCGAAGAGACATGCAAGCATAGTCATATAAAGACATGCATGAATACTCATATTCATAGTCCTTTTTTTTTTCATTGCCACCAGGATTATTGCTTTATTGCTGAAGTTTGGTGCTGGCATTACAAATCTACCACTCCTGGTGGTCATTTTTTCCTCCTTTCCATTCTCTTTTCTCCTTTTTTATTAGATAAGATAGAGAAAAATTGAGCGGGGAGAGGAGATAGAGAGGGAGAGAAAAAGACACCTACAGACCTACTTCACCATTAAAGTGTATTTTAAAACATTTCTTTGTGAAAATTCAGAAAGGGCTTGGGAACTTATAAGTATGTATATGTATACCAGACATATGTGAAATTCTGTGTTCAATCCTTGGTATTCAATTCTTGGTACCACATAAAAAAAAGACAAGGAAAAAAATTATAACATCTTAAATAGCAGAGCTGTGCTGTAATGTCTCTGGCAAAAAAGAAGTTGGAGAATCCTCAGTTTAGTAGTAACTCCTGCATGAGGGTCATCAGTGGTGACTGAGTAACATTAGCCCCTGTAAAAGGTTAGACATTTTCCATACTCCCTAGCTCCGCACTCTGGTTTCACTTGGCCCTCTTTACTTGCTTAAACTGCTGCCTGGTTCCTGTTATTTTCAGGCTTGCTTTGCTCCTGTCTTATACATGGATTTGTTATACTGGCCTACTCCTGGCATTTCAAAGTGAAATTACATTTTCTATTTCTTTCTACTTTATCTTTTCTTAGAAACTGTGTTTCTTTCCTATCTTTAAAGGCCCAGTTCGGGCCTGGGCGATGATGCACCTGGTTGAGCACACTAACACCATGCATAAGGATCCAGGTTTGAGCCCCCATCCCCACTTGCAGTGGAACACTTCATGAGTGGTGCAGAAGGTCTGCAGGATTCTGTATTTTCTCTCCCCCTCTCTATCTCTCCTACCCTCTCAATTTCTCTGTCCTGTCAAATAAAAATAGAAAGGAAGAAAAAAATGATCACAAGGACTGGTGGATTAATAGTGCTGGCACAGACTCCCCACCCCCCAGCTGTTGTTGTGGCGGTCTGGTGTTGGGCTGCACCGCGGAGAAGAGAGTGGACGTCCAGAGCAAAGGGGTACAAAAATCTTTATTATAGGATGGGGGGGTTGGTTCAGACCACGTGGGGCCAGTCGGCAATGGCCGTCCCCACTACCTGACCACGGGGGAGAGCAGGGGGCGATATCTCAGAGAGGGAGAGCTGAGAGCCCAGAGAGAGAGGGGGGGGTGAGGGGGCTTTTTATTGGGCGACAACCAGGGGTGACGTGTAGGGCCAGGATTGGTTGAAGGGGGCACTGCTAGGATTTCGCCGGGCATAGTAAAACCTGGGGGCGGAGACTGCATCAGAATAACTCCTCAGCAACACCCAGCAATAACCCTGATGGAAAAAAAAAAAAATCCAGTTCAAACTTTAAGAAACTTACGAAGAAAGTCAGAGCTCTAGTAGACTTAGTTATGGCATCTGGTAAGGGCATAGATATTTTTAGGTAGTTGATTTGAAGAGATAGGCATGTCCCTTTCCACATAAACTTCTAAGATTCAAGATCTGGTGGTTGGGGGAGGGGGGAGTATACCAGGAAAGAAAATTTACTCTTTTTGACAAGGTGTGACAGCTTATTATTAAAATTGAAGGAAGAACTTGATTAGCTGTCATAATGGTGGGGTGTATCCTTTGCATGTGTGAGGCCCTGGGTTTGATCCTGGCAAATATGAAAACAAGAAAGATAGAAGCATGAATGGGGAGCAGTGCTCTAGTCTCTCAGCCTCTCTCACACAAGTTATAAAGTGTTTAAATGAAGATGGCTGGTAGGGTGCCTGCCTTGCCTTGCATATGGCCCAGGCTGAAGCACTAGCACCACATAGGAAATGCCATTGTGCCAGGAAACTGGTACCTTGATGTCTCTCTCATTCTTTATCTGAATGAGAAAGTCAGATGAAGGTAAAATCATGTATGCTAAGCCAGCAAAAGGGGGAAGAGGGCCAGATGTAGTGTGAGCACAATCAATCAAGCTTATTGTTAGCACCTTTCGAATAGTTAGAACCTTTATTTAGAAAGACATTTTTGCTTTAAAATTTATTTTTCTTTCTTAAAAGTTACAGAAGAACTGTCTTCTCTCCTTAACCAATTCCAGGATTCCTGTGGATATTCCATTTGACAGGTAAGTGTAAAAATTTGATTACATAATTTTAGGGTGTTGACTATTAGTTACTCTGAGCATTGCTGCCTTTTCGTTACTAGCTTAGCAAACACACAATTAAGACTGGTAAAAACGTTTGGGGATAATCATCTTCCAAAGTATGATTCTAGTTCAAGGCAGATGGATGATAAGAACATGAGTTGCAGAGAGCCAGTTTTGAACTTTAGTTCTAGTCTTTTCAAAGTATAGGTTTCCTCATTTCCTAGTCGCTTACAGGCAGGGGTAGATAGCATAATGATTATGCAAAGAGACTCATGCTGGAAGCACCAAGGTCCCAGGTTCAATCCCTGTACCACCAGAAGGCAGAGATGATGGCCTGCACTTCCCAGAGAGCGAGCAGGCTTTCCCCCACATGACTGAACTCAGCACTTCATGCTTGCAAGTCCAATGCTGTATCTGCTTCACCACCTCATAGGTAGTGGGAATTGACCGTTGTGGCAAATGAAACCAGAGATTCAGAAAGAGGAGAAATTTATTAACACTAACAGGCCACAGGAAGAGCCTGTCCTCTTACAGAATTCTGGATCCTGAACAAAGGGGACATATCAGCCTCTATAGGGGGCTGCAGGCTGAGAGCAGAAAGTGGCACCACAGAAGCAAGCAGAGGCTGCATGGTTAAGGGGGCGGGACTTGTACCCAGTGCTCAGGGTCTGATGCCTTAGTCACTGTTATCTGTACCTGCATAGCTGTGTCTGGGGAAAGGTTAGCCTTAGGACTTGGACGTTTTATGACTTGTCAGAATAAAAAATATACCCCTGGCGTGGGTTTGGGGGGAGTTGCTATCCTGTTATCCATCTTCTCCTTCCTACAGTTTGGTTAGTTAACGCTTTCTTTGCCTTAACATTTTCCCTTTTATCTATTTCATGACATTTAATAAAACAATAGGGAACGGTTTTCCACATTTCAAAAACCAATGTTTCTACTTTGTCTTTCAAAGTTGGAAGCTTTGTCAACTCAGTCTTCTTTCTGCATGGTAGTTACCAGTGGGGGTAGAGTAACAACTGCCCTTTTTGAAGAAGTTGAATTTCTAGTTTCCATACAACTTGCCTGTGGCATTTTAGCACTTAGCACTGTCTGCAATTCAGATCGCAAATTGTTACCTCTTAGGGAACCTTCCAAAAAGGACATTTTTTTTCACTCATAGTAGAAATTGAATGCTAAAAGTTCTTAGACCTATCCATTCTTTAATCCTGTGCACTCCTTACAAATCCACCATTCCCAGTGGCTATTTTTTTTTCCACTTTAGGTAAGATAGAGGAATTGAGAAGGAGGTAGAGAGACGAAAAGTTATGTTGAGGGGGAAGGAGCAGCTAACTGGAGCTGTTTTCAGTTCCTTCCCATGGGATTCTAGACTGACTTGTACATGGAAGGATCATAAAGAGAGACAGTCATGTTTCAGTGAGAAGAGCATTTATTGGGAGAAAGTAAGGACATAAAAGGAGAAGAAAGTACCAGCCATGTAGGCATGTAGCCCTCCACCCCCCACCCCCCACCCCCCGCCAGACACACACACACACACACACACACACACACACACACACACACACACACACATGCCCTGCGCTTCCTGGTCTTCCATGTTTTGTTTTGCTTTTTAAATTATAGTATTTATTTATGATGTCTTTATGGATAAGGAACAGGGTGCAAGCCTCTGGACTCTACCTGTAGGAGGGAAGCTTCACGAGAGTGATAAAACAGGGCTGCAAGTCTCTCTATCCCTCTCTTCTTTCTCACTTTCCCTTTCTTCCTCTCCTGTCTCTCCCTTCCTTCTAAATTTCTGTTCAGTAAAATGATAAGAAAATACTTTAAAAAGGAACAACTGAAAAAACTGAATGTTAATGAAAAAAAAAAGATGTCTTACTGCTTCTGTGTTGGTATGAAATCAGTCCTCAAGTCACCTTGAATTTTTGGGTTCTGTGTGAGTGAATCATTGAGTGGTAGATTTTTGTCCTGTGTAGTTTCCAATGGCAGACCAAATGGAGAAGAGAGAGTCCTTCTGGGAAGTAATGGAAAACCAAGCATACAGAACATCATCAACAGTCCCCAAGGAACAAAGTGGGTAGGGTAAACTCCTCTATTCCTTCTCACTGCTTCTGTGATGATGTTGAGAAGAAAGACACGGATGGTCGCTGCTGTGGTGATGGATCTCACGGTCTTGCTTCCTCCTTGACACTAGCCTGGGCTTTGTCAATACGCTTGTCTTTGTCTCCGTTTGGTGACCAGAAGCAGCTGCAGTTCTCCCAAGGACCCAGCTCACTTGTCTGCTAGTAGTCAGGTCGGGTGCAGTTTGCTTCATTGGTTGGTTGGGTTGTTTGTTTCTGTTCCTTGCTTGTCTGGCTCTCATGGAAAGATGGCACAACCACCGCAACAGAACCTGACTCTCACCTTTCTCAGATCATTTTCTCACTCCTGCCGACTCCATTTGCTTCAGACGTTTTCTTTTCTAGTTGACTAAATAGCACATGTATTTTCTCTAAATCTTCTCAGGTCCTTTATAAATAGAAGCAGGTGCTGAGACAAAACATCACGAACAAAACAGGAAGACCACCTTTGGAATAGTCCAGCGTTTTTGTTTGACCAGAAGGGAAAAGAAATATTGGTGCTCTCTGCCAGTTTAAACTGAACCACTCTCTGCCAGGAGTACGCGTGCTTAGCAATTTGTGGTGGTTTCACAGTAATGAGCAGAGATTTTACAAATGGTCAAAGATGTCAAAACCTGTGCCTGAGAAGCACAGTGTTTTCCATAGTGAAGTCGCTCTGATCTTGCAAGGCTGCAACTTGCTAATGCTGGAGGAGTCTAGGAGAGTAGCTGAAGGACTTGTGAGGCACAGCTGGAGTCAAGCCAGGCAATTCACATGTCGCACACATTCCCAGCTTGCACTGAGCCTGCCAGGACAGCCACCAGTGTCAAGCTGAGCTTGTTCCTTCATAGAGATAACAAGGGGGGCCGGGCAGTGGCACACCTGTTTAAGCCCACATAGTACTAAGCGCAAGGACCATGCAAGTATCCAGGCTGGAGCCCCCAGGTCCCTACCTGTAGGGAGGTTGCTACACAAGCTGTGAAGCAGGTCTGCAGGTGTCAATCTTTCTCTCCCCTTCTCTGTTGCTGTTCCCCTCTCAATTTCTCTGTGTCCTATCCAATAAAATGGGAAAAAAATGGCCTCCCAGAGTAGTGGATTCATAGTGCAGGCACCAAGTCCCAACAATAACTGTGCAGACAGAGAGAGAGAGAGAGAGAGAAAAGAGGGAGCTAACAATAGCCATCTCCCCACCATCACCCCTGCTGTATTTACTTATTTGCTTATCAGAGTGTGGCACATCTCTGGTTTCTGATGGTTCTGGGGATTGAACCCAGGATTTCATAGCCTCAGCATGAAAGTCTTTTTTGCAGAACTATTGTGCTACGTCCCCCTAGCCCTTCCCAGTGTTTTGCACAGTCCCTGCTTTAGGCAACTTAATTGCAAACTCCACTGTTTAGTTGTTGTTGTTACAGCAACTTTGACTGTCACCATTGACAGCACATGGTTTTGACTTGGCTGTGTTGCAAAAACTTCAAGCAGCCAGGTGTGAATGGAGAAGATGGTGGACACGCCAAACCACTTCTCAGAGAGAAGTATTGCCGACAGTTTGAGGGGCACCTATCCAAATACTTTTCTTTCTTTTTTAATTTTAGTTTCTTTTGCCTTCAAGGTTATAGCTGAGGCTCAGTGCCTGCACTACAAATCCACTGCTCCTGGAGGTCATTTTCCCCATTTTTCTTGGACAGGACAGAGAGAAATTCGGGTGGGAGAGAGAGAGCGGGAGAAAGAGGCCTGTAGACCTGCTTCACCAGATGTGGAGCAACCCCCCTCCCCTGCAAGTGGAAACCCAGGGCCTTGAACCGGGATCCTTCCATGGGCCCTTGAGCTTGGTACTATGCGTGCTTAACTGGATGTGCCACTTGGCCTCCTCCAAATATTTTTCTCTCTGCAGCTTGACACTTACTCATGCCGATGAATGTCCTTCCATTTTTTCTCAAAACAAGCAGTCCTGTGATCTATGTTTCTGCCTAGAATTTCCAAGCACTCTTCCATGACCACACAGAGTTCCACTGGGAGGAAGGACCATGTTTTTCTAAAAGTCTTCCTACTACTCCTGGGCACTTAGTTTGTTCCCTTCCATCTCAGCATTAGACACAACATACGCCATGAGAATAGTATCTTTTACAGAATTTTTATTATCTGTATTTATTGGATAGAGACAGCCAGAAAGTGAGAGGAAAGGGAGTGCCAGGGAGAGAAACAGTGGGACACCTGTAACCCTGCTTTACCACTTGCAAAGCTTTCCCTCTGCAGGTGGGGACCAAGGGTTGGAACCCAGGTCCTCATGCACTGTAATTTGCACTCAGCCAGGCGTGCCACCACCCAACCCCCAAGCTATCTTTTGTATCTTGAGGGACTTAAAACAACTGCAATTATCTCAGTAAACCCCTGGAATATGACTGTTCTGCCCATTATTTTTACAATGTATTTGATTGATTGATTGAGAGGGAATGGGAGGTTGAAAGGGAGATAGTTAGATGGATAGATAGATAGATAGACAGACAGACAGACAGACAGACAGACAGATAGATAGATAGATAGATAAAGGGACCTGCAGCCCTGTTTCACCACTCATGAAGCGTTCCCCCTGCAGGTGGGGACTGAGGCCTTGAACCTGGGTCCTTGTGCATAGACTTAAGTAAGTGCACCCCCACCTGGTCCCACGTTTGATTTATTTTTATGAAATAGATACATAGGTAGGTACACAGACAGATAAAGAGATTAGAACACCACTCATTTATGCCATAAGGTGATATCAGGATTGACCTGAGGTCTCCGGAGCCTCAGGCATGCATGCTGGTGCTCTAACCACTGGGCTACATCCCCAGACAATCACACTGTATTCTGATAAGTCTTATGAATGATACCAGCACACAGTGTTGCCTGTGTCACTGAGGTTTCTTCCTGAAGGAGTCCCATAATGATTGACATTCAGTTAGGTTACTGTGAGTGTCTCTTAGTGTCTGAACCACTCTTTCATCTGCTCCCAGAACCTAGGTGGTGGGTCTCAACTCAGGCTTAGTGTTGAACACAGTAAAACAACAAAGGGCAGCAAAAGGGAATAAATAAATATTTAAACAGTTTTTTTAATAAAAGGGAGTTGGGTGGTAGCGCAGCAGGTTAAGCACAGGTGACGCAAAGCATAAGGGCCAGCGTAAGGTTCCTGGTTTGAGCCCCCGGCTCCCCACTTGCATGGGTGTTGCTTCACAAGTGGTGAAGCAGGTCTGCAGGTGTCTATCTTTCTCTCTCCCTCTCTGTCTTCCCCTCCTCTCTCCATCTCTCTCTGTCCTTTCCAACAACTGGGACAATAAAACAACAAGGGCAACAAAAGGGAATAAATAAAAAAAGACTGACATTTAAAAAAAATAAAAAAAACAGATTATTGGGGAAATGTTGTTTTACAAGTCTCTTGTCAGAGGAATGCCTGTCACAGCACCCCTAAATATGTGTGCGCTCACCTCACCTGGCATTCATGTGCCCTGTCCCTCCAGAGCAGATCTTAGGGTCCCCTGCCCCCTGCACTCCCCCTCCTCCTCGTGGCCCCAGATCTATGTCCTGGGTTTGACCCCTGTCACCTTGTCTGTCCCTTGGCTGCACCTGACCCACTTTGTCACCTCTGTTTCTACCAGATGACTTCTCGAGCCTGAAGACAGACATGGCCGTCCCCAATGAGGACACCTATGTTGTATATGACAAAGGTACTGACTGTCACCGTGGGGAGGGGGCAGTGTCACCCCTGTCACGGACCCTAAAGTTTGTGACTATGTGGTAGGCTCATCTGTGTTTTCCTTGAGACCCTGAGACAGATGAAGGGGAGAGAGAGAGAGAGGGAGAGAGAGAGAGAGAAAAGGGAGCGACACTGCAGCTTGGCTCCACTGCTCATGAATTCCCTCTTTACCTGGTGCTCCCAAGTAGTGGTGGGGGACTCGAGCCAGGGCCCTCACATGGTGATGTGTGTTCTCTCCCAGGATGTCCATCTCCTGGCCCCTAAATAAAACGGTTTTGAAGAGTGTGAAATGTGCTGGCAGCTTGTGGAGCTGCACCTCCATTAAAGTTGAAGTGAAAAAGGTGAATTTATCACTTTTAATAGCTGAGTAGTATTCCATTGTGTATATATACTACAGTTTGCCCAGCCATTCATCTGTTGTTGGATACCTGGGTTGCTTTGGCTGTTACAAATTGTGCTACTATGAATATAGGTATACACAGATCTTTTTGCGTGGGTGTGTTGGGTTCCTTAGCATCTATCCCCATGCGAGGAATTACAGGGTCACAGGGCAGGTCCACTTCTACTAGCTTCTGAGAGTCTCGAGACTGCTCTCCACAGAGGTTGGACCCATTGACATTCCCACCAGCAGTGCAGAAGGGTCCTTTGTCCCCACAGCCTCTCCAGCGTTTGCAGTTACTGCCCTGTCTATATTATATTTTTAATGGTAAACAGTTTGTTCTCTTAGTAGAAATAATCCTAATCCACTCAAGGGGAAAAAAGTTTGATTTTTATATAAGCTTTGCTTATTTTGTTTATTTTCATAAGAGAACAAACAGAAAGAAATCAAAACACTGCTGAGCTCTGGCCGGTGCTGCTCTGAGAGATGAACCTGGAGTCTAGAACTGAGGAGCATGGAACTGGGGATCTACCAAGTGCAAGTCCAGAGCACCGCTGCTGAGCTCAAGTTTATCATCTGATGTCCTTAGGACTGTCAGAGGATTGGCAAAAGTAGAGAATGGCCTGGGGGCAGTGACAGGAGTTTGATAGACTGGAGGGATTCTGTTTCCTCTTCCACATGGGTTCTGAATTCTCATTTGTCTTGGTCTGGTGCTTTTCTCTTTACTTATTTACTTAATTATTTTCTGGCAGCTGCTTTCTAAAGGGCTCTGAGGAGGGGAGGGGAACATGCTGTTTTGTTAGAAACGAATAGTGTCAAAAAATTAAACATGTTGGGGGCCAAGTGGTGGTGCACCTGGTTGAGTGCACACGTCACAGTGTGCAAGAACCCGGGTTCAAGCCCCCCGTCCCCAAGTATAGGAGGAAAGCTTTGCAAGTGGGCTGCAGGTGTCTGTCTGCTTCTCTCCCCCTCTATCACCCCCATCCCTCTGAATTTCTGGTTGCCTCTATCCAATAAATAAATAATCACCGGAGATTCTGCTCTCAGTTTCTTTCTTTCGCATTAAATAATAATGGATAAGCATCTCACCTCATGTTATATTCTTTCTGTACAACTTATCTTTAGCATTCTTAGTAACATGAGGAGAGGAAGCAGTGCAGGTTGCTGGCTGCCACCCTGCTTAGCACCTGCTAGACCAGGTGGTTAGGTCTTCTCTGGAGATGGGGGCAACAGGAGACAGAGGCACAAAGTGCAGTGGGAAATGAAATGACCTGTGCCTTGGTGTGGCCTGTGAAGACAAAACTCAGGAGAACTTAGCACTGCAGGAACCAGGGCTCAGGGAACTCGGGCTACTGGCTAAACTCCTAAAGGCCTGTCTGTGTGTGCAGGAGCCCTACCTCCTGTCACAAGAGTGCCATTTTCCTCAGTGGTGTTCTCACTTCCCTCAGCTCCATTTATTAATATAAAAGAGAATATACATCCTATAACTTCTTTGCTACCATTACCAGTTAGTTCGTTACCATGTTCAGTGACTGTATTAGCTTGCTCAGCTAGTTGAGCTAAGATTTAAAAAAAAAAAGCTTTAATTCATTACTTCACTTGTCAGATTCCTAACACAACATCCTTAACAGCTGACATTCCAATAGACATTGTCCAATAGCTGTATAGTTTTGCTCCCCATCTCTTTCTTCCTTTTTCTGTTTCTTTCTTTCCTCTTTTCTTTTTAAAAATGTATTCCCTTGTTTTACCCTTGTTGTTTTCTTGTTGTAGTTATTATTGTTGTTATTGGTGTCCTCATTGTTGGCTAGGACAGAGAAACGGAGAGAGGAGGGGGAAGACAGAAAGGGGTAGAAAGATAGACACTTGCTGACCTGCTTTACCGCCTGTGAAGTGACTTGCAGGTGCCAGTCTCTCCAAGTCCTCAATACCTGTCACTGTCTGTCTGTCACACACAGCCCTTTGTGGGTCCCATCTGGTGGAGTCTGTGGGCTGATGGAGCTGAACGTCTTTCAGGGGCTGACTGAGCTCTGTCTACTTTTGGAAAAGTTTCTGTTGAACTCCATGGGCAATGATTAAATTGAGTTCTGCCATTATATTACTCGCTGTGAGACTATCCTAAATGATTTGAATACCTGTCCTATTGTGACCCCAACAGGAGTTTGGGGCAGTTAGCATGTGAATGACGTCAGCCTGAGGCAGAGCACTCCAGCGTGGGGACATGTAGGTAGCACTGACTTGCAGCAGTTGCTGTCTTGATGGGAGCACCTTCTACATGGCCTCTCCATCTGCCCTGGCTCCGGACTGATCCTGGTCTTGTGACATGGTGATCTTGGCTGACTTAGTTTCTGGCTTTGAATTTCACCCATTTTCCTAGCTGGACTCCTCCCCTCACACTCACAGTGATGTTCATGAAGAAACCTCTTGTTTGACCTGAAATGGAGCCGCTTAATTTGCAGCACCTCAACATTTGCCTTTGAGCCCCGTGTCATCCTAATAAAGCCTTGAACTCTTCAAGCCCATCCCCAGTGCCCCACAGTCAGTCCTTTACGGGCTGCAGCCAGAATCCAAGGGCAATAATGGAACTGAGTTATGCCGTTATATTACTTGCTGTGAGACTGTCCTATATGGCTGGATACCTGTTCCTTACTAGACATGTGCTTTGAGACAGCTTGCCCCCAATCTGTAGATAGTCTGCATTTCTTCTCCTGTTTATTTATTTTTATTTTTTATTTTTTGACCAGAGTCCAACTTAGCTCTGAATATTGGTGGTTCATGGAACTGAATTCAGACCTCTTGCATACAAGTCCTATTTACAACTGCTGTGCTGTGCTATCTTCCTGGGAGGAAAGGAGGGAGGGAGAGAGAGAATACAGCTGACTGTGTTCTCAGGATCTACTCACAGCAACACTGGTAAGAACCTAGGTATGAAGGGAGGTACCTTAGACTGAGAGTAAATCACCAGCCAAGGAACCCAAAGCCAGGAGCACAGGTGAAAAACTGCCAGCTCTCTAATACCACAGGTGTGTAAGTTTCACCACAGGACAAAGGGGGGGTTTCCAAGTCTGGACAGAAGAACAGTGAGAGGCAAGATCCCATCTTTTTTTTTTTCAAAATAGTTTATTGAGAAAATTATAATACATCTGGGAGAGTTAAAATATCCTAGGCTACACAGCAAATGTCTGTCTTTCAAGTTGTGTGGTGCTACATTTTTTGTTTTTACAGCAATCATCCCAGCATTTCTGTTTATTTGTTTGTTTGTTTTATGGCTACAAATCTTTACTTTTGCACAGGTAATGTTCCTCCTGAAACATTTTCATCTTGAAATTAGAATCCCAAAGCCTGGAACTGGATCACTTGGCCCTTTCTCTTCTTCCTCTTTTTTTTTTTTTTTTTTTGTTGGGTAAGGGGGTTGCTTTCTCTTCTTATCAGTTTCCTATTTTCACTGTGTAGACAAGGCTACTGCAGAGATGGCCAGTGAATCTAGAACCTTAGAAAAACTGCTGCTAGAAATGTGGAAAACATGAGTCCCACTGTATAGCCCAGTTTATTATACTGGCAAAACTCCTCCTCCTCGTATACCCAAGGAAAGTAGAGATCGAGTCTAGGGGCTACAGTGGTCAAACAAAGCCCTTGTATGCTTATCAAAATCTTTGTGGTCTCCTGGAAATTGGGCTTCATTTGCCCACCTTTAGCCCCTCTGCTTGCTGCGATATCTCTGCTTTCCCTGGACAAAATGGGAAGTTTCGCCTTTCTCATAACCAGCCACTTTGTAAGACTCATGCTTTCTATGTTCCTTACAGGAAGTTTTTCAGGTTTTAGATTCATTGACCATCTTTGCAGTAGCCTTGTCTACACTATGTAAATAGGAAAGTGCGTTGCTGCACAAGGAAACCCCACACTCTCATCTCTGCACCAAGCAGGTTCCTTTGAGACTGGTTGAAAATTTGGCTCGGGGGTTACCTCTCTCCACCAGCGCCTAACCAGACCTAGCCAGGTCCTGTCTCTTTTAAGGTATGTCTGTGGGCAGCAAAGTTGAAACCAAATTTTGCCATAAGGTGTGGGAGATGAATCTGGATCGACTTCTCTTGGTGGCTGACCTGTGGTTGAATTTGGGCCTCCAGGAAGATAGGTCTTGAAGTGTCAAGTAGCCTAGACACTGTAATATGCAGATTGGCAACTACATGTGGTTTTGGTTTGTTCAAAGTAACCAGCACTGTAGATGCCTAAAAAAGAATACCCTCCCCAGACTATTTCAAAACATTAAATTTGATTTTTACTAGAAAGCTGTGAAATAACTACATCCCCCTACTGAGACCTAGGCTTTATGTCTGTGTGGAAATATATATAGGAAGCCATGCTTTGGCTTATCTTCTGGACAGGAATGCCCAGTTGGTATCTCCTCACAGTAAACATCCTCTTGAGGCCACCTCAGCTCTGCCTCTGTTGCTACCACCAAATCTGCCTCATGGGAACCTTTCCACCTGCCCAGAAAGGGAATTTTCTGCATTGGAGCTACTGGAGGCATTAGTCTCTAGATGCTCAGGCTCCACACCCCCTGGCCACGCCTCTGGGTGGTCAGCTGCTTCCTTTCTTTGATTTGCTCTCATCAGACTCGAGGTCAGAGAAAGATTTTCTGTTTGGACTGTCTTTTTTTTTTTTTTTTAAGATTTCATTTATTAGAAAGATAGGAGGAGAAAGAACCAGACATCACTCTGGTACATGTGCTACTGGGGATTGAACTTAGGACCTTATGCTTGAGAGTCCAATGGTTTATCTACTGCACCACCTCCCAGACCACTGTTGCCTTAAGATTTAATTATAGTTTAAAATATCTTTTTTTTTTCTTATATTTAAGGAAGGATTAATTAACAAAACCATAGGGTAGGAGGGGTACAATTCCACACAATTCCCACCACCCAATCTCCATATCCCACCCCCTCCCCTGATAGCTTTCCCATTCTCTATCCCTCTGGGAGCATGGACCCAGGGTCATTGTGGGTTGCAGAAGGTAGAAGGTCTGGCTTCTGTAATTGCTTCCCCGCTGAACATGGACGTTGACTGGTCGGTCCATACTCCCAGTCTGCCTCTCTTTTTCCCTAGTAGGGTGGGTCTCTGGGGAAGCGGAGCTCCAGGACACATTGGTGGGGTCTTCAATCTAGGGAAGCCTGGCCGGCATCCTGATGACATCTGGAAGCTGGTGACTGAAAAGAGAGTTAACATACGAAGCCAAACAAATTGTTGAGCAATCATGGACCCAAAGCTTGGAATAGTGGAGAGGAAGTGTTGGGGGGGTATTCACTGCAAACTCTAGTGTACTTCTGCTTTCAGGTATATATTTTGCAGTAGTTTACGGATACGTGTGAACATATGCTCTCTCTCACAGAAGCTGGTGTATATCTAGGATTTGGGACTTTGTTAGAAAGTGAACCACCTGATATGGAATTAGAGTATACTATGAAAGGAAAGGTCTCACCCGAGTAAGGAAGCTGAAGGGTTGTCATTCCACACGTGAAGTCTCTGGACACAGTCTGAAGTGAAGCATGTTGAGGTGGCAATCATTGTGTTGGTTAGGTTGTGATCGGCAGATGCAATATTATTTGATATGGATTGGAAGAGGCTTACAGGAAAGTGGGCCCTATCCAATAGTTCCAGGTCTGGGGGAAGTAGAGGCTCTATAGTGGAGATGTGAGGTTCCTGCAGTCTTAGGGCTCAAAAAGACAATCAATAGTTTATGTTATCATCACATTATTTGGTAATTGGGTTAACTTTGAAAAGTCCTTTTGTTAGGGTTTGCTGTACAGTACCTACCCAGTATCTTGTATATAGCTGTGCTATTGGTTGCTTCTGATCTACTTGGTGTAGGCTTTCGAGAAAGTATGCATATCAATTACACAGCCCATATATTGAAAAGATTCAGTTTGTGTTTTGAAAAACATCGAGACATACAAATAATTTCCCCCCTCTCATATTAATTTACTAGGGATTTATATGACTAAATTTTACTAGGAGTGTACATAAACACCATTCCCACCACCAAAAGACTGTGACCCATCCCTCCCACCTACTCCCACCCACTCCCACCCCCCTTCTTGCCGGCCTTTTGAGAATCACAAAATGCTCCACTCAGCTCCGGACAGCCTAGATTTTCTTGGGGTTCCCATGTTCTGTTGGCCTCTGTAAGTGTTTTGCAGTGTAGGCCCCTTCCACCTTCCCACTTACTCATTACACACTGGTCGGCCCCGCAACTTTGCCAGCATGGATTCTTCAGGCTCAGCCTCTTCAACTTTTTGGCTCTTCCCAACCTGCTTCTCGACCATTTTTGGCAATGCAGTTTCACCTGAGGCCATTTGTTTGTTTGTTTATTTATTTTCCCTTTGTTTTTGCCCTTGTTGTTTTATTGTTGTTGTTATTATTGTTGTTATTATAGATGCCTTCGTTGCTGGATAGGACAGAGAGAAATGGAGAGAGGAGGGGGAGACAGGGAGAGAGAAAGATAGACACCTGCAGACCTGCTTCACCGCTTGTGAAGCGACCCCCCTGCAGGTGGGGAGCCGGGGGCTTGAACCGAGATCCTTATGCCGGTCCTTGTGCTTTGCACCACCTGCGCTTAACCGCTGTGCTACCGCCCGACTCCCTACCTGAGGCCATTTGTAACTGCAGACTTGAAGGCTGTTACTCACCACTTCCCAGCTGCTCTGTGTCCCGGGTTTGTGGTGTCTCAGGCCCTCAGCCTCCAACTCCAGTCACATCTGAGGCTGAGGGGCAAATCTATAAACGTTAAACCTTTAATTCAGTGAGTCCTAGAAAATACCTAGGGAAAAATAGTTGAAAACCTTGGTGGTTTTCCTTTTGTGCTTTTCCTGTAGATACTTTTGGGTAATAATCCTCGGTAGATTATTACCTCTACGGAGGATTATTATGTGGCCCAAAAGTAATGGGTGGGCAGGTGGAGGGACTGGGGTTCCAGGTCCTTTGCTAGTCCCGGGGGAAACACTGAATCTTGTTCTTCACTGTTCAGAATCAGGCAGCAGAGATGAATACCAGGAAGGAAAAAAGAACATGGGTCCTTTTCTGCAGAATGGTGACAGCAGAGAGATTCAATACTCTGCAGTATGTACTTTGTGTTCCTAAGGTCACTGTCTAGGACTTTTCCTGGATCTTGCCACCTGTGGGGAGTACCTTCTGCCATTTCTAGGAGTTTCTGCATTGCTCCAACACTTTCCCCACATGGTCATATGGTCATATGTTCTACATATTAAAGGGGAGTCTGTCCTCAGGGATGGCAAGTTGAATAGGGAGCATTTTGACAATTACAGAATCCAGAACTCCCACCTTCTGCACCCCAAAATAATTTTGGCCCATATTCCCAGAGGGTGATAGGACAAGTAAGCTAGAGGGCTCTGTACCCCCAGTCCACCAAAACCAAAAGCCACCAGGAATCTTATATATATATAATCTTATATGATTATATATATACCATCACTGAAAAGGAGAACTGGAAAACACCCGAAGAGAAAAAAAAAAAGGAAAGTTACCTGGAAGTAGTAACAGGTGTAGTGGTGACAGAAAGAACAAGAAGGCAAGACCACTGAAAAAAATGGGAAGAAAATACATAGATGGAGTTAGACATAGAAATAGAGATAGACAGTTATAGAGTCAGTAGGTATCTGTGACCTTGGGAGAACCACTGTAGTTTCCAATGGAGGGAATGAGGACACCGAACTCTGGTGGTGGAATCTGTGTGGAATTATACTTCTGTTATCTTATAATTTTATTAATTAATATTAAAAACAAAGTTCAGGAACACTTAGCAGGCAGCAATAAAGGCCATGCTATATATAAATGAAATAATGATCCTTTCAACATAGAGTAATGCTGCTGACAACACAATTCTCCAATATTCTGATGGAGAAAGACTTGAAGAAATTAACAGAGAAGAGAATGGGCTAGGAGGTGGCACATCTGGTTAAGCACATGTATTACAGTGTGCAAAGAGCCAAGTTCAAGCCCCTGGTTCCCACCTGCAGGAGGTTGGGAGGCTATAGTCTCTCTCTCCCTCTCTGCCAGGAATGGTGGAAAATCCTGCATATATTGGTTGCTGGTTCCATAAGAGGACCCATATCAGTTACCATATGGTGGCAGGTGCTCTGAAGACAGAGAGATTAAGTTTAAAGAAAGGGATAGATGGAATGCTTTTTTTCTCACTGTCATTTGGGATTCAGACCTTGACCTTGAATATTATTATTTTTTAATTTTCATATTCAATGAAACAGAGACAGAGGAAAAGACACAAAGGAAATGGGGTTTCCTCCGAACTCAGACCTGTGTCATGCATGTGGAAGATTGAATACATTCCCAGGTAAACTACCTTGACACTCAAGGAGTGTTTTTTAAAAAATTTCTTAATAGTGTCTGTCTGTCTATCTATCTGTCTATCTATCTATCCATCATGTGCAGACATAAATATAAAGAGAGAGACAGAGCATAGTTCATTCTACAGAGTGTGTGTAATGGAACCCAGAACCTCAGGCTGGCAAGTCCTTTCACTGCCCACTGAGCCACCTCTCCAGGCTGGACATGGCCTCTCTTTACGCGTAGGGGATGCAGCTAGAGGAGCAGGCAGAAAACCAAAGCCCCAGAGAAATGAGGGTGGGAGTCACAGCCATTTCTGGGAAAACCAGGGCTGGTCAGAGGTAAAAGTAGGACGAAGGCCATGAGAGACACTTGCTTCAGAAGTCAGGGCTCAAGGGGGAGAGTGAGGGGAGTCAGGTGGTAGTGCAGCAGGTTAAGTGCACATGGAGTGAAGCAAAAGACCCGCATGAGGATCCCAGTTAGAGTCCCGGCTCCCCACCTGTAGGGGAGTTGCTTCAGAAGTGGTGAAGCAGGTCTGCAGGTATCTTTCATTCTCTCCTCCCTCTGTCTTCCCTTCCTCTCTCGATTTCTCTCTGTTTTATCTAACAAAGACATCAAGAACAACAACAATAGTAACTACAACAATAAAAAAAACTCGAAGGGAAACAGAAGGGAAAAGAAATATGTATACAAAAAATCTTTTTAAAAAAAGAGGGAGATTGAGAAGAGGAGAAGCAGAGAAGGATGAGGAATCAGAGGGCTCGCTGGGGTTGGGTGAGCTCCAGACACAGCTCCCACCCCCTTCCCTGCCCCCCCCCCAGGGGTCAGATGTTTCAGAGCAATTCCTAATCATTGCACATGTAGAAGAGATCACCTTTTTAAAATACTTATGAGGGATTTTGCATAGTACCTGGATCGGTGCTGGGGGAAGGGAGAGGAACAGGACTGGCTGTCCCTAGAGCGTGGCCATTCTGCCATTATACACATCCCCTCTCACCCCACTCCCTGGATGTCCTAGGCTCTGCCCTCTCTGAGCATCTCTCTTCTCTTTCTGCATGTGCAGGCATGTACACATTTCTGTCCAGCACCCTCAAGTCTCTGGAGGAGAAGGACCACATCCACTGAGTCCTGGACAAGATTACTGACACCTTGATCCACCTTATGGCCAAAGCTTGTCTGACTCTGCAGCAGCAGCACTGCCGCCTGGCCCAGCTTCTCCTCATCCTCTCCCACATCAGACACATGAGGTGAGGCCTCCCCGGGGAGTGTCTGTGGGGCAGGTAGAACCCTAGAAAGTCCCCAAATGAAGATTATAGCCCGCCCAGGAACTATCTTACTATGTGGGATGCAGAAAGTAAGCTCACTTTGGGGTGACAGGGTCAGGAGACAGCTCCTCTGCTAAGATGCATGCCGTGGACCTGGGGTTGAACCCTGGCATCATGTGAGAACATCACAGGACCAGGGAGAGCTCCAGTACTGTGATCTCTCTCTCTCTACCTCTGTCTCTCTGTCTCTCAGTATCAGAAATAGAAAGAATAAAAGAGTTGGCCAGGGAGAAGCAGAAGGAGGCCCTCACAAGAACAGGATGAGTGTGTGTGTGTGTGTGTGTGTGTGTGAGAGAGAGAGAGAGAGAGAGAGAGAGAGAGAGAGAGAGGGAATGAGAGAGAGAGAATGCCTTCTGCATACATTCATGGGAAAACTTGGGTTTAGCACATGCTGGAGTACAGCAGTGTTTCAATCTCTTCTCTCACTCACATTCTCTTTTGTGAAATAGAAAAATATATATATATTCACAATTTTTCCTGTTTCATCCTTTTACAAAAATCTTTTTTTTTTCTGTTGCTTTCTTCCCCCTTGAAGAACCATGGCATTATGAGGTTAGACAGGTCTCAGATGTGCGTCATTGAAAATCTATGCATACAGCCCCCTCTGTCCTGATTTACAGCTCCCTTCCCCCAGCCCCCAGCTTTCCTCTTCCCTCCTGGGGACCACTCATTGGCCTTCCAGTTCAGATGTTTCTTACAGTTTCATTGAGCTCATCGGTTTGGTTTCTCTGTGATGTGGTGACAGCAGAGGACTGAGGAAGGAAGCCATCTGCCTAAGAAAGTCCCAGAATGGCTCTTTTATTGGGAAGAGAGGTGGGTTTAGCCTCTTTGAGGTGTTCCTCATCTATCCTTACCTTAGCCTGAGCAACCCAGGAGCTCAAGATGGTTTAAAGTGGATCTCTCTCTCTCTCATACACACACAAACACACACACACACACACACACACACACACACACACACACACACGCACACTAGAGGGGCTGAGAGAGACAAGCATAATGTTTATGCAAATAGACTTTAATGCCCAAGGCTCCAAGATCCCAGGTTCAATCCCCCACATTACCATAAGCCAGAGCTGAGCAGTACTCTGGTTAAAAATGTTTTTTAATAAATTATATTTTAAAATAATAAACATTAAAATTGATTCATTAAATAAATAAAGGGGTGTGGTTGAGTGCACAGGTTACAGTGCACAAGGACCATATTCAAGTGCCCAGTCCCCACCTGTAGGTGGGGAAGCTTCATGAGTGGTGAAACTGGGCTGCAGGTGTCTCTCTCTGTCTCTCTCTCTCTCTCCCTCTCTCTTCCCCTACCCTCTCAATTTCTGGTTGTATGAATTCAAATAGTACCCCTCTTATCCTATGGTTTTGCCAGTGTTTCCTTTTTTATAAATAAAATAAAAAATAATAATAAATTTAAATACATAAATAAATAAATGGAGGGAGGGCCAGTAAAATATCTTACTTGGATAGCACACAGATTTGCTTTGTGTGTGACCCAAGTTCAAGCCTGCTCCACTGCACTGAAGGAATGTTGGTGCTGTGGTCTCTTTCCCTCTGTCTCAAAAAAAAAAAAATGCAACAGGGCCGGGTGCTGGTGCATCTGGTGGAGCGCACATCAGCCTCCGGTCCCCACGTGCAGGGGGAAACCTTCACAAGTGGTGAATCAGGGCTGCAGGTGTCTCTCTGTCTCTTTCCCTCTCTATATGTCCTCTTCCTCTCTATTTCTGGCTGTCTCTGTCAAATAAATAAAGATAATAAAAATGTAAAATTAATTATTTTAAAAAATGGGACAGGAGATTTGGAAGTGACCATGCTAAGTAGAACAAGTCAGGAAGTGAAACAAATGAACTTGCACAATAATCTGCAGAATAACCAGACTGACTGAAGGTCAAGCCAACCGACATGAGTGATTTCACCAATTCTGGGCCTATTGTTTCTTTCAGATGGAGAGACAGAGAGAGACACACACAGAGAGAGAGGGAGAGATATCAGAGTACTAGTACTCCCCCTGGTGCCGTGCATGGCTTTCCCAAGTGAGACCCATGTGGGAAAGCACACAGGGCAAGGCAAGGCAAGCAAGGACCCTGTTTATTTGCTGAAGTGAGTCTACAGGCCCAAACTGACTCTTAGATTCTGGGAAAACTGTAATGGGCCTTAGAAGAAATAAAGAAGCTGGGTGGCGGATGTGGCAAGTCTTATATATGCAACTCTAGGTGCTAACCCATGCCCTCTGTTTTTATTTGTGGTTAATGTGTTCCAAGGTGGCAAGATAACAGTTCCACACCACATCCAGCACCAAAGTTCTGTGTCCCACCCTCCTACTCCCCAAAAATAACCACTGTGATTCTCGTCTCAGAAACAGTTGGCTTCTTTCTTCTCCTCCTCCTCATTCTGTTTCTTCTTTTCCAAGTTCATGTGTATTAGACTTCTAGATTCCACATATGAGTGAGACCATCCAGTAGTTGTTTTTCATCTCTTTACTTATTTGGGGAAGTATAAATTCCTCCAGTTCTGTCCATTTGTTCCAAAGGACATATCTTCTTTTTTGATTGCAGAATAGTATTTATGGAATATATGGATCAGAATTTCTTTAGGCAGTCATCTGCAGATGGGCATTTAGGCTGCTTTCACTCTCCAGCCACTGTGAATAATGCAGCTATGAACATGATGGTGCATATATCCCTTTGGATGAGTGTATGTCCGCTAAGTAAATACCAAAGAGTGGTATAACTTGATAATTCAGTTTTTATTTATTTAAGGACTTTCTATATAGTTTTCCATTGGGCATGCCCCTTTAAATTTTAATATTGCCAAGCCCATGTTCAATCGCAAAAAATAAAACCTAATACTGATGTGCAAAATAATAATAATGATGATGTTGATGGGGGGGAGATAGCATAATGGTTATGTAAAGAGATTCCTATGCCTGAGGCTTCTAAGTCCTAGGTTCAACCCACCACCACCACCACCAGCCAGAGTTGAGCAGTGCTCTGGCTTAGAGAGAGAGAGAGAGGGAGGGAGAGAGAGAGAGAGAGAAAGAGAGAGGGAAAGAGAGAAACTTGCTTAGGGGCCAGGCAGTGCTACACCTGGTTGAGCGCTCATGTAACAGTGCTCAAGGACCCAGGTTCATGGATTCATGCCCCGGGTCCCCACCTGCAAGGGGAAAGCTTTGCAAGTGGTGAAGCAGGGCTTTGGGTGTCTCTCTGTCTCTCTCTCCCTTTCTATCTCCACCTTCCTCTCAATTTCTAGCTGTCTCTGTCAAGTAAATAAAGATAGTAAAATACATTTTAAAAATAGAGAAATACAGAGTTGGGCGGTAGTGCATCTGGTTAAGCGCATGTTGCGTGAACTGTAAGGGCTGGCTTAAGGATTCCTGTTCAAGCTCCCTGCTCCCCACCTGCAGGGGAGTCACTTCACAAGTGGTGAAGCAGGTCTGCAAGTGTCTATCTTTCTCTCCACTCTCTGTCTTCCCCTCCTCTCTCAATTTCTCTCAGTCCTATCCAACAATAATGGCATCAACAATAACTACAACAATAAAACAACAAGGGCAACAAAAGGGGATAAATAAATTTTAAAAAATTAAAAATAGAGAAATAAGGGGAGTCGGATGATAGCTCAGTGGGTTAAGTGCACATGGTGCGAAGCGCACGGACTGGCTTAAGGATCTTGGTTCGAACCCCGAATCCCCACCTGCAGGGGAGTCGCTTCACAGGCATTGAAGCAGGTCTGCAAGTGTCTATCTTTCTCTCCCCCTCTCTGTCTTTCCCTCCTCTCTCCATTTCTCTCTGTCCTATCCAACAACAAACAATATCAACAATAATAACCACAACAAGGCTACAACAAAAAGGGTAACAAGGAAAAAAAAAAAAAGGCCTCCAGGAGCAGTGGATTCATGGTGCAGGCACCAAGCCGCAGCAATAACCCTAGAGGCAAATAAATAAATAAATAAATAGATAGATAAATAAATAAATCTTAATGGAAAAATAACAAGGCTACGTCCCAGAGACCACAAGCTCAATTCCTTGCAGCACCATCTGCCAGAGCTGAGTGGACCACTGGTTTCTCTCTGTCTCATGAAAATAAAGAGTTAAAAATAAAAGTAATAAAGAAATATGGTCCTTTGATTATAGTGGCTACTGCTATGTCCCTCAAATTCTAGACACATCTGTTTCTCTTCTCCTGTCAGTGAGAGAGTCCTAGAAGGAAAGGTTCCTCTGCCCCCTGGCACCAGCTGAGGCTTTATCACAGGAGACCCAGAAGTGTGAGGTGGGGCAGTTTCCTAGATGATGGTACCCACCACCAAACCAGTTCCTATCCTGTTGCCCAGGAGAGTTTGCAAGCCAAATAGATCCACATTCAAAACAGAGCTGCAGAGATAGCTCAGCTGGCAGAGCTCATGCCTGAGATTCCAGATTCGGTGTTGCATTGGATGAACTTTGAGTTTCTCTCCCTCTTCCTCTCCCTCTCCCTCTCCCTCTCCCTCTCCCTCTCCCTCTCCCTCTCCCTCTCCCTCTCCCTCTCCCTCTCCCTCTCCCTCTCCCTCTCCCTCTCTCTCTCCCTTATTGTTCCTTTCCTCCCTCCCTCTCCTCTCACAAGATATAAGTCTTAAAGAAGGAGGAAGCAGAGGAGAAGGAGGAGGAAGTAACCCCAGGAGGTAGCGCAGTGGAAGAGGACAGGGCTTGCAAGCATGAAGCCCTGAGTTACTGAGTCTGATCCGTGAACCAGAGTTTTGCTCTAACAGGAGCAAAGAAGCAAGTGTATCAACATGCTGGAAAGTGATCTTGAAATGGGGTGGAAGGATCTCAGTGGTCAGAGCAGCTGGGAGCAGAGGATGGACACGCCCCCCCCCCCAAATTGGCTTCCTCTGAACCTCTGCCTGGAGTCTCCCAGAAGCTGCAGCTGTGTGTCCCCCCTCAGCACCTTCTCAGCCTGTGCCCCATCCTCTGCTGACTCCTGATTGAGAAATCAGTCATCATGGTAAAGGCCACAATGAAAGACTGGCGAGCTGAGGGACATTTTTATGAACTGATGGCATTCCTGAACTCACTCGACTCTCCTCAGAATTTAAGCTGTGAAGATTCCGGAGGGATTTTCTCACATTTACGACCAGAAAGAACATGTTTTACATACAAAAAAAGAAAATAGAAAGAAAAGAAAGAAAGACACTCTTTAGCAGTGCTTATCATGGAATGTCTTCAAAAGCAGGAAGAAAAAAAAAAACCGGGGGGGAGTCAGGCCATAGTGCAGTGGGTTATGCGCATGTAGCGCGAAGCACAAGGACTGTTGTAAGGATCCTGGTTGAAGCCCCCAGCTCCGCACCTGCAGGGAACTCACTTCACAGGCAGTGAAGCACGTCTGTAGGTGTCTACCTTTCTCTCCCTCTCTCTGTCTTCCCCTCCTCTCTCCATTTCTCTCTGTCCTATACAACAACAATGACATCAATAACACAACAACAATAACTACAACAACAATAAAAAACACAAGGGCAACAACAGGGAAAATAAATAAATAAATAAAGGTAGAGGCTGGGCATGGTGGTGCCCCTGATTGAGCACACATGATACAATTCACAAGGATCCAGGTTCGAGTCCTGGGTCCCCACTGGCGGAGAGAAAATGTTGTAAGTGGTGAAGCAATGTTGCAGATGTCTCTCTGTCTCTCTCCTTCTCTATGACCCCTGCCTCTCTCAACTTCTGGCTGTCTCTATTCAATAAGTAAATAAAGATAAAAAATGAAATAAAAATAAAGGTACACAAGGAAAAACGTTGGTGTTTGTGGTAAGTTTACACAAAGACAGGAGATCTGCACATGGAAGTTTTAATTATCCGGTGATATTATTACCAATTATCCTAGAAAAAGAACACAAGAACTGAGTCTCTGAGGTAGAGAGATCTGGGCTCAGAAGGGACGGAAGCACGGCAAAAAGCAGAGGTGGAGTTTTACCTCCTCCCTCCTAACCGGTAACACCTGTGGGCTAGGATGAAGCAATCTTTTCTTTCTTCCATTTACTTTTATTTTATTTATTTTATTGGGGGAGGCTAATAGTTTACAGTTGTTGGTACATGTGTAAAATTTCTTTTTTTTTTTTTTGCCTCCAGAGTTATTGCTGCTGTTAGAGGCCATTTTTCTTCTTCTCCTTCTTCTTCTCCTTCTCCTTCTCCTTCTCCTTCTCCTTCTCCTTCTCCTTCTCCTTCTCCTTCTCCTTCTTCTTCTTCTTCTTCTTCTTCTTCTTCTTCTTCTTCTTCTTCTTCTTCTTCTTCTTCTTCTTCTTCTTTGTCTTCTTCTTCTTCTTCTTCTTCTTCTCCTTCTTCTTCTTCTTCATTGGTTAAGACAGAGAAATTGAGAGAGGAGGGGAAGACCAAGAACGGGTGAAAAACATAGACACCTGCAGACCTGCTTCACGACTTGTGAGGCAACCTCCCCACCCCACCACAGGTGGGCAACCGGAGGCTCAAACTGAGAGCCTTGAGAGGATCCTTGTGTTTCATACTGTGTGTGTTTAACCAGGTATGCTACTGCCCAGCCCTTAAAATTTATATTTTCTGCAAAACACTCTCACCCTGCCCCCCCACCTAGGTCCACTTCCACTATCCTGCACCAGGACTTGAAAGCTCCCCCTGACCCCTATCCCCCACACATCTCTAGTCCCTAGTCCTTTGCTTTGGTGCAGTACACCAAACCCAGTCCAAGTTTTGTTTTGTTTCCCCTTTCTATTCTTATTTCTCAACTTCTGTCCATGAGTGAGATCATGCCATCTTCATCCTTCTCTTTCTGGCTTATCTCACTTTACGTGATTCCCTCAAGGCCCATCCAAATGAAGTGAAGCTGGATTCATTATTCTGAATAGCTGAATAGCATTCCATTGTGTATATACATCACAACTTTCTCAGCAACTCATCTGTTGCAGGTGGCTAGGTTGCTTACAGGTTTTGGCTCTTAACAAAGTGTGCTGCTACCAACACCGCATGCACAGGTCTTTTTGATATGACAATCACAGGAGTGAGGAAGCAATCCTTAACACACAGCTTCACCTGGAACTGCTGACTATACTGCAGCCTTCCTAGGGTGGCACCAGAGAGCAACGGTGCCATTTTGTTTCTACCACATGGAGAATGTTTAAAGAACATCTACACTGAGCAGCAAACCAGGTGCAAAAATACAGCCAGATGCAATTGAACAGCCTTCAGGAATGACAGGGCAGTGCTGATTTACCTGGGAAGAAAGATAAAGCCTTTCTGCCTGGCTGGGCAGTAACATACCCAGTTAAATAATAATAATGTAGTTATTGGATAAAGGTAGACAGAAATTGATAGGTAATAATGGGGGGAGAGGAAGGAAGGGAGGAAGGAGAGAGAGAGAGAGAGAGAGAGAGAGAGAGAGAGAGAGGACTTCATCACTCCTTTACTACTCATGAAACGTTTCCCCTGCGAAATGGTGGGGGCCAGGGGCTTGAACTCAGGTTCTTGTGCATGGTGACAGGTGCATTGTACCAAGTGTGACACTGCCTGGATACCAGATGTATTTTGTTATATAATAGTGAGTAACCATACTGCGTATAGGCCTAGGATCAGATGTGCCTTGTTAGGTAATCAGGATGTCATTGTGTCCTGGTTTGTAACCTGGCACATTCTCCTCATTCATGAAAGGGGTGGTGAGGGGCCAAGCAGTGGTGCACCAGGTTGAATGCACATGTTACAATAAGAAAGGACCAGGGATAGAGTTTCTGGTCCCCACCTGCAGAGGGAAAGCTTTGTGAGTGATGATGCAGTAATGCAGGTGTCTCTCTGTGTCTTTCCCTCTCTGTCACTCCCTTCCCTCTCAATTTCTGGCTGTTTCTATTCAATAAGTAAAGATGATGATAATAATAATAAAGGAGGGGGTTATGAAAAGCTATTGAGAGGTGCTGCATCTCCCTGGGGCTATGTCCTCCTCAGATTGAGAGGAGTTGTGTCCCCACAGGGATGACTGTATACTTCTGTCTCTGTGCCTCATAGTTTCTTTCAGCCTCCACCATTCCCTTCCCTTGTTCAGAATGGAGGAATTTCTCAGCAAACAGCCCATCACTCAGAAGGGGACACTTCCTCTTGACAAAGTGAGGTCTCTTGGGAACACTCTATCCCCCTCCCCCCCCTCCACAAGGACAGCAGCAGCAACAACAACAACAACAATAACCGTAAACAACCGAAGGCAACCAAGGGGGAAAAATGTCCTCAAGGGGCAGTGGATTTGTAGTGCAGGCACTGAGCTCCAGCAATAACCCTGGAGGCAAAGAAAAAAAAAGCCTAATTACTCTAGCCACATTTGAATATAAACAAAGGGAGGCTGCTAGAATGTTCTCAGCTGTCACTATGGACTGGGAGCTCAGAGTAATAGGGACTCTCCTGTGATAAAAATTAATATATATCATGCCCAGGTCAGATTGAGGTTATAAATGTTCACTGTATTTATATATATATATATTTTCAAGTTTGGGAGCCACTCTCTCCCCTAACCCACCTTTCTAGTTCTATTCTTTACTCTGACACCACCCTGCCAGACAATATCAAGCTCCAACAAAAATTACTCAAGTCCTGGGCTCCTAGAACATATCTAAAATAGACATCCTAGCTTCTTTCTACCCTAGCATCAATATTCTCATAGGCTCCAGCCCTACTTTTTGGTTCATGGAGAAAGAAAACAACAACAACAACAACAACAACAAACTTCTCTTCTATATCTTACTGCCTTTCAGTCAGCAAGTTCCAGATGCTGCTATGCCCTCATCCTGACCTCCTTAGGCAGATGTCCTCACCAACATGTTCTGTACCTCAACTCTGCAGAGCCCTGCCCTAGTAAAGAAAGATAGAGACAGGCTGAGGGTATGGTTAGATTGGCCAATGCCCATGTCCAGTGGAGAGGCAACTACAGAAACCAGAACTCCTTCCTTCTGTACCCTGAAAAGAATTTTTGTTCATATTCCAGAAGGGGCAAATATTAGAGGAAGATGTCCAGAGGGCCCTGAACCCCAGTTCCACTGGGACCTGGAACTATTGCGACCAGGAACCTTCATTTTTATATCATTATAGAGAGGAAAGAGAATCTGGAAAACACCTAAGGAAGTCAGGTGTTGTTTATCATATCTGAGAGGGAAACGTAAAAAGGAAGAACACCCAGAAGTTGTAATAGTTGTGGGTGTGGCTTAGAAAGAAAATGAAGGCAGAGCCTTAGAAATGAATACAAATGGTTATCACTTTCCACAAGGGATCAGTCATATTTGCCCAAATAGTCCATTTGATTCTTTGGTATGTGTGTTTTTATTTTCCTGATTAAAATT
Organism: Erinaceus europaeus; assembly: GCF_950295315.1. Taxonomy (NCBI): domain Eukaryota; kingdom Metazoa; phylum Chordata; class Mammalia; order Eulipotyphla; family Erinaceidae; genus Erinaceus; species Erinaceus europaeus. The sequence continues at coordinate 48,103,553 of NC_080174.1, read as the reverse complement.
TTACACTATCAGGAGAAAAAAGTAAGCCTACAAAGAATACTAAGAGGGACTGGGTGGTGGCACACCTGACTGAGTGCATGTATTACAATGTGCAAGGACCCAAGTTTGAGCTCCTGGTTCCCAACTGCAGGAGGAACGCTTTACGAGTGGTGAAGCAGGGCTGCAGGTGTCTCTCTGTTTCTCTCCCTCTGTATCACCCCTCCCTCTTGAACTCTGGCTGTCTCTATCCAATAAATAAAGATAATAAGAAATTTAAAACAATAAATTTAAAAAAAGAATAATAAGAGTTTGTTTTTTGCCTACAGGTTTATCTCTGGGGCTTGATGCCTGCACCTCGAATACACTGCTCCTGGAGGCCGCTATTTTTTCTTTTCTTTCTTTCTTTCTTTCTTTCTTTCTTTTTTTTTTTTTTTTTTACCATTTTTGTTGTCCTTGTTGTTGGATAGGACAGAGAGAAACTGAGAGGGGAGGGGAAGACAGAGAGGGGGAGAGAAAGACACCTCCAAACCTGCTTTACCATTTGTAAATCGACACCACCCCCCACCCCCACCCCTCTTAGGGGCTTGAACCAAGATCCTTATACTGGTCCTTGTGCTTCATGCTTGTGCACTTAACCTGCTCCACCACCACCTGGACCCTAAAAAATACATCTTTGTATTATTGTTATCACCAGTGATACTATCCACAGAGTGACAGAAGGGCCTGGTCAGTGGCACACCTACAAAACGCATGTTACAATGTGCAAGGGCCAGGTTTGAGTCCTCAATCCCCAGCTGTAGGGGGAAGTGGTGAAGCAGTGTTCTCTCTCCCCTACTCATGTCTCTGTCTCTGTCCTATAATTAAGTAAATAAATAAAACCTATAAGAGATAATTCAAAAGATAGCAAAGTTAGTTCAACTGCGCAGGACAGAGTCCCAAATTAAAGTGACATAAATATCGCTTTTAGGAAAGCTAGCACTTAATGAGGCTACTTCTATGTCAGGGGAGAGGATGGGGGAACTGTTCCCATTGGTTGCCCATGGTTCCCAGCAGGAGAGAGTTAACTAGTCCCAGATGGTGGCCCAGATGGTGGCCTGGCAGTCCAGCCTAAGAGTGGAAACTTCCTATGAGGTTTCCAGACTCTGCTGCTATTGAGTCTAACCACAGCTGGAAAACCACTGGCCCTGGTCAGAGAGTCTTCCAGCAAACCCTCTGTCTGTGGTTTCCAGTCAATCTGTTAAGTCCTATGGGAAGACAGGGGCAGGGGCAAGGGCAGGAAGGTGACCTCTGTGGAGGCATTGGGGGTGGAGGCATTCAAGTGTTTGGAACTGCCATCTATAGCTGTTCTGTGATCACTGCACAGCCGCATTTTCTGATCCCAGCGATTTTCTTCAAGAATGTGTCTGGTGACTGGAACATAGCTTACCTGGTAGAGGACACACCTTAATATGTGCAAGGCTCTGGATCTGAACCCCACACCACAGAGAAGACCCATGGAAAACACCAGGGAGCTCCATGGCTGGTGGAGCAGGGAACAAGTGGTATGCAGGCTGTTGTGTGAGGGAGGTGAGAAGGAAATAATGGCACTACGGAGATACGGAGACACAAGGTGGGACTTTTCCATAGTTAGAAAGGCCGGAACCACCTGTTAGCTGCTTAAACTACGAGCTCCTCAGTTATACTCACCATACTCGGTTCCACATTAAGGGGCTGGGCGGTGGTGTATCTGGTTGAGTGCATATAGTACTAAGTGCTAGGACCTGTGCAAGGACCTAGGTTCAAGACCCCCACCCCCAGCAAGCTCCCCATGTGCAGGGGGGATGCTTCACAAGTGCTAAAGCAGGTCTGCAGGTTTCTAACCTTTTCTCTCCCTCTCCATCTCCCCCTCCCCTCCCAAGTTCTTTCTGTCCTATCCAATAATAATAATAATAATAATAATAAAATGGCTCCCAGGAGTGCAGAAGCCACATAGGCTCCTAAGCTGAATATGGACCCCAGATTAGATCACATCGATGGGGTTTACAGTCAACAAAATTTATACACCTTTCCCATATTTGGGAGCTACTCTCCCCAACTTGTATCCACCTGCATATCAGATGTCAGGTTCAGAAAAAGAAAAAAAAAAAAACTAGTATAGTCATAGGACCTTTGGAATATAACTAGAATAGGCCTACTAACTATCTATAAAATGGAGAACCCCAAATCTTCATCTGCACTATTCCAGCCTCTAGGTTCATGATTAGTCAACAATTTGTTTGGCTTTGTATGTTAAATCTTCTTTCAGCCACCAGGTTCCAGATGGTAGCATGATGCCGACCAGATGTCCCTGGGCAGAAGACCACCCCCCCCATTTGTCCTGGAGCCCCGCTTCCCCAGAGTCCCACCCCACTAGGGAAAGAGAGAGACAGGCTGGGACTATGGATCGACCTGTCAACACCCATGTTCAGTGGGGAAGCAATTACAGAAGCCAGACCTTCCACCTTGTGCAACCCATAATGACCCTGGGCCCAGAGGGAGAAAGAATAGGAAAACTATCAGGGGAAAGGATGGGATATGGAGTTCTGGTGGTGGGAATTGTGTGGAGTTGTACCCCTCTTATCCTATGGTTTTGTCAGTGTTTACTTTTCATAAACAAAAAATGGCTACCAGAAGCAGTGGATTCATAGTGCAGGCACCCAGTGATTAGGGTGGAGGCAAAATCAATAAAAATCCATCCGTATTAAGTTCAGGATGACGTCACACGCAAATCATAGGACCCCTAGTGGTACTCAGGTTACCAGCATTATGGGTGGCCTGCATGACTGTTTCGAATATTTGAGTCTGTCACTTTGCTTTAAATATTTGGTTTAGAGCAGAATTTGTAGCCTCAAATACCCAGTGGGAGTTAGGTTGGTGCAGGCAATGAGAGGAACTGAACACACCCTGGTGTGAGTATACACACTTCTTTGTCCTATATTTCACAAGACAGTTGCCACAGGGCTCCAGTACTGGCCTTCATGCAGTAAAGTATGTCCAGGTCACCAGAGTTTTCCATGTCCAAGAGAAGCCCCAAACCTTGTTTTATTGAAACTCTATCCTTTCACTGATTAAATGATGGGAAATAAACAAATCCACTAGCTGGCAAGACCAGAGGGGCAGAATAACTGAACATGAATGACAGACTAAAACTGTAGTCATTCTAGAGTACAATAAAACAAAAAGGGTTTAGAGCAAAGTAGGTTTCTGGATAAAAAGTGCTTGGAGGGGGAGGGGTAGACAGCATAGTCGTTATGCAAAGAGACTCTCATGCCTGGGGCTTCAACCTCAGGTTCATTATCTCTACCTCCATAGACTATAGCTGAGCAGTGTTCTGGTAAATAAAAGAGAAAGAAAGAAAGGAGGAAAGAAAGAAAGGAGAGAGGGAGGGAGTAAGGAAGGAAGGAATGAAAGAAAAAGAAAGAAAGAAAGAAAGAAAGAAAGAAAGAAAGAAAGAGGAAGGAAGGGAGAGAGAGAAAAAAGTAGGAAAGAGAGAGAAAGAAAGAGGGTGGGAAGGAGAAAGAAAACAAGAAAGTAGAAGGAAGAGAGAAAGAAGGAAAGAAAGCAAGAGAGAATGAGAGAAAGAGAAAAGAAAAGAAAAGAAAGAAGGAAGAAAGGAAAAAGGGGGAAAGGACAACACACCAAAGAGTGCTTTAAGAAAATTCAGGGAGTCGGGTGGTAGCGCAGTGGGTTAAGTGCAGTTGGCGCAAAGCACAAGGACCGGCATAAGGATCCCAGTTCAAGCCCCCAGCTCCCCAGCTGCAGGGGAGTCACTTCACAAGCGGTCAAGCAGGTCTGCAAGTGTCTGTCTTTCTCTCCTCCTCTCTGTCTTCCCCTCCTCTCTCCATTTCTCTCTGTCCTATCTAACAACGACGACATCAATAACAATAATAACTACGATAATGAAAAACAAAGGCAACAAAAGGGAAAATTTTAAAAATTAAAAAAAGAAAACAAACAAACAAAAAAAACATCTTCATGATGAGAGCTGGGTGGTAGTAGTGTACCTGTTTGAACACACACACATTACCGCATGCCAGGACCCAGGTTCAAACCTCAGGTTCCCACCTGTTGGGAAGGGGGAAGCTTCACGAGTGGTGAAGCAGTACTACAGGAATCTTTCTCTTTCTATATCCACTCTCAATTTTTTTGTTAAAAAAAGTATTTATTTATTTTTGGGTAGAGACAGAGAAATTGAGAGGAGAGACAGAGACAGAGAGGGAGAGAGACAGAGACGCCTGCAGTGCTACTTCATCTTTCATGAAACTTTCCCCGTGCGGGTGGGGACCAGGAACTTGAACCTGGGTCCTTGCACACTAGTAATGTGTGTGCTTAACCAGGTGCACCACCACCCGGCCCCTTCTACTCTCACTTTCTTTCTGCCTCTATTGAGAGACAGAACAAAAGTGACAGAGAGAGAGAGTTGGCCACTGGGAGATGTGGATTCATCAGGTAGATACCAAACCTCAGTGAGAACCTTGGTGAAAAAAAAACTGAAAACCCATCTTCAGGCTTCATATTAATTCATTCTGCAAAAAGAGATAATTCTGGTTGCATTCTGTATGTGTCAGGTGAGTAAGGAAAAGTTAGAGCCTTTCTTTTAGGGAGGGAAGAAAAACCACGCACGGGCCAAATGATTTATAGTCTCTATAATAAATGCAAATCAATCAATCAATACAAACAGAATTTGGCTTTAGTAAACTGTACATACACAAATACCTTTTTATTATAACATTCAACTCTTTTTTCACATAAAGTTTTCCATAATCTCATTTATTACACCCAGTATATATATATATATATATATTTTCTTTACACCTTATAAAAAAGTGCTTTACATATTTACAGCTTCCAAACCAAAGATGAAAACATGCCCCCGTGTTACTTCCAGACTCGCCACTGTCCCGTCATCATGTTCATCCACCCCCAAAGCCTGGGTCTCCACGCGTGGGTGGGAGATGAGGTGACAAAGCTGCCATCACCAGGACTCTGCCCAGGTTCCCAGCCCTCCTCCTGCTGGTCCTGACTTGCTCTGGGCCAAGCACAAAGCCCCCTTCTGTGAGAAGCACCACGGGCACTAGCCACAGAGGAGGTTCACAATGGAGGGGGACCATTGATGTATCTGAGCATGAAGTGGAAGGAGTGAGCGGGCAAAGTTGTTGGCAGGGCGCAGCTGTAGTCCTTTTCAGACATGCGGACCAGGCAGGCCAGCCCCATGAGGAGCAACAGCAGGAGCTGTAGGGGGAGCATCGGCTCGGAGAACCCTGCACAGGAAGGCTCTGCAGCGGTGAGAGGCAGCTGGAGCTGGTCGAGGCTCAGAAAGGAAGGAAGAGGAGCCACTTCTTCTGGACCTGAGAAAGAACCGACACAGATCACACAAAGATCTTAGAGGCTGGCTGGCTGCTGTGGTCTCACTTCTTTGCCATCCAGGAAGCTACAGGAGACTGCCCAATCCATCCCCTGCCCTGGCAATCATTGGCCATGTGCCCTGGGGCATCTCCCCCACTCAGAAAGTGAACTTTGGCTTGGAAACTGCACTGATGACAGATAAGCATAGAGTCAGTCAATACGAGGGGGCTGACTGGGGGATCATTTAATTTGGTCAAGTACACACACGTTCTGCCCACAAAGATAACTGCTCTGCACACATCCTCCCAGTACCAGTGAAGTCAATCTCAAATCACTCCAGTGTGGACGTTTGATGTGGTGCCTTTTTGGTTTAAAGCTACCAAAGGATAGGCTGAGGATGTAGGCAACGTCAGTTGAGGTCCAAATTGTAGGAAGCCTCCCAGTGAGCCTCTCGGCTGTGCCAAACCCGCCCCACCTGGCGGCAAAGATGAGAAGAGCCTTTGCCATTTTGCACAGACCCCTAAAGCTTCATGAACCTTTGGCTGTACCCTGGGTTCATATTGCACTGAATCAGCATTTTGCCCTGATGACAGTGGGTTTCAAAGCTGTTGACTCAATCCCAGAATGCAGGTGTTGAGTGGCGTCCTTCCTCGGCTGAGCCTATCCATCATTAGTTCTGTGCTGTGGGGAAACAGACACACTTTTTCTAAAGGAAGGTGGGCTAGTCATTTCAGAGGCTTCTTTGTCAAAGAAATGTTATTCCTTTAACATTTAAACAATGTTTTGGAAGTAGACTTGAGTTATAGAATGTGAGAGAACGAGAGAGAGAGAGAGAGAGAGAGAGAGAGAGGAAGAGGCTGACCCTGAGATACTAAGTACAGAGCCAGGTTTGGGGTGGGGATTTATTATTTCTTTGTGAGCACCTCTAACTTTTTTTTAATTATGATTCAGTATTGGATAAAGACAGAGAGAAATTGAGAAGGGGAGAGACAGAGAGATACCCGCAGCACTGCTTAATCATTTGTGAATTTTTTGCACCGTAAGGTGAAGACCAGGGGTTTGAATGTGGGTTCTTGTGCACTGTAATGTGTGCGCTTAACCAGGCACACCACCACCTGACCACCCCCTCACTGTTCTGTGAGGCCATTAACGGAAAAGATGCAGGCAGAACTGTGATTTTAAGAGGTATTTTGTAAGGGCCAGGTGGTGGTGCACCTGGTTGAGTGAACACATTACAGTGCACAAGGACCCAGGTTCAAGCCCTGGTCCCCACCTGCAAGGAGAAAGCTTCATGAGTGGTGGAGCAGGGCTGCAGATGTCTCTCTGTCTCACTCCCTATCTCCCCCTTCCCTCTCGATTTCTGACTGTCTCTATCCAATAAATAAATACAGTGAAAAAAATGTAAAAAGAGGCATTTTGTACACACACACACACACACACACACACACACACACAAGCAACAGGAAGGAGAGAGGAAGCTGTAATGAGGAGACACATTCTATCATGTCTAGCACAGTTCTAGAAAGCTCTTAGTGCCACTAAGCTTAAGGATAATGGGAAAAAGAGGCAATGTGAAATCTGCATGACTGCCCCGTGTGTTTTTCTTATAAGAAAACATTAACTGGATGAAGGGGCTCTGGCTGTGATATGGGAATAGGCAGTGGTGTAGCTGGTTGAAAGCACACACTACCTTGTGCAAGGACCTGAGTTCAACTCCCAGCTCTCTCTACCTACAGTGTATATGTGGGTGGGTTGGTGGGGGGGGGGAGTTTCACCAGGGGTAAAGTAGGACTGTAGGTGTCTCTCTTTATCTCCCTCCCTTCCCAATTTTATTTCTGTCCTACCAAGTAAAACTAAGAGGGGAAGAAATAAAAAATAAGAATACAAGGAAAAAGATGATTGTTAGGAGTGATGGTTTCATAGTGTAGGCACTGAGCCCCAGCAATAATCTTGGTGATGATAAACACAAAACAAAATAAGCAGAAAAAAAGAGATAGATAGAGAGAGAGAGAGAGAGATATGATTCCCTTAAGTGGGGACAGACAGCTAGTTAACACCCTTATCAAGATACCAAAGAAATATGGGTGGTGGCTGACTGGTTCTGCACAAGTATCAAGCAGCTTCCAGAAAGGAACATGTTTGGTTCCAACTTAAGACAACACTGTACTATCTGAAGGGATGTGTCTCTATTTTAGATATCATGAAAAAAGGTGCCTTGAGATGGGAAATAACTGGCTCAAGGTTATACAGCACCCATATGGCAAAACAAAGATTTCAACCTTGGGATAGGAACCCAAGAACTGGGACTCTATGGAGACAGTGAATGGCCTGCCCTGAGTTCCACCACTAAAGGAAGAGACGCAGCAGGCACGTGAGGTAGCAAAATTCTTGCCTGCTCTACGTCCCGTGATGTTTTATAGGTTGATGACATGAGGCACAACCATCCAGCTCACAGATATATCACACGTAGAAACGATGACTTGTGCCCTAAGATGTGCTTTATGTATAAAATAAACAGCTGTAAGGGTGGGGGAGATAGCATAATGGTTATGCAAACAGACTTTAATGCCAGATATTCTAAGATCCCAGTTTCTATCCCTCATAAGCAAGAGCTAAGTGGTACACTCCACTTTTTTTTTTTTTTTTTTTTTTGCTCATGAAGGAATATAAACTCCAACTCTATCAGGACCTAGAGAAAGAAGTAGACAAAAACAAAACAAACAAACAAACAAAAACGATACCCAAAAGTAGTAACAGATGTGACTTAGAAAAGAAGAAAAAAAAGGAAGGAGTCTAAGCTTCAGAATGAAGCCTTAGTCCACTGTATTAGATCACAGGTGACTCTTCCTTCACCTTCCTGGGAAGAGGGCTGAAATCAACTTCCACTGTGACACACTAGGGCTTTGAATAATGTTGCTGCCGATTTGCTGTGGTGATCTGAAGTCAAAACTAACAAGCAGCAACTACCAGCTAGACCACCATTAGCAATACTGCTATTGACAATGTGACTCTTAAACATGCCAACTCTAAAGCTACAATCATGAAAGCAGTTGCGAGGAACATTCAGACAAGTGTTTTTTAAATGCTAATCATCTGAAGGCATCTCAGGGAGCTATCTGTCATTGACCTAGCTAGGGAAGTTCTAGGGGCCGGGTGGTGGCACACCTGGCTAAGTGTACATGTTACAATGCACAAGGACCTGGGTTCAAGCCCCTACCTGCAGGGGGAGAAGCTGCAGAAGCGGAGAAGCAGTGCTGCAGGTGTCTCTCTGTCTCTCCTCTATCACCCTATCTCTTATCAAATACAGACAGATTTAAACAATCTAAAAAAGGGGAAACTCTAGAGGCCGATTTATCACAATTCTTTGACTGGATATTTCATTAATTTTAAGGACTCGGGGTCTAATTCTAGAAAATTGCAGAGTACATATTGACATCGACACATATCTAGGCTTAGAATACTGCCTCAGAGGAAAAAGAAAACAAGACACAACAGTGACCAAAGATCAAACTGGAATAGACAGCAGGCAAGAAGCTGACATGACTATTATCTGAGTTCAAACAATGACAAAAAAAAAAATAGTAGAATAAACCTTCCCTTCCAATTAACATTCAGTTTCTCCCCCATTCAATTAGTCTCCTCTCTTGGGATGAATATGTATCTCTCTACCTTTTTCTCACTGTTAATTGCTGGTGTCAAAATTTGAAACGACCTGTGCTTTTACTGGAACCTTTCCAAATCATTGGACGAGTGCAAGATCAAACACACAGTAGCCTCTGTGAAGGAGCCAGGACCACCTGGGGTGTGAGCAGACTTCATCCCTTCCCAGCAAGCTCTGCATTGTAATGTTGAGGTTGGGTGCACCCCACCCCAAATGGAGCTGCCAAGGAGTCAGTCTAACCCAAGAATGTTCAGTCACAATCAAGGGCTTTGAGGAAGTTTGCTGTTGGGGTGCAGACCCATTTGTCTCCCTGGCCCCCCCTGCTCCCCTCCCCAGCAAGGTGAGCATTGTGCTCAGATGAGTGTTAATCAACAGTGCTGGACAGAGCAGAGTCGAAAGGCATTCTGAGAGGTGTCCCAGGAACAAGATGGCTGCTACTGCTGTAGAGCCCTGTGAGGAGACATAGTGAAGCATCCGCAGTCCTGAGACACCAAGACCGACATTTTCAGAAGACCTGGGCAGCTGTTTGCAAGCATGGAAGAAGAGACCAAGTTGGGGGGGGGGGGGCTATTGATGTTGCCTTAAGACAGAAGTTGTGTTTTTTATTACCATCATGTAGGTCAACCAACCAAAGCAGTTGTTACTGGGATATCCTATACAGAATGTACTGGGGTTACCCCATCTCAGTTCAGGCCACATAGGCAGCTTGTGGGGACAGGATAAGTTGCATTTAATACCACCTTCTGCCTACCTACAACACACGCTGTGCTTTTTTTTTTTTTATGGAGTTAAGATAACAGAGCCTCTTACTATCCTTTACGTCCCTTACTATCTTTTTTTTCTTTTTTTCACTTGAATCTCATTGAATATTTTGACAATAATAAAACAAAAATCAACAGCCAAATCTGTTCAAACCAAACTAAAAGTTTTTTTTTTTTTTTAAAGTATCTTCAAACCAGACAGTAGCCCTAATTACATTCTGGATAACTTTTGTTGAAGGGGAAATGAACAGATTTTGTTTTTAAATGGCTGTTTCTTTTGGCTCCCAGTCAGAAAGCCTAAATCCTCACTGGGGGGTCATTTCAAGTTTGGTTCTCCACTTCCAAGTCCCCTAACCCTTTTCTTCTGGGGACAGATTCCTGCTCTTCTGAGGAGATATTCCCAGAGGGATAAAGTACTTGAACAGAGAAGGGCTTTGATTAGAATGAAACATCAATTGGTAGAAAATCTTTTTCCTTCTAGCAAGTCATTGGGAAAAACATGAACTGTTTAGCATGAGGGAAGCGACACAGACATCACATGGACGATGAAGAAGGCACAGTACTGCTGGTGCAGAGACTGGGGCTGGGGGCATAGGAAGCAGGGTGGGGGGCTGCAGGGCAGGCAGGAATCACAAAGTGGTGGGGCTGTAGGGAGGCTTCCTGGGAAAGAGACCCCAGTTGCCCTGGTGTTTCTGAGGTGTCAGGAGAGTGAGTGAGTGAGTGAGTAACTGTACTGGCAGAAGAAAACTCTGCAGAGAAGCCCAAGAAAGAAGGTGACTCCGTCATTGTGATATGAACACCCAATTCGGATTGGCCTTGTGAGGTGTCCAAACCCACAATCTAGATAAAACATGAAGAGAAATTTAAAAAGGCTGGTTGTGGGGGGGGGGTTAGTCTTTTTTATTCAGATATGTGGGTTCCAGGAGTGGTAGAGGGATTCATTACTCTATCACCCTGTCTTTTTCTAGAATCTAGAAAGAAAGAGGATGATGAAAACCTGATATGAATCAAATGATGGACGTGCTGTCAGTTACACAGAATCTTCCTATTCACCCTTAGTAGTTTGTGAAGGAAAGTACCGGGCAGCCTATTGGGGAGTCAAGCAAAATTTGCAGGGGGGTGAGGGGACAGTTTCCTTGTTCTATTCCCTGAGATTTACTTGCATTTTTCCACTTAGAAAAATATTTTCCAGTTTATGAGGAAAGGGCGTGGATCACAATGAATCGTTATTTCTCAACTAGCCTGAGGCCGACCTGAGATAGGTCTATCTAAATTAATGGGCAATTTTCATCATCCTCTTAGGACTCTAGAACAGTGTGGAAACCAGGAGAAAAAGGTACCTGCTATGTGGACTGCTGACAGAGGGTCCAGGCTGTGAGAGACTACATTTGCCTCGTGGCTGTTCGCAATGAACAGGGGGTAAAGAAAGAAGAATGTTCAGTCCAGGCAAATAAAGACAAGCTACTGATGAAAATTAAACTAAAAGTGTAGCAAAGTAAAAACAAATCAAATAAAACAATCAGTATCCAGGAATTAAGGAAACTGGCTTTTCTTTGACAAGGAAATATATTTGTATACTTAACATCTACATTATTGCTTGTTGGCTAAACGTCCTAAATTGTGATTCAGGAATTCACACCAGAGTAGGTGTGTTGTACTCTACATTTTATGGTAGAAACACAAATGCTTCTATATTAGTCAAGATTACTCAGATTTATTTGCAGTGGATACAGAATTCACTATGCTATGGACTATGCATTTCCAATAAACTTTCCATATTTCCCATATGTAACTGAAACAGTACTAAAACTCTTCATAGAGAAAAACAATATTAACCCTGATATGAATTGTTCTTTGTCAAGTAATAAAGACTGAGTAAGTTAAAAACTGGTGAAATTAAGACTTAAAATTTGATTTGAAAAGCCAGTGTTCCTTCACATTCTTAAACCAGGATCTATAGGAAACTAGTGAATGTTGTTAAAAGAATTATAACATCGACCAGCATCAAACTTAAATTTCTAACAAAAGCACTACAAATGCAACCAAGACTTCTAAAAACTAAGGAAAATGGAATGATGATAAAAATGAATATAATCATGAAGCTGGACAAAATAAAATAACAAAACAAACAAAAGAAACAAGCTTCTAATTACACAGAGAAACTAAGGCAGAGAGGGGTCAGGGACAGAGTTTGTCCTTTCGTCCTTATTGTGTTTCTCATAGACTAGACGTTGTGGGTGGGTCCTTGTGTGTTGCCACCATTTTGGGAGGGGGCCAGTATCATTGATGAAAACCTGCAGGAGCTGCTACTCTAGAGTCAGCAAAATCTCCACTTGCCTCAGAAATTCACTGGTCTCATGAGACAGTGACATTTTTGTTCAACTTCGACAGAGTGGCCCTTCTATGGAGGGACTATAGAGGTGGGCACTTGAAGGGAGGAGTCACCCCTGAGGGAACGTGAGTGCCATTCTAGAGATGGCCCTTGGAGCAATAAAAACCATTTGTAGCCCCGAAAAGCCACCACCAGTGAAGCCTTGATTCATCAGAAAAAGAGAACCACTCTTCTTGTTCCTGAATGCTTGTGGGGCAGGTGGGAGACAGGGCTGAGGAAAGAACTTTTCACTGAATCACTTGCATAGGGAGGCTCCATGGTGGCTATAGATACCATCGCTCCCCCAAATTCGAGGGGCAGAGCCAAGATGGCGACTGGAATCTAGCAGCACCTTTGGGCTCTGACATCAACTGCTAGAAAGACTTGAAATCCTGGCCTTCAGCGGGACAAGCAAGGAGGCATCCTAAAGGTAGACCAAGGAGGTGATTATAATTCAGTTTGGGTTAAAAATTAGAACAAAAAGAAAGGAAATTTCTTGATTATTTCTCTCAGCCCCCATCTCCCCATAACCAGACCCCAGGGGTAGGAAGCTGCTGCTAGTAGGCTCCCCATGGAGCTCCTTTCTTTACCAAGATTCCTGGCCCACCAGGGTGCCATTAAACCCTGCTTCCAAATTTCTAGGCTATGTCTGTTGTTCCTCTGAGTAAGGGACTTAGACCTATTCAAGTGACAATTAGCTGATCAAGCAAGCCTCACCCAGCCTGCTTGAAAGTTTTTTTTTTTCTTTTTTTCACGTTTGTTTTGTATTGTGTGTTCTTTCTCAATCAGTTGTCTAGACTAAATGTACATAGGCTAACAGGGGGCTATCCAAGCTGTAGACCCACTGCTTGGGCTTTTTACTCTGTTCTATTTTACAAATACTATTATATATACACGCATATCCCTTCCCCCCTCAGGTAACCAACTTTAACTCTTAGTATACTTTCCATTGCTAGACAACAAGAATTATCACCCACTGTGAGAGAAACTTGTCTCACTTTTCATACCTCCGATATACACTATCGCCCTTCTCCCACCTCCAAGCCAATTAAAAAAATATATATATATATATATATATATATATACACACACACACACAACTCTCCCTTTTACTGCTTTTTTTTCTGTTTCCTTTTTTTTCTTTTCTCCATTTTTCCCCCTGTCTTCCTCTCTCCCTTCCTCCACCCTCTGCCTTCTGAATTCACTGATACTTATTTGTGAACTATTTCAGGGAAGAAGTCGGACTCAGGGCAGACTCTTTTTGTGTGTGTCTCTGCTCTGCTTCCCCTTCCCCTCTTGCTACCCCTAGAATCTACAGTGGACAGTAGATTTGCATAATTGTCTATTCCTGCTATCCCTTTTTTCCTTTCTCTTTCTTTTTCATTTAGATTTGGTTGCTATTTTTTCTTGAACTGGAGACATTGTGGGACTAACTGGTATTGGTTAAACTGCTTCAGTCATTGCTTTAGTTACTATTGTAATTTCTGAGGGTGGTGATTGCATTTGTCATAAAGGTATTTAGTATACTGTGGCTTGTACATAAAACAAAGCAACTGAGGAACAACAGAACATAAAAATAAAAAAGCACATTAAAAATGGGCAGATCAAGAGCAAATAAAACTGCTAATACAATGAATGGAGACAAGAGCCTAGAAGAAACTACAAATCAGCCAGAAGTAATCACAGATAAGAAAAGCATGCAAGCAATAATAAATTTATTAATCACAGAAATGAAAACAACTTTGGAGGAAAGGAATAGCAGTATGAGGGAAACAACAGATGAGACCCTCAAGGAAAATACTAACTACCTTGAGGCAATTGGAGAACTGAAAGCTGAAATAGCTGTAATGAAGAAAGCAGCCGAGGGAAGAGAAAGCAGACTAGCAGAAGCAGAAAACAGAATTAGCCAGACAGAGGATGAGCTAGAGAAAACTAAGAAAGAGGTGAAAGAGCTCAAAAAGATTGAGAGACACTGAAAACAACAACAGAGACATATGGGATGATCTCAAAAGAAGTAACATTCGTATAATTGGCCTGCCAGAGGAAGAAAGAGAGGAAGGGGAAGCAAGCATTCTAGAGGAAATTATAGAAGAAAACTTCCCAGACCTGAATAACAGAAAGGACATCAAGATTCAAGAGGCCCAGAGAGTCCCAAACAGAATCAACCCAGACCTGAAGACACCAAGACACATCATAGTCACAATGAGAAGAAGTAAGGATAAAGAAAGGATCCTGAAGTCTGCAAGAGAGAAACAAAAAGTCACATACAAGGGAAAACCCATAGATTATCTGTAGACTTCTCCACTCAAACTCTAAAAGCCAGAAGGGAATGGCAAGATATCTATCGAGCCCTGAATGAAAAAGGATTTCAACCAAGGATAATACATCCTGCTAGACTTTCATTCAAACTAGATGGAGTCATCAAAACCTTCTCAGACAAACAACAGTTAAAGGAAGCAACTATCACCAAACCGGCCCTTAAAGAGGTTCTAAAAGACCTCTTATAAACAGGAACATCACTATAATACTTGCAACACATCAAATAAAAGCTTGTTGAACAATGGCACTATAACACATTAAACCCATAATATCAGTAAATGTCAATGGCTTAAACTCACCCATCAAAAGGCACAGAGTGGAAGGATGGATCAGAAAACATAACCCAACCATATGCTGCTTGCAAGAATCCCACTTGACCCAACAAGACAAACACAGACTTAACGTGAAAGGATGGAAAACTATCCTACAGGCTAATGGACCACACACAAAAAAAGGCAGGAACAGCCACTCTCATCTCTGACACAATCGATTTTAAATTAAATAAAGGAATAAAAGATAGGCACGGTCATTACATAATGATTAAAGGATCAATCAGCCAAGAAGATATAACAATTATTAACATCTATGCACCCAATGAGGGACCATCTAAATACATCAAACACCTTCTCAAAGAACTTCAAAAATACATCAATAGTAATACAATAATAGTGGGAGACGTTAACATCCCACTCTCACACTTAGACAGATCAACAAAACACAGAATCAACCATGAAACAAGAGAATTAAATGAAGAGATGGACAGACTAGACCTCTTGGACATTTTCAGAGCTCTTCACCCCCCTAAAATTGGAATACACATTCTTTTCAAATCCACAAAACACATACTCAAGGACAGACCACATGTGAGGCCACAAAGACAGCATCAATAAATTCAAGAGCATTGAAATCATCCCAAGTATCTTCTCAGACCACAGTGGAGTAAAACTAACATTTAACAACAAACAGAAAATTATTAAAAGTCACAGAATCTGGAAACTAAACAACATACTGCTTAAGAACCACTGGGTCAGGGAGACACTCAAGCAGGAAATACAAATGTTCCTGGTAACAAATGAAAATGATGACACAACCTATTAAAATATTTGGGACACAGCTAAAGCAGTACTGAGAGGGAAACTCATAGCCATACAATCACATATTAAACAACAAGACAAAACCCAAATAAACAACCTTACTTAGCACCTTAAGGACTTAGAGGAAGAGGAACAAAGGAACCCTAAAGCAACCAGAAGGACAGAAATCACTAAAATTAGAGCAGAAATAAACAACATTGAAAATCAGAGAACCATACAGAAGATCAATGAAGCCAAATGTTGGTTCTTTGAAAAACTAAACAAGATTGACAACCCCCTAGCCAGATTCACTAAACAAAAAAGGGAGAAGACTCAAATTCATAGAATTGTAAACGATAGAGGAGATATCACAACTGACACCACAGAAATCCAGAAAACCTTGCGAGACTTCCATGAAGAACTATACGCCACCCAGCTAGAAAATCTGGAAGAAATGGAAGAATTCCTAAAAGCATATGCCCTTCAAAAATGAACCAAGAAGAACTACAAAACCTAAATGCACCAATCACAGACAAAGAAATCGAAACTGTCATTTAGAATGTCCCCAACAACAAAAGTCCTGGACCAGATGGCTTCACAAATGAATTCTACAAAACCTTCAGGAAACAGTTAATACCCATATGCCTAAAGCTTTTCCATAAGCTCGAAGAAACAGGGACACTCCCTTCCACTTTCTATGAAGCCAACATCACTCTGATACCCAAAGCAGATAGAGACACAACAAGAAAGGAAAACTACAGACAAATATCTGATGAACATAGATGCCAAAATATTAAAGAAGATCTTGGCCAACCGGATACAAAAGCACACCAAAAAGATTGTTCATCACAACCAAGTGGGATTCATCCCAGGAATGCAAGGCTGCTTCAACATCGGTAAGTCAATCAATGTCATTCACCACATCAATAAAAGCAAAGCCAAAAACCACATGATCATCTCAATAGATGCAGAGAAAGCCTTTGACAAAATCCAACACCCATTCATGCTCAAAACTCTACAAAAAATGGGAATAGACGGGAAATTCCTAAAGATAGTGGAATCCATATATAGCAAACCAACCACCAACATCATACTCAATGGACAGAAGTTGAAAGCATTTCCCCTCAGATCAGGGACTAGATAGGGCTGCCCACTATCACCATTACTCTTCAACATAGTGTTGGAAGTTCTTGCCATAGCAATCAGGCAAGAGAAAGAAATCAAAGGAACACAGATTAGAAGGGAAGAAGTCAAGCTCTCACTATTTGCAGGTGACATGATAGTATACATAGAAAAACCTAAATAATCCAGTAGAAAACTACTGGAAGTTATTAGGCAATATAGCAAGGTATCAGGCCACAAAATCAATGTACAAAAATCAGTGGCATTTCTCTATGCAAACACTAAAACTGAAGAAGAAGACATCCAGAAATCACTCCCATTCACTGCTGCAACAAAATCAATAAAATACCTAGGAGTTAAGCTGACCAAAGAAGTGAAAGACTTGTACACTGAAAACTATGAGTCACTCTTCAAAGAAAGAGAAACTGATACCAAGAAATGGAAAGACATCCCATGCTCATGGATAGGAAGAATAAATATCATCAAAATGAATATTCTCCCCAGAGCCATATACAAATTTAATGCGATACCCATCAAAGTTCCACCAAGCTTCTTTCAGAAAATAGAACAAAAAATACATTCATTTCTCTGGAACCAGAAAACACCTAGAATTGCCAAAACCATGCTGAGGAAAAGAAACAGAAATGGAGGCATCACACTCCCAGATCTCAAACTATATTATAATGCCATCATCACCAAAACAGCCTGGTACTGGAACAAAAATAGGCACACAGACCAGTGGAACAGAATTGAAAGCCAATATCTAAACCTCCACACCTATGGACATGTAATCTTTGATAAGGGGCCCAAAGTATTAAATGGAAGAAGGAGACTCTCTTCAATAAATGGTGCTAGGAAAACTGGGTTATAACATGCAGAAGAATGAAACTGAACCACCTTATCTCACCAGAAACAAAAATCAACTCCAAATGGATCAAAGACCTGGATGTCAGACCGGAAACTATCAAATACTTAGAGGAAAACACTGGTGAAACACTTTCCCACCTAAACCTCAAGGACATCTTTGATGAAACAAACCCAAATGCAAGGAAGACTAAAGCAGAAACAAACCAGTGGAACTACATTAAATTGAAAAGCTTCTGCACAGCCGAAGAAACACAAACAAAGAGACCCCTCACAGAATGGGAGGAGATCTTCACATGCCAAACATCAGACAAGAGACGAGTCACCAACATATACAGAGAACTCAGCAAACTTAGCACCAAAAAAGCAAATGACCCCATCCAAAAATGGGCAGAGGATATGAACAGAATATTCACTTCAGAGGAGATCCAAAAGGCTAACAAACATATGAAGAACTGTTCCAGGTCGCTGATTGTTAGAGAGATGCAAATAAAGACAACATTGTGATACCACCTCACTCCTGTGAGAATGGCATATATCAAAAAGGACAGCAGCAACAAATGTTGGAGAGGCTGTGGGGACAGAGGAACCCTTCTACACTACTGGTGGGAATGTAAATTGGTCCAGCCTCTCTGGAAAACAGTCTGGAGAACTCTTACAAGGCTAGACATAGACCTTCCATATGACCCAGTAATTCCTCTCCTGGGGATATACCCCAAGGATTCCATAATGCCCAACCAAAAAGATGTGTGTACATCTATGTTCGTAGCAGCACAATTCATAATAGCTAAAACCTGGAAGGAACCCAGGTGCCCAACAGCAGATGAGTGGCTGAGAAAGCTGTGGTACATATACACAATGGAATACTATGCAGCTATTAAGAACAATGAGCCCACCTCATCTGACCCATCTTGGACAGAGCTAGAAGGAATTATGTTAAGTCAGCTAAGTCAGAAAGATACAGATGAATATGGGATGTCCCCACTCATCAACAGAAGTTGAGAAAGAAGAACAGAAAGGGAAACTAAAATCGGGATCTGATTAAATCGAGATCAGGGCACCCATGTAAAAACACTGTGGTGAAGGGGAGGGTGGCCATTGGGCTTCCTGGCATGGTGGAGGGTGGGGGGCAGGGGTTGGTGGTGGGGATGGGACACCGTCTTTTGGTGGTGGGAGTGATGTTTATGTGCAATCCTATTAAAGTGCAAACTTTATATAAACCACTATTTAATTAATATCAGAGGCGAAAAACTGATGATATGTCTAGAACTTCTTAAAACACAGACTGAGTCTTTTTAATACATAGGCTGTCTTTGATAAGTTCTCTCCCAAAAGCCTAACCAGGGAGAACAGAAGCAACCAACAACACAGCTATATACAAGATGCTGGGTACTATACCCCAAACCCTATCAAAGGGACTTTCCAAAGTTAACCCTATCACCAAATAATGCGATGATAACAATAACTATCCATTGTCTTCTTGAACCCTAAGACAATAGGAACCTCACATTTCCACTATAGAGCCTATATTTCCCCCAGTCCATGAACCTTAGGGTGGGGCCCACTTTTCTGCATGCTGCTCTCAATTCAAATCAAATAATATTCCATCCGCGGATCGCAACCTAATCAACACAGAGAGTGCCACCCCAGCATGCTTCACTTCAGACTGTGACCAGAGACTTCAGGTGTGGAATGACAACCCTTCAGCTTCATCACTCGGGTGAGACCTTTCCTTTCATAGTATTCTCTAATTCCATTCCAGGTGTTCCACTCCCCAATAAAGTCCCCCAACCTAGATATAGTCCAGGTCCCCTGAGACAGAGCATAGGTTCACCTGTGCCCATAAACTAGGGGAAAAATATATACCTGAAAGCAGAAGTACACAAGAGCATGCAGGGAATACCCCCAACACTTTATCTGCACTATTACAGTCTTTAGGTCCATGATTCTTCAACAATTTGTTTGGCATTGTATGTTAACTCCCTTTTCAGCCACCAGGTTCCGGATGCTGACCAGACTTCCCTGGACAGACGACCCCATCAATGTGTACTGGAGCACCATTTCCTCAGAGCCCCACCCTTCTAGGGAAAGAGAGAGTCAGACTGGGAGTATGGATCGACCAGTCAACGCCCATGTTCAGCGGGGAAGCAATTACAGAAGCCAGACCTTCCAGCCTCTGCAACCCACAATGACCCTGGATCCATACTCCCAGAGAGATAGAGAATTGGAAGGCTATCAGGGGAGGGGTGGGATGTGGAGATTGGGTTATGGCAATTGTGCGGAATTGTACCCCTCTTATTCTATGGTTTTTTTAATGTCTCCTTTTTTAAATAAATAAATAAATAATTTAAAAAATCTAAAAAATTGAACCAATAATACAAAGAATTCATATGAATGAAAAAAAAGAAGAGATCACCTTTTTAAAATATCTATTTATTCCCCTTTTGTTGCCCTTGTTTTATTGTTGTTGTTGTTGGATAGGACAGAGAGAAATGGAGAGAGAAGGGGAAGTCAGAGAGAAAGATGGACACCTGCAGACCTGCTTCACTGCATGTGAAGCGACTCCCCTGCAGGTGGGTAGCCGGGGGCTTGAACCAGGATCCTTACACTGGTCCTTGTGCTTCGCGCCATGTGTGCTTAACCCGCTGTCCTACCACCCGATTCCCAAGAACATTTTCAATCCCCATCCTCGCCTTTCTTCAAGGCTGAACCCATGACAGCACTGTCCTGTCTCATGGGAAGCTACTACGGTCTCCTACACGCTACCTTTTAAACATGTCAACTATCTGTTTAAAATACTGTATTTTAGGAGCCAGGTAGTAGTGCATCTGGGTAAATGCAAACACTGCGGGGCTCAGGGACCCAGGTTCAAGCCTCAGCTCCCCATTTACAGGGGGAAATCTTCATGAGTGGTGAAGCAGGGCTGCAGGTATCTCTCTGTCTCTCTCTCTCTCTCTCTAGCTCCCCTACTCCTTTCAATTTCTCTTGGTTTCTATACAACAATAAATAAAAATTTAAAAACTCTTTATTTGACAGAACAGAGAGAAATTAAGGGGGAGGGAAATAGAGAGAGACAGAGACAAGATCAGAGACAGAGACAGAGAGATACATGCAGCCCTTCTGCAGCACTAGAGAAGCTTTCCCCCTGCAGGTGGGGACAGGGGCTTGAACCTGGCTCCTTGCACACAAAAATGTGTGTCCTCAACCAGAGTGGGGGCTTGAACTTGGGTCCTTGTGGATGGTATTACATGGACTTAACCAGGTGTGCAACCACCCTGCCCTCAATATTTTTTTTCATTTTTTTTCTTTCAATTTTTATTTGATAGGACAGAGAGAAACTGAGAGGGGAGTGGAGATAGATAGGGAGAGAGAAAGATAGACACCTGCAGACCTGCTTCACCGCATGTGAAGTGACTCCCCTGCAGGTGGGGAGCCGGGGGCTCAAACCAGGATCCTGACACAGGTCCTTGCGCTTTCTGCCATGTGCGCTTAACCCGCTGTGCTACCACCTGACTCCCCCTCTCTAACATTACTAACAGACTCTATTCAATAAATAAATAAAGATAATAAAAAATAAAAAAGAGAGAGTCAGACAGAGGGAGAGAGAAAATGACACCACACACGCCTGCTGTATCCAGATGAGGGGAACCAGGCCAGAACCGGGACTCATGCTCGGCTGGGAGTCCCGCTCCTGGCTGCGCTGTCTCACCTCTGATGGAGTGTTGGTGCTGAGGACTCACACGACTTAGATCTTGTTAAACCTACAGTTGCATGCTCTTTTTTTCATAGTTTGATGGCAGATGTAGCTTTTTCTACCATAGAAACAGAAGACACCGGGACACTTTTCTCTAGGGGAGGTTGGAAAGGAGTCTCCGAACTTGTGCGGAGAGATGGGCCTTCGCAATTTTTCCTGACCCCGTATCTCCTGTAAGTTGCTATAAAGCCAGCCATAAAACGAAAGGAAATGTGTTTGCTGCCAGTCTATAGGTTTTGAATTTCTGCAGCCAAGCAGCCACCACATTTGCAGAGGGGACAGTGATAGCCTGTCCTGTGCATCAGTCAAACCACCCACAGGGGCATCTGAAGGCCTGTCTGCCCTACACCAGCTATGGGTCACTCGACCCCACCATGGCTTCTGCTGCCCTGCCTAGGCCTGTGTGCTACTCAGGCCCCAGGACTTACCTTCCTCCTTCATGGAGGAGCAGAGGGCTGTTGTCTGGTGATAACCTGGATTGCCAGCTTTAATTTCAACAGATGGAGTGGTTTCACTATTTGGAGATTTCTGATCAGTTGTGCATCCGTCATTGTCAAGATGTCAGAACCACTGATCCCATTGGCCTGGCAGGCAGCTGATGCATCCGGCATCTTCAGGCAGATCTGGGAGACAGGAAGAAGCAGCAAGGTGAGAAGGTTCCACAGAGTGTGAGAGGGCACCATGGGGACATTCCCAGGTGTCCCCCACCCCCACCCAGCCCAGAAGGAGAGAAGGACAAACCTCCATCCAGGTAGCCACGATTTCTTCATCCCACTGGGAGAAGCACAGACCTCGACCCCAAGTCTCCTCCAACAGAGCCTGCCTGCACACCCACAGGACTCAGGTCAGGTCACACTCACTCACACAGGGAAGCAGTCAGGGGAAATGTTTGCTATCCACAGCCCAAGGTAAGTTCTGCTCAGGCAGCATCTCAACCCTACCCTCACTTTATTTTTTTTTCCCCGAGCCCTGATCAGCTCTGGTTTATGGTGGTGCAGGGAACTGAACCTGTGACTTGGGAGCCTCAGGCATGAGCATCTCTTTGCAGAACCATTATGCTATCTACCTGTACCCCTCAACCTTCCCCTTCAGCCTTCTACACCATTCACCTAGACAGCACTGTTAACAGTCTACAGGGCCATCAGGTACATGAATGGGGCCTGACTCTCTGTGTGTCCAGGCGGCTTGCACCCTTTCTGTCTCAAGAGATGCTGGGAAAACACAATCCCCCTTTCTCCCTTCATCTAGACAGTGGACTGCTCTACTGACTGAGGAGATGGTCTCAGGCGGTGATCTCTTTAATTTGTGATGCCTGTCAGTTTAATATTGATGTGAATTGACCACATTTCTCATCTGTTCATACCATCACCATCTAACCATCCACAGAGCCCTCCCTTTCTCCTACTTCCTTATACATATATATATATTTTTTATTATTATTTCTTTTTTCCCTTTTGTTGCCCTTGTTGTTTTATTGTTGTAGTTATTATTGTTGTTGTCGTTGTTGGATAGAACAGAGAGAAACGGAGAGAGGGAGGGGAAGACAGAGAGGAGGAGAGAAAGATAGACACCTGCAGACCTGCTTCACCACCTGTGAAGTGACTCCCCTGCAGGTGGGGAGCCGGGGTTTGAACCGGGATCCATATGCCGGTCTTTGTGCTTTGTGCCTTGTGCCACCTGCGCTTAGCCCGCTGCACTACAGCCCGACTCCCACTTCCTTATTTTTTTAAGTTTTTATAAATCATCTTTATTTATTGGATAGACAGCCAGAAATTGAGAAGGTAAGGGGAGTTAGGGAGAGAGAGACAGAGACCAACCTGCAGCCCTGCTTCACCACTCGTGAAGGTTCCCCTCTACAGGAAAAACCAGGGGCTCAAACCTGGGTCCTTGCGCATGCACTGTAACATGTGTGTCATGCGTGCACCCTCCCCTACTTTCTTATATTGACAAAAAAAAGTAAAAGAATATGTGTTGATCCTCAGCAATCTTCAAAGAATGAGAGGCTCTTTTGTGAGTCAGTGTTGCAGGAAACAAGTATTCTCCTGGCCACTGGCTTCAACACTTCACAGACAAAGGTGATATGAAAAGGCTCAGGCATTCTCCTGCGTCTTAAGCCGACCAGCTCTGCTCTGAAGATTCTCAGTGACAACAAGCTGAGCCAGGAGCACTTAGACAGGTGGAGAGACGCCCACACGGTAGCCTTCACACCTGCCTTGTGGAGGATGATATGGTGACAGAGACGGACATTAAACTTAATAGACACAAATGAATATCAAGCACTTACTTTCTCTGCAACACAGTATTTCTTAGAGGTGTTGTGTCTCGGGTTCTCAAATCCTGTGCTTGTGGAGGACAGGTTTCTTCCTTAGAAGACTTGACTCTTCCATCTGTGAAGAGTCAATGGTGCCCAGAGGGAGAGAGATGAAATACCCAGTCAGTGCTTTTGGCTTCAGGTGGAGGAGGGTTTGCAGGGTGACAAACTATCATTCCCAGGCCCGAGTCTCTGGGCTAGTCAGTTAGCACAGAGACGCTCCGACGCGGTGACCCTCTGATGTGAAGGAGAGGGAAGGCATGCCGGGAAGTGATGTCAACCATGTCTCTGGATCTGAACATGTCAACACTAAGAAGGCATCTCCAGGGGCTGGGAGGTGGTACAGCTGGTTGAATAAACATGTTATGGTGCATGGGGACCCGGGTTCAAGCTCCAGATGCCCATCTGCATGGTGGCGGTGGGGGGGGGTGGAGCTTCATAAGTGGTGAGGCAGAGAGGCAGGTCTGTCTCTCTCTCCATTCCCTCACTCTCGATTTCTCTCCATCTCTACCCAATAAGTAAAATTAATAATAGAGTATGTTTTCAAATAAAAAGAAAGTATCTGTATTCTTTCCTTTTCTGTTTGGAGACCCAACAGGTGGACGACAGAGCCCACAAAGAGTGAGGGGGCATCACAGCAGGTACACAGGGAAGCCCTTGTCCTGGGGACTCATCATCTAATCTAGGGCTGCCATTTTCCTCCCTGTTGAGACCGTTAAGTGACCCCCTACTGCTGACACAGGTACCTCTGCAGCTGCTGTCACTGCCATCTTCCCACAAGCTGATGCTGATGTCATCGGTGTCTTTATGACAGCAACTATCCAGAGCTGCATGTGGCGCAGCATCACTGCGGGGACAGAACATGATCGGTAATAAATTTCATCATCCGGGGCCAGGTGGGGCCGCACCTGGTTTGGCACTCACCTCACAAGCCCCTGGTCCCCATCTGCAGGTTAAAGCTTCCCCAGTGGCGAAGCAGGACTACACTACAGGTGTCTCTCTGTCCATCTCCCCTCTCTATGCCCCTCCCCCCTCAGTTTCTAGCAGTGTCTATCAAATAAAGATAATTTTTTTAAAAGAATAAAAACATTTAAAAAATAACTAAATCTCATCATCCCAAGAACCACTCCATTTCTGCAATTTGCTCCTCAAGGTCCACTGAAAGACTTTGGGGGTCTTTTGCACAAAATGCACAGGGAATAGAGACTCTGGGAAGCCCCAAGGGAGAACTGTCTCTGGGAAACCAGGGTTCTCTCTAAGCAGAGTTCTGCTTCTAAGGAAGCCAAGAGTGTGAACAGCACAGGCTGGGAGCTCTGGGGCACACTCTGGGTCCCCTCTCCACCAGCCATGTTGCTCTTAGAGTCTCTGCCAGCTCACTTGAAGCAGGCAGGACCGGGAGGGGACAGTCACGTCTATGAGCCAGGGCTTGTCATGACAGGCTGTGCTGTCTCAGATGGGACAAGGCTTCACTGGCAGTTCTTTGGAAAAGCTAGGTGCTAGAGGTGGCATGGCTGAGCAGTTACTCCACACAGATGCTCCACCGAAGGGAAGGAAGTCTCGATGTCTTACACCTCCACAGGCCCAATGGCACCTGGGAGCACCGGCTGCCATAGAAGCCACACCGCCAGCAGCCCAACTCTTGGCAAATGCTCCCGCTGAGAACAGAGGGGCAAGGCTGGGAGGTGACCATGTGAATTGATCAAGACCCTCCATGCTTCAGGCCCTGGAGTGACTCCTTCCTCCACTAGGGGAAGCCCACATACAGGGACATAGCAGGCGCCATGGACAGAGACCCAGGGGGCTCCTTAGCCAGGGCTTTTGCACACACACACACACCCCTCTCTCAAAACATAAAAAACAGAGGCAGGGAGTTGGTTTAAAAACTGAGTACATCAGAGCCAGGCGGTAGCACAGTGGGTTAAGCACAGGTGGTGCTAAGCACAAGGACCGGCATGAGGATCCCGGTTCGAACCCCGGCTCCCCAACTGCAGGGGAGTCGCTTCACAGGCGGTGAAGCAGATCTGCAGGTGTCTGTCTTTCTCTCCTCCTCTCTGTCTTCCCCTCCTCTCTCCATTTCTCTCTGTCCTATGCAACAACGATGACATCAACTACAACAACAACAACAACAACAAAAAGACAACAAGGGCAACAAAAGGGAAGACAAATAAAAAAAATTACAAAAAAATATATAAAAAAAACTGAGTACATATATGAGGTCTTGGTTTACTCTTCAGCACAATTATATATTTCTCTCTCTCTCTCTCTCTCTCTCTCTCTCACACACACACACACACACACTAAAAGATAAAATCTTTAAAGACCAATTTGAAGAGTTGAGAGAAATGTAGTTTTTCTCAAACAGCTGAGATTATCTGCTAGGGTTCAGTTTCCTTCTGATGGGGGCAGGAATCCCGATAACCCCATTTCAATACTGTGCATTATCCTGGTTCTGAAAATTATCATTCCTAGGATTTTATCCCAGAAATGTTGTCATGTTTGACTTATGGACCACAAAGCTTTTTTTTTTTTTAAAGGGGGAGGGAAAACAAAAAGAACCAATTTCCAGAAACTGAAAGGCCGAAGCCCACGTGCTGCCCACAGAATGCTGTGGCATAGAATCACTGTGCTTACTCTCTCCCGCCTTTGTTGTGCCACCAGGCCGGTGGAGTGGCTCTCAGGGTGGAAGAGTGAGAAGCCCCACTCTCTGATACTGCTGCCTTGTGTCCTGCGGCCTCTGCTCCGGGAGCTGTCTGCTGTCAGGTGGGCAAGAGAAGGCGAGTCAGCTTCTGACAGGGGCAGACCCACCTAGGCTGCAAGGTGTGAACACACGCCTCTGTACAGCCTGACCACCGTCTTCTGGTCTTCTGCCAAGGCTACCAAGGCTTGTTGGGCTCCTGCCACTGGAACAGACTGTGGTGGGGGTGGCTCTCGGGCTAGAGGACAGGACTCGATGCCCGAGGACACAGGCTTAGTCCCGGGTGCCACGTTGGCTAATCCGCGCTCTGGTCTCTGGCTCTCAGGAAAAGGAACTGGCAGTATCTGCAGAGCCCAGGGCTCCCCAGGCCCCAGTGGCCACAGGTGGCGGCAGCGGGGTCTTTGTGACCTGCAGCTGACTTACCTGAGACGCATCCCCCACGTGAGACACAGCCCCGCTATGAACAGGCAGTGTCCCTCAACCACAGGGGTTGCTCACGGACAGGGCAGCCTCTCTCAGATGAAAAAAGGGCCAGAGGTGAGCTGCCTGGCAAGCTCCCAGGGGAGCTGAGGCAAAGAGGAGGACAGGACAGGACAGGACAGGCAGGAGATAGGCAGGAAGCAGAGCCAGAACCAGCTTCCTCCTCCTCCTGTGGGACCCTGATCCCTGCCTGTGCCTTCACTGAAAAGGTCTCCTTAAGGCACAGGAGGCAGGCAGCATAATGGCTGTGCAGAGACTCTCAGCCTGAGGCTCTGAGGTCTCAGGTTCAACCCCCAGCACCACCTTCAGCCAGATCTTAGCTCTGGGGAAGAAGAGAGAAAAGTCTCTGCCTGCTGACTTTGGTTTTACATAAATATATTATCTTTTCCCTTCTTTCCCCCTTCCTTCCCTCCTTCCTTCCCTCCTTCCTTCCTTCCTTCCTTCCTTCCTTCCTTCCTTCCTTCCTTCCTTCCTTCCTCCATCACCCCCTCACTCCCTTTCTTTCTTTCTTTTTCTTTCTTTCTCTCTTTCTTTTCTAATAGAACACTACTCAGCTCTGCTTACCTTTCCTCCTCCTCAGTCCTCCGTCCTCCTTGCTCATTCCTCTCTCCTCTTCCCTCCTCTTCTTCAGCCCTCCTCCCTCTCTCCCTCCCTCCTTCTTCCTCTCTTCCTCTCTCCTTCTCCTCCAACCTTCCTCTCCCTCAATCCTCCTCCCTCCTTCTCTTCCTCCTCCTCCTTTCTCCTCCCTCCCTCTCTCCTCTTCTGTCTTCTTCCTTCTCTCCTCTACCTTAGTTGCCCCCTTTCTCCTCCCCCTCCTGCACTCCTCTTTCACTCTTCCTTCTTCCTCCCTTCCCCTCCCTCCCTCCTAGTCTTCCTCCCTCTTCCTTTCTCCTCATTCCTCTTTTTCCTTCCAGCTCTTCTTCAGACTTCTTCCCTTCTCCCTCCCTCCTCCTCCCTCTCTCTTCCTCCTCTCTTCTCCTCCCCTTCTCTTCCTCAGTCCATCTCCCACCCCTCCCCTCCCCCACACCTCCTTCCCTCCTCTTACTCCTCCTCAGTCTTCCTCTTCCTCTTCTTCCTCCCTCCTCCTCCTTACTCCTCCCATTCTCCTCCTCCTTCCTTCCTCTTCCCCAGTCCTCCTACCCCTCTCCTCCCTCCCTCCTCCTCCTCTTCCCTTCTCCTCCTTCCCTCCTCTTCCTCAACCCTCCTCCCACCTCTCCTTTTCCTCACTCCTCCTCCCTCTCTCTCACCTCCCTTCTTCTGCTCCTCCTTCTCTCCTCTTGCTCCTCCTCATCACTCCTCCCTCCATCTTCCTCCTTCTCAGACCCCGTTCCTCTCTCTTCCTCCTCCATCCATCTTCCCTCCTCTTCTTCGCATCATCACTCCCTCCTCCTCCTCCTAGCTCTTCTCAGTCCTCCTCCCTCCCTCTCTCTCCTCCCTCCTCAACCCCCTTCTCCTCCCTCTCCTTCTCCCTTTTTCCCTCCCACCCTCTTCTACCTTCTAAGTCCTGCTCCCTCTCTTTTCCTCCACCAGCTCTCCCACCTCCTTCTTCAGTCTTCCTCAGCCCTCCTCTCTCCCTTGTCCTTCTTTCTCCTCCCTCTCCCCTCCTCTTCTTTCCCTCCTCTTCCTCTGTTCTCCTTCCCATATCCCTTCTTCCTCTCTCCCTCCGACCTCTCTTCCTCCTTCTTCCCTCCTTGTCCTCAGTCCTCCTCTCTTCCTCCCTCCTCCTCCATTCTTCTCCCTCCCTCTATACTCCCTTCCTCTAATCCTCCTTCCTTCCTCTTCCTCCTACTTGATCCTCCTCCCTCTCCCTCCTCCTCCTTCTTTCCTCCTCCTCACTCCTCCTCCCTTTTCTTCCTCCTTCCTTCTCTTCCATCCCTCCTATTCTCTGTCCTCCTCCCTCTCCTCTCTCCTTCCCTCTTTCTCTCCTTCCACCCTACCTCCTCTTCAATGCTCCTCCTTCACTCCTTTTGCCACCCTCTTCCTGCTCAGTCCTCCTCCCTCTCCTCCCTCCTTCCCTCTTTCTCTCCTTCCACCCTACCTCCACTTCAATGCTCCTCCTTCTGCCACCCTCTTCCTGCTCAGTCCTCCTCCTTCTCTCTTCCTCCTCCTTCCCTCCCTCCTCCTTTCTCCTCCCTCTCTTCTTTTCCCGCTCTCCTCTTCCTCGCCCCTACTCCCCTCCCTCCTACTCCATCCCTCTTCCTCTTGCTCCTTGTCAGTCCTCCTAACTTCAGCCTCCCTCCTTCCCTCCCTCCATCCTCCTCCCTCTCTCCTCCGCCTTCCACTTCCTTCCCTCTTCCTCAGTCTGCCTCTCTCTCTCTCTCCTTTCTCCTCCCTCCCTCTTCCTCTTCCCCCCTTCATCAGTGCTCCTCCCTCTCTCCTTCTCCCTCTTCCTCCTCCACAGTACTGCTCCCTCTCTTTCTCCTTCCTTTCCTCCCTCCTTCTCCCCTCCTCCTCCTCAGTCCTCCACTCTCCCTCCTGCTCCCTTCTCCTCCCTCTCTCCTCCTCTTCCTTCCCTCCTGTTCATCAGTTCTCCTCCCTCCCTCATCCTCTTCTTCCCTCCTCCTTTCTCCTCCCACTTTCCTCTTTTATCCTTCCTCTTTCTCAGTCCTCCTCTCTCCCTCCTCCTCTTACTCCCTTTCTCATCCCTCCCTCTCTCCTCCCTTCCCCCCACTCCTATTTCCTTCCTATTCTTCCTCTGCAGTACTCCTGCTCCCTCACACCTCCTCTTCCTCCTCCCTTCCTCTCCTCCTCCCACCTTCTCTCCCTCACTCCTCAGCCCTCCTTCTTCCCTACTCCTCCCTCCCTCTTCGTGCTCTTCAGAACTCCTCCCTCTCTCTTTCTCCTCCCTCCTACCCTCCCTCCTCCCTCTCTTTTCCTCTTCCAACCTTCCTTCACTCCTCTTCCTCTCTCTTCCTCCTCCCTCCTTCCTACCCCCTCTTCCTCTCTCCCTTCTCCTCCTTTATCCTCCTTCTCTCCTCCTCTTCCTTCCCTCTTCTTCATCAGTCCTCTTCTCCTCTCTCCTCCTCCTCCCTCCTTTCCCTCCTCCCTCCTCTTCCCTCTGTAAACCTCCTACTCAGTCCAACTGCCTCTTCCTCCCTCTTTCTTCCTCCTCCCTCCTCTTCCCTTCTATTCCTTCCTTCCTCTTTCTCAGTCCTCCCTCTCCCTCATCTTCCCTTACTCTCCCTCCCTCCTTCTTTAGTCATTCTCCCTCCTCTTTTCTTGCTCCTCCCTCCCTCCACCCTCCTCCCTCCCTCCTCCTCTCTTCCTCCCTCCTCCTAGACCGGAACTGCAGGAGGGAAGCTTCATAAGTGGTACTCTGGCTCTGATTAAAGCCCTTGAAAACAGACAAGATGGACTATCTTCTGGTGAAACTGAATTTGGGTTTTGTTCTTCCCATCAGCATGTGGTTATCCTTGGCTCCCCAGAACCAGGCATAGGCAAGATTGACCAAGCCCCAGGAGGACAAACTCTCCTGGGAAAGCATATCGCTCACACCAGGCCACTTACTAAATTAACCTACTACACAGAAGCCTGTGCCTTACTCTCCTCCTTGGCAAGGGCTAAAAATACCAGGTTAATGTTCAGTAGAGACAAACAGGAAAAGAAGGAGAAAGCAGTCAGGTTTGGTCAGATGCTGAGAGAGAATCCCAGGTAACTGAGACTTGCAGCCGGAAGAACCCCGCACTGTACAGCTCCTCTCGGAAGACCTTCTAGACCTGGAGCTCGGCCATGGGCCTTGATTCCTGAGCCGCAAGCAAGCCCAAGGAAAAGTTCTCTGAGATCAGCGGCCCTCCCTCCACTAAGGGCTCATGGAGGAAACCCCCTGGAGGCCCCTACCTGTGTATCCACAGGCTTGGGAGCAGCAGGTTTACAAGAAGCTTCTGGGCTCGTGGGGGAGTATTTGCAGTGTGCAGGGGAGACCTTACCCTTCTGTACCAACTTCAGCAATTTCACCTTCAGAACCTGCAATCAGGATCCCAGAGGGGGAGATGATAAACAGTTAACATGCAACATGTGTGATCTACAAGAGAGAAAAGCTCTACAAAATGCTCATGATAGGGCCTACTGAGAGTTCAGTTGGTATCAGGGAAACTGGGAAATGTTGTGCATCCATCTACAAATGATAGTATTTTATTTTTACGATTTTATTTATTTTTAATGTATTGATTGGGTTAATGTATTACAGGCAAGAGTAAATACAGTAGTTTAGCAAAGGCCCATCTGTCTAATTCCAGTGTGCTGACTCCATTCTGACACGATATTACAAAATAGCTAAGAATATCTTTGAGGATAGCACCAAAGTAAAGGACTCTGGAGTGGGGGGGGGGAGGTGATCATATCCCTGTGCAGTGGTGGTGGGGGGACAAGATTGGGAGTGGGAATGTTTTGCAGAAAACAGAAATATTAATCATGAACCAATATCTGCATTTTCTGTAAACCATTAATCCATCCAATAAAAAAAGTGTGAGAAAAACTCGTTTAGATTAAAAAAGAAAAGGGTCAAGTTATTGGCTCAACAGGTTAAATACACACGTTGCAGTGTGCAAGGACGTGGGTTCAAGACCCTGGTCACCACTTGCAGGGGGAAAGCTTCACGAGTGGCGAAGCAGGTCTGTGGGTGTCTCTCTGACACTACCCCTTTCTATCTCACCCTCTACTGTCATTTTCTGTCCCCATTCAGCCAATAGTAACATTAAGAAAGAAGAAAGTCTGAGAGTTATTGCTGGAACCCTAGGAGGTAGGTGAAAGCAATGCCAAGGAAGAGACACACTGTTTGCCTCAGGATTCCAGCAGGTTTCACACTGAGCAGGGGTGTTATAGCCACAGAGGCAGAGTGAGATGCCCAGCTCACACTCCTGAGTCAGAGAGGGATCCAAAACACAAAGCCAGGGCCACAAAGAATGGAAGGACATTGAGTGCTGATGTGGCCAGGGGGCAGAGGTTGGGCTACTGCGCGGGACGGTTATCTAAAGTGGACCGCGGCACCAAGCTCTGAGTCTCCTGTGAGTGAGACTCCTGTCTCCACCTCAAGTTTCACCTGGTGCTCATCAGCTTACCAAGGGCTGGGTGTGAGCCCAGCCTCGCTGTGGAAAGCCACCGCTCTTAGATTTTTCAAGATTCATCCCAAATGCTGCTGTCACATAGATTCTACTATTTATAAAAAGAACTGAAAAAATCAACAGCCTTTGCCCATTGATTGATAGGACTATGCACTCAGGAGTCTCATTGCTTGCCTATTTATTTATTTATTTACTTGTTTGTTTGTTTGTTTGTTAGTGAATGAGAATTTTAGAAGTAGAGAGAGAACCAGACATCACTCTGGTACATGTGTTGCCTGGGATTGAACTCTGGACCTCACGCTTGAGAGCCCAATGCCCTGTCCAATGTGCCACCTCCCAGACTACAGGACTCTGTTTCTAACAACAAAAATTCCCCTGTGAAATCACAGCACAGGAACAGATGTGGAGCTCCCCTTTCTTTCCTTGGCAGCCACTTGTCTCTCTTGGGACAGGCACCTCTCACCAGCTATGCGCAGTCACTCTCTCAGCTGAATCAAAGGGACTGAGTTTGTGTGTGTTGCCTCACAGGGTCATGACCAGATCCTATGGCTGCCCTCCCGGATGGCAACACACAGGAGTGTCTCCTGTCCTTCCTTGGTATTTCTATCCAGAAAAAGGCCTGTGGATAGCTTTAAAATGAAGTTCAGGGAAAAACAATTGTTGAATGAATCACATTACCCAGTTTGCTCCTGTCCTTTGTTCAGGGAGGTTCTAGGGATCAGACCCAGGGCCACATGCAGGCCAAGTACCTGCTCTATCCTCAACCCCAGCATGATGGCAGCAGTACACAGTTCTTTCTCCTCCTCCTCCTCCTCTTCCTCCTGTGTTTTCTCCTCCTCCTCCTCCTCCTCCTCCTCCTCCTCCTCCTCCTGTGTTTTCTCCTCCTCCTCCTCCTCCTCCTCCTCCTTTCTTCCTCTCCTTCTCCTCCTTCTTCTTACCCTCTTCCACATATCCTGGACTCTCTCTGCATTCCTCTTTCCTATTTATACTCTACCTCCCCCTTTCTCCTGCTCACCCTCCTCTTCCCTCTTCTCCTCTTTCTTCTCCTCTGCCTCCTTGTTCCTCTCCTTTCTCTTTTCCTTCTCCTCTTCCTCCTCCTCCCTCACCCCTTCTGATGCTCCCCCCACTCCTTTTTCACCTCCCACTTTTTCTTCTTCTCTTTTCATGGCACAAGACCGGCTTTCTCAGATACAGAGCGATAGACTTGGCAAAGTATTCAAGCTGGCCTTGAATAGCACACAGATTCACACACACGTGCCCACCTGTGAATGCACATGTTGTGGAGCCGCAGTTTTAGGGGCTGTTTCTGCGCACGCTGAGGAGTCTTTCGGGGGAGCGGGCAAGATCTTGCAGCTCCGGACTGACCTCAGCCAGTTGGTCTTCATAACAAATGTGCATTCAGGGTCACAGAAGGGGGAGAAGATAAGTAGTTAACATGCAACACGTTTGATCTAACCAGAGAGAAAAGCTCTACAAATCCTCATGTTAGGGCTTACTGGGAGTTCAGTTGGTATCTGGGAAACTGGGAAATGTTGCACATATACAAACGATTCTATTTTATTTTTATTATCATTTACTTATTTATTTTAATGTTTTACAGGCAACAGTAAATACAATAGTTTAGCAAAGACTCATCTGTGTCTTATTCCTGTCTGCTGTCTCCATTCTGTCACGTTATTACAGAAATAGCTAAGAAAATCTTTGAGTATTGCACCAAAGTAAAGGACTCTGGTGTGTGCGTGTGGGGGAGGGGAGGGGAGATCAGGTACCTGTGCAGTGGCGGAGGGGGACTAGACTGGGGCTGGGAAATTTTTTGCAGAAAACTGAGAAATTTTACATATGTACCAACATCTGTATTTTCTGTAAACAATTCATCCATACAATAAAAAAAAATGAAGTTTTCTCACAACTCTTTTAGTATTAAAAAGAAGAGGGGCCAGCTAGTGGCTCAACTGGTTAAATACACACATTGCAGTGTGCAAGGACCTGGGTTCAAGACCCTGGTCACCACTTGCAGGGGGAAAGCTTCACGAGTGGCGAAGCAGGTCTGCGGGTGTCTCTCTGACACTACCCCTTTCTATCTTGCCCTCTACTGTCATTTTCTGTCCCCATTCAGCCAATAGTAACATTAAGAAAGAAGAAAGTCTGAGAGTTATTGCTGGAACCCTAGGAGGTAGGTGAAAGCAATGCCAAGGAAGAGACACACTGTTTGCCTCAGGATTCCAGCAGGCTTCACACTGAGCAGGGGTGTTATAGCCACAGAGGCAGAGTGAGATGCCCAGCTCACACTCCTGAGTCAGAGAGGGATCCAAAACACAAAGCCAGGGCCACAAAGAATGGAAGGACATTGAGTGCTGATGTGGACAGGGGGCAGAGGTTGGGCTACTGCGTGGGACGGTTATCTACAGTGGACCGCGGCACCAAGCTCTGAGTCTCCTGTGAGTGAGACTCCTGTCTCCACCTCAAGTTTCACCTGGTGCTCATCAGCTTACCAAGGGCTGGGTGTGAGCCCAGCCTCGCTGTGGAAAGCCACCGCTCTTAGATTTTTCAAGATTCATCCCAAATGCTGCTGTCACATAGATTCTACTATTTATAAAAAGAACTGAAAAAATCAACAGCCTTTGCCCATTGATTGATAGGACTATGCACTCAGGAGTCTCATTGCTTGCCTAATTATTTATTTATTTACTTGTTTGTTTGTTTGTTTGTTAGTGAATGAGAATTTTAGAAGTAGAGAGAGAACCAGACATCACTCTGGTACATGTGTTGCCTGGGATTGAACTCTGGACCTCACGCTTGAGAGCCCAATGCCCTGTCCAATGTGCCACTTCCCAGACTACAGGACTCTGTTTCTAACAACAAAAATTCCCCTGTGAAATCACAGCACAGGAACAGATGTGGAGCTCCCCTTTCTTTCCTTGGCAGCCACTTGTCTCTCTTGGGACAGGCACCTCTCACCCGCTATGAGCAGTCACTCTCTCAGCTGAATCAAAGGGACTGAGTTTGTGTGTGTTGCCTCACAGGGTCATGACCAGATCCTATGGCTGCCCTCACGGATGGCAACACACAGGAGTGTCTCCTGTCCTTCCTTGGTATTTCTATCCAGAAAAAGGCCTGTGGATAGCTTTAAAATGAAGTTCAGGGAAAAACAATTGTTGAATGGATCACATTACCCAGTTTGCTCCTGTCCTTTGTTCAGGGAGGTTCTAGGGATCAGACCCAGGGCCACATGCAGGCCAAGTACCTGCTCTATCCTCAACCCCAGCATGATGGCAGCAGTACACAGTTCTTTCTCCTCCTCCTCCTCCTCCTCCTCCTGTGTTTTCTCCTCCTCCTCCTCCTCCTCCTCCTCCTTTCTTCCTCTTCTTCTCCTCCTTCTTCTCACCCTCTTCCACATATCCTGGACTCTCTCTGCATTCCTCTTTCCTGTTTATCCTCTACCTCCCCCTTTCTCCTGCTCACCCTCCTCTTCCCTCTTCTCCTCTTACTTCTCCTCTGCCTCCTTGTTCCTCTCCTTTCTCTTTTCCTTCTCCTCCTCCTCCTCCTCCCCCACCCCTTCTGATGCTCCCCCCACTCCTTTTTCACCTCCCACTTTTTCTTCTTCTCTTTTCATGGCACAAGACCGGCTTTCTCAGATACAGAGCGATAGACTTGGCAAAGTATTCAAGCTGGCCTTGAATAGCACACAGATTCACACACACGTGCCCACCTGTGAATGCACATGTTGTGGAGCCGCAGTTTTAGGGGCTGTTTCTGCGCACGCTGAGGAGTCTTTCGGGGGAGCGGGCAAGATCTTGCAGCTCCGGACTGACCTCAGCCAGTTGGTCTTCATAACAAATGTGCATTCAGGGTCACAGAAGGGGGAGAAGATAAGTAGTTAACATGCAACACGTTTGATCTAACCAGAGAGAAAAGCTCTACAAATCCTCATGTTAGGGCTTACTGGGAGTTCAGTTGGTATCTGGGAAACTGGGAAATGTTGCACATATACAAACGATTCTATTTTATTTTTATTATCATTTACTTATTTATTTTAATGTTTTACAGGCAACAGTAAATACAATAGTTTAGCAAAGACTCATCTGTGTCTTATTCCTGTCTGCTGTCTCCATTCTGTCACGTTATTACAGAAATAGCTAAGAAAATCTTTGAGTATTGCACCAAAGTAAAGGACTCTGGTGTGTGCGTGTGGGGGAGGGGAGGGGAGATCAGGTACCTGTGCAGTGGCGGAGGGGGACTAGACTGGGGCTGGGAAATTTTTTGCAGAAAACTGAGAAATTTTACACATGTACCAACATCTGTATTTTCTGTAAACAATTCATCCATACAATAAAAAAAAATGAAGTTTTCTCACAACTCTTTTAGTATTAAAAAGAAGAGGGGCCAGCTAGTGGCTCAACTGGTTAAATACACACATTGCAGTGTGCAAGGACCTGGGTTCAAGACCCTGGTCACCACTTGCAGGGGGAAAGCTTCACGAGTGGCGAAGCAGGTCTGCGGGTGTCTCTCTGACACTACCCCTTTCTATCTTGCCCTCTACTGTCATTTTCTGTCCCCATTCAGCCAATAGTAACATTAAGAAAGAAGAAAGTCTGAGAGTTATTGCTGGAACCCTAGGAGGTAGGTGAAAGCAATGCCAAGGAAGAGACACACTGTTTGCCTCAGGATTCCAGCAGGCTTCACACTGAGCAGGGGTGTTATAGCCACAGAGGCAGAGTGAGATGCCCAGCTCACACTCCTGAGTCAGAGAGGGATCCAAAACACAAAGCCAGGGCCACAAAGAATGGAAGGACATTGAGTGCTGATGTGGCCAGGGGGCAGAGGTTGGGCTACTGCGCGGGACGGTTATCTAAAGTGGACCGCGGCACCAAGCTCTGAGTCTCCTGTGAGTGAGACTCCTGTCTCCACCTCAAGTTTCACCTGGTGCTCATCAGCTTACCAAGGGCTGGGTGTGAGCCCAGCCTCGCTGTGGAAAGCCACCGCTCTTAGATTTTTCAAGATTCATCCCAAATGCTGCTGTCACATAGATTCTACTATTTATAAAAAGAACTGAAAAAATCAACAGCCTTTGCCCATTGATTGATAGGACTATGCACTCAGGAGTCTCATTGCTTGCCTGTTTATTTATTTATTTATTTATTTACTTGTTTGTTTGCTTGTTAGTGAATGAGAATTTTAGAAGTTGAGAGAGAACCAGACATCACTCTGGTACATGTGTTGCCTGGGATTGAACTCTGGACCTCACGCTTGAGAGCCCAATGCCCTGTCCAATGTGCCACCTCCCAGACTACAGGACTCTGTTTCTAACAACAAAAATTCCCCTGTGAAATCACAGCACAGGAACAGATGTGGAGCTCCCCTTTCTTTCCTTGGCAGCCACTTGTCTCTCTTGGGACAGGCACCTCTCACCCGCTATGCGCAGTCACTCTCTCAGCTGAATCAAAGGGACTGAGTTTGTGTGTGTTGCCTCACAGGGTCATGACCAGATCCTATGGCTGCCCTCCCGGATGGCAACACACAGGAGTGTCTCCTGTCCTTCCTTGGTATTTCTATCCAGAAAAAGGCCTGTGGATAGCTTTAAAATGAAGTTCAGGGAAAAACAATTGTTGAATGAATCACATTACCCAGTTTGCTCCTGTCCTTTGTTCAGGGAGGTTCTAGGGATCAGACCCAGGGCCACATGCAGGCCAAGTACCTGCTCTATCCTCAACCCCAGCATGATGGCAGCAGTACACAGTTCTTTCTCCTCCTCCTCCTCCTCCTCCTCCTGTGTTTTCTCCTCCTCCTCCTCCTCCTCCTCCTTTCTTCCTCTCCTTCTCCTCCTTCTTCTCACCCTCTTCCACATATCCTGGACTCTCTCTGCATTCCTCTTTCCTATTTATCCTCTACCTCCCCCTTTCTCCTGCTCACCCTCCTCTTCCCTCTTCTCCTCTTACTTCTCCTCTGCCTCCTTGTTCCTCTCCTTTCTCTTTTCCTTCTCCTCCTCCTCCTCCTCCCCCACCCCTTCTGATGCTCCCCCCACTCCTTTTTCACCTCCCACTTTTTCTTCTTCTCTTTTCATGGCACAAGACCGGCTTTCTCAGATACAGAGCGATAGACTTGGCAAAGTATTCAAGCTGGCCTTGAATAGCACACAGATTCACACACACGTGCCCACCTGTGAATGCACATGTTGTGGAGCCGCAGTTTTAGGGGCTGTTTCTGCGCACGCTGAGGAGTCTTTCGGGGGAGCGGGCAAGATCTTGCAGCTCCGGACTGACCTCAGCCAGTTGGTCTTCATAACAAATGTGCATTCAGGGTCACAGAAGGGGGAGAAGATAAGTAGTTAACATGCAACACGTTTGATCTAACCAGAGAGAAAAGCTCTACAAATCCTCATGTTAGGGCTTACTGGGAGTTCAGTTGGTATCTGGGAAACTGGGAAATGTTGCACATATACAAACGATTCTATTTTATTTTTATTATCATTTACTTATTTATTTTAATGTTTTACAGGCAACAGTAAATACAATAGTTTAGCAAAGACTCATCTGTGTCTTATTCCTGTCTGCTGTCTCCATTCTGTCACGTTATTACAGAAATAGCTAAGAAAATCTTTGAGTATTGCACCAAAGTAAAGGACTCTGGTTGTGTGCGTGTGGGGGAGGGGAGGGGAGATCAGGTACCTGTGCAGTGGCGGAGGGGGACTAGACTGGGGCTGGGAAATTTTTTGCAGAAAACTGAGAAATTTTACATATGTACCAACATCTGTATTTTCTGTAAACAATTCATCCATACAATAAAAAAAAATGAAGTTTTCTCACAACTCTTTTAGTATTAAAAAGAAGAGGGGCCAGCTAGTGGCTCAACTGGTTAAATACACACATTGCAGTGTGCAAGGACCTGGGTTCAAGACCCTGGTCACCACTTGCAGGGGGAAAGCTTCACGAGTGGCGAAGTAGGTCTGCGGGTGTCTCTCTGACACTACCCCTTTTATCTTGCCCTCTACTGTCATTTTCTGTCCCATTCAGCCAATAGTAACATTAAGAAAGAAGAAAGTCTGAGAGTTATTGCTGGAACCCTAGGAGGTAGGTGAAAGCAATGCCAAGGAAGAGACACACTGTTTGCCTCAGGATTCCAGCAGGTTTCACACTGAGCAGGGGTGTTATAGCCACAGAGGCAGAGTGAGATGCCCAGCTCACACTCCTGAGTCAGAGAGGGATCCAAAACACAAGCCAGGGCCACAAAGATGGAAGGACATTGAGTGCTGATGTGGACAGGGGGCAGAGGTTGGGCTACTGCGTGGACGGTTATCTACAGTGGACCGCGGCACCAAGCTCTGAGTCTCCTGTGAGTGAGACTCCTGTCTCCACCTCAAGTTTCACCTGGTGCTCTTCAGCTTACCAAGGGCTGGGTGTGAGCCCAGCCTCGCTGTGAAAGCCACCGCTCTTAGATTTTTCAAGATTCATCCCAAATGCTGCTGTCACATAGATTCTACTATTTATAAAAAGAACTGAAAAAATCAACAGCCTTTGGCCCATTGATTGATAGACTATGCACTCAGGAGTCTCATTGCTTGCCTATTTATTTATTTATTTACTTGTTTGTTTGTTTGTTTGTTAGTGAATGAGAATTTTAGAAGTAGAGAGAGAACCAGACATCACTCTGGTACATGTGTTGCCTGGGATTGAACTCTGGACTCACGCTTGAGAGCCCAATGCCCTGTCCAATGTGCCACTTCCAGACTACAGGACTCTGTTTCTAACAACAAAAATTCCCCTGTGAAATCACAGCACAGGAACAGATGTGGAGCTCCCCTTTCTTTCCTTGGCAGCCACTTGTCTCTCTTGGGACAGGCACCTCTCACCGCTATGCGCAGTCACTCTCTCAGCTGAATCAAAGGGACTGAGTTTGTGTGTGTTGCCTCACTAGGGTCATGACCAGATCCTATGGCTGCCCTCACGGATGGCAACACACAGGAGTGTCTCCTGTCCTTCCTTGGTATTTCTATCCAGAAAAAGGCCTGTGATAGCTTTAAAATGAAGTCAGGTAAAAACAATTGTTGAATGGATCACATTACCCAGTTTGCGTCCTGTCCTTGTTCAGGAGGTTCTAGGGATCAGACCAGGGCCACATGCAGGCAAGTACCTGCTCTATCCTCAACCCCAGCATGATGCAGCAGTACACAGTTCTTTCTCCTCCTCCTCCTCCTCTTCTCCTGTGTTTTCTCTCCTCCTCCTCCTCCTCCTCCTCCTCCCTTCTTCCTCTTCTTCTCCTCCTTCTTCTCACCCTCTTCCACATATCCTGGACTCTCTCTGCATTCCTCTTTCCTGTTTATCCTCTACCTCCCCTTTCTCCTGCTCACCTCCTCTTCCCTCTTCTCCTCTTACTTCTCCTCTGCCTCCTTGTTTCTCTCCTTTCTCTTTTCCTTCTCCTCCTCCTCTCCTCCCCACCCCTTCTGATGCTCCCCCCACTCCATTTTCACCTCCCACTTTTTCTTCTTCTCTTTTCATGGCACAAGACCGCTTTCTCAGATACAGAGCGATAGACTTGGCAAAGTATTCAAGCTGGCCTTGAATAGCACACAGATTCACACACACGTGCCCACCTGTGAATGCACATGTTGTGGAGCCGCAGTTTTAGGGGCTGTTTCTGCGGCACGCTGAGGAGTCTTTCGGGGGAGCGGGCAAGATCTTGCAGCTCCGACTGACCTCAGCCAGTTGGTCTTCATAACAAATGTGCATTCAGGGTCACAGAAGGGGAGAAGATAAGTAGTAACATGCAACACGTTTGATCTAACCAGAGAGAAAAGCTCTACAAATCCTCATGTTAGGCTTACTGGAGTTCAGTTGGTATCTGGAAACTGGGAAATGTTGCACATATACAAACGATTCTATTTTATTTTTATTATCATTTACTTATTTATTTTAATGTTTTACAGGCAACAGTAAATACAATAGTTTAGCAAAGACTCATCTGTGTCTTATTCCTGTCTGCTGTCTCCATTCCTGTCACGTTATTACAGAAATAGCTAGAAATTCTTTGAGTATTGCACCAAAGTAAAGGAC
The DNA here is from genome assembly GCF_950295315.1 of Erinaceus europaeus. Taxonomy (NCBI): domain Eukaryota; kingdom Metazoa; phylum Chordata; class Mammalia; order Eulipotyphla; family Erinaceidae; genus Erinaceus; species Erinaceus europaeus. Next base: position 48,062,692 of record NC_080174.1, on the reverse strand, counting down.
TCTGGTGTGTGCGTGTGGGGAGGGGAGGGGAGATCAGGTACCTGTGCAGTGGCGGAGGGGGACTAGACTGGGCTGGGAAATTTTTTGCAGAAAACTGAGAAATTTTACACATGTACCAACATCTGTATTTTCTGTAAACAATTCATCCATACAATAAAAAAATGAAGTTTTCTCACAACTCTTTTAGTATTAAAAAGAAGAGGGGCCAGCTAGTGGCTCAACTGGTTAAATACACACATTGCAGTGTGCAAGGACCTGGGTTCAAGACCCTGGTCACCACTTGCAGGGGGAAAGCTTCACGAGTGGCGAAGCAGGTCTGCGGGTGTCTCTCTGACACTACCCCTTTCTATCTCACCCTCTACTGTCATTTTCTGTCCCCATTCAGCCAATAGTAACATTAAGAAAGAAGAAAGTCTGAGAGTTATTGCTGGAACCCTAGGAGGTAGGTGAAAGCAATGCCAAGGAAGAGACACACTGTTTGCCTCAGGATTCCAGCAGGCTTCACACTGAGCAGGGGTGTTATAGCCACAGAGGCAGAGTGAGATGCCCAGCTCACACTCCTGAGTCAGAGAGGGATCCAAAACACAAAGCCAGGGCCACAAAGAATGGAAGGACATTGAGTGCTGATGTGGCCAGGGGGCAGAGGTTGGGCTACTGCGCGGGACGGTTATCTAAAGTGGACCGCGGCCCCAAGCTCTGAGTCTCCTGTGAGTGAGACTCCTGTCTCCACCTCAAGTTTCACCTGGTGCTCATCAGCTTACCAAGGGCTGGGTGTGAGCCCAGCTTCGCTGTGGAAAGCAGCAGGTGTTATCGAACAGGCAGCAACGCTGTGTCTGAGAATCCTGCATTTTGCTCTGAGATAGTCTCTCTTTGGTTTTCCTGAAGCAACAAAATAAGTCACTCACTAAGCAGTTATAGTTCATTGTGTCCTACTTAGAATCTCCAAGGAAATGAGCCAAGGGTGGGGCTCAAGCCAGTTAATTTGCCTAGTCATTGAGTTCTAAGTTCTACTAGAAGATAATGGCAATCAGATGACCTCACTTTCTGGGGGTCTGTTTCCTGACTTCCTCCCTCAAGTCACAGTTAGCCTCATGTTGATGTTTCTTTGTTTGTTTTGCCACTAGGCTTATCTGTGGGTCTCAGTGCTGCAAAACTCAGAGTTGATGTGACATTTATTTATTTATTTATTTATTTATTTATTTATTTATTCCTTTCCCTCCTTTCTATCTGCCAAGTCAGATGGAGATAGCTGAGCTGTCAATCTGAATTCACACTGAACACTTTGGTGACATAGACCGTGTCCCCCCTACAAAGCCCTTGTCAGAACTGGGCCTTCTGCTCAGCTGACTGTGATTAACACCCAATCTGTGCACCAACTGCAATGGACACTGACTAATCAGAACTGAGGTTCTAGACACTAATGGCTGTGGGGACACAAGGCTCACCTGGCCTCACTTTGTAGACAGATGGGAGACAGATTGCTCTAAAAAAAAGTGATTTAATGATTAACAAGATTGTAAGGTAACAGGGGTACAATTCCCTACCATTGCTGCTCTACAGTGAGGACATGGTCCTGGAGAGAACCACAGGAGGGCTCGTGATGACATTCCTGAGGGAGAGGACCAGTGATGCTGGAGAGAGGGGTCTGTTAGAGGTCTAGGCCCATCATATCTGTGTGGGAATCCCAGGATCCCCTGACTAAGGCCCCAGATGATGGGGTGGCCTGGTTGTGACCAAAAGGGCCATCATTAAAGTGAGCCAGTCTCTTGCCCTTTTCCAGCTTTTGCAGTCCTTATTTTCTCTGAGGAGGTCAGACTTAGAGTGATTGTGGGAAGTGAGGTAGGGGTGGGTGAGGAGGGCGTCTGGGCCTAAGCAGTAAGAATCTGATGAGGTGCTTTATGGTGTCTTCTTAGGACTGGCTGCACTTACCAAATCTTAAGTCTAATCACAGCAGACTCTTGCGCACCTTACTCTGAGGTATTTAGTTCCCCTTGACTTAGGGATACTTGTACACATGTCCCTGAGCCCGGGTCTACATCTAGGCTCTGTTGCTTTGTGTTGGGCTGCACCAGGTAAGATGAACCAGAGAGGCCCATGAGTTAGGGAAGGTCTCACCAGACTGTTGGAGCTGGAGGACACCATCTCAGGCTGGGCGTCTCTGGATACAGTCTGAAGGGAGGCATGGCGGGGTGGCTCTGCTAGCACTGACTTGGCTGAGGGCAGCAGGGGCAGGATCACAGGGCAGGGATCAAGAGGAGAAGCAGGGAGAAATACAAGCAAAGTCCCAGAGGTTCCAGGACTGGCAGAAATACAAATTTTAAAAAATATTTATTTATTTATTTATTCCCTTTTCTTGCCCTTGTTGTTTTTTATTGCTGTAGTTATTATTGTTGTTGTTACTGTTGTTGGATAGGACAGAGAGAAATGGAGAGAGGAAGGCAAGACAGAAAGGGAAAAAGATAGACATCTGCAGACCTCCTTCACTGCCTGTGAAGCAACCCTCCTGCAGGTGGGGAGACAGGGGATTGAAACGGGATCCTTAAGCAGGTCCTTGCGCTTTGTGAGACTTGCGCTTAAGCTTCTGCGCTACCACCCAACTCCCAGAAATACGGATTTTAAAGAGAAGGAGAAGGTTCCTTGCTGTCTTAGAATTTCAGAAGGCAATCGATAATGACAGGTTACTTTTATTCAGATATTTTGGGACAAGGTTGAGTCTGGCATCCCCAGACTGGAATGCTTCTAGGAATTTGATATGTATTTTTAAAAGGACTTGAATATTGTACAAATATTGCCAAGGATAACCCACAGTAAAAGGAATTTTGTTTTGCTCGTTAGGCTCATAACTTCTGGATCATGCTTTGTTTTTCTATATTTTAGTTTCTTTAAAAATAATTATTCCTTTATTCAATAGTTTTCACTGGATAGGACAAAGAGAAACTGAGAGGGGAAGGGGAGAAAGAGAGGGAGAGAGAGAGAGAGACATTTGCAGCCCTGTGTCACCACTCCTGAAACTTCCCCCACAGCTGGGGACTGGGGGCTTGAACCTGGCCCATTGTGTTTGCTAACACATATGCTTAACCAGTACACCCTTGCCTGGCCTCCTTAATTGTTTATATATATATATATATATATATATATATATATATATATATATATAGTATAAACAATTATATATATAAATATATATATAAATATATATATATATATATATATATATATATATATAATTCCTGTAATTAACGTCATGGTGTCTATTGCTTTGCTCTTGTTTGAGACATCACTTCCTCCAATTAACATCATGGGCCTATTGCTTTACTCTTGATTGAGACATTATTTCCTGCAATTAACATCATGGTGCCTTTTGCTTTACTCTTGTTTGAGACATCACTTCCTGCAATTAACATCATTGCTTTACTGTTGTTTGAGACAACACTTAGAAGTAGCCTGTCTGCAAAAGGAGAGCAACTTGTGATGGCAGTTGGAAGGACAGAAGGACAAGTTCAGAGTCTTCAGGTGAGTGTGAGCACCATCCCTCAGGGCAGAGCATGGAAGTTCCTTTGCTCCATCAAAAGAAAAATTTCCCAGTGGTAGAGAAGCAACCTGCCTGCCTGACACCTCAGGGCCCCAAGTTCACTTCCTGGCACCACTCACTGCCAAAGCTGAGCAGTGCTTTGACCTCTCTCCCTGCCCCTCCTCTTTTGTTCTCTCTCTCCGCAAGAAGTCAATAAGTTCACCAATTAATCACTCTGAAAGAAAAGATAGAACAACAGCAGGCAGTGTACATGTGAGATGGTGTGCGCAAAGGCCAGAGCAGTGCCTCCTATTCCCCACCCCGACTTCTTCACACACTCGCCACAGCATGAAAGAGAGAGAGGCACACACTTGACCTTCCTCTCTTCTCCACTCAACCCACACACAATGAGACCTGAACAAGAACAAAAACTGTCCAGAGGAGAGAGAATTAGAAACCAGAGCATGAACTCTGCGAGGCTCTGCCCCAGAGCAAGAGTGCCATTGACATGACAGCCAGCATGTTGGTGACAAACTTGAGTTCACGGAGCACCAACACAGAGCACCAAGCAACTGGCTGGTGCCATGTGTTCCTTCAGATCTCACAGAAGGCGGTGACCAGTAAACACAGTTGTGTTGTGTCATTACTAGGCAACTTGGCTGAGAGGGCCTTTCACGTGACAAGCAGCTTGTCCAAGAACAAGGGACACGGCCAAGCTCCTGAAAGACATAAGGGCTGGACATCGAGGCCTCCGGTCCACAGGCTGATGAGAGTGGACATGCCCAGTTGATTGTGGTTCAGGCAGAAAAAAAGACTTTTGCCACCCGGGTCAGCTTAGCCAGTGAAGCCCAGGACTCCTGAGGTTCCTGGTCCAATCCTTAGCATGGAATGTTCTGGAGTGGTGTTCTGACTTCTGTTCCCACGAACCCATATGTCAAATAAGCAAAAGCACATCTTGTTAAAATAGATGCTGACTGTGTGCAACTCCATTACAGCTGTGATCCATCTTTATGGAGTCTCCCTTGTGCTTTGAGTTAAGGCTTTTTTGTTTTTTGTTTGTTTTTGCCTCCAGAGTTATTGCTGGAGCTTGGTGCCAACAATACAAATCCACTGCTCCTGGCTGCCTTCCCCCCCCCCACGCCCTCATTTTAATGGATAGACGGAGAGAAAGTAAGAGAGGAGTGGGACATATAGAGGGAGAGAGAAAGATAGCCAGCTGCAGGCCTGCTTCACCACTCACGAAGCATCCTCCCTACAGGTAGGGAGCCTAGGATTGAACCCAGATCCTTGAGTGGGACTTTGCACTTAGTACTATATGTTTTTTTTTAATTAGATTTATTCATTTATTCCCTTTTGTTTCTCTTGTTGTTTTATTGTTGTAATTATTGATGTCGTCGTTGTTGGATAGGACAGAGAGAAATGGAGAGAGGAGGGGAAGACAGAGAGTGGGAGAGAAAGACTCCTGCAGACCTGCTTCATGGCCTGTGAAGCAACTCTCCTGTAGGTGGGGAGCCGGGCTCAAACCGGGCCTTATGCTGGTCGTTGTGCTTTGCACCACGTGTGCTTAACCCGCTGTGCTACCGCTCAAATCCCAGTACTATGTGTTCTTAACAAGTGTGCCACCACTCAACCCCCTTATGTCCTAATTTTGTAAATCAATATTAAAATCACTAATGAAAAAAAAAAAGAATATGATGGAAGCTAGGGTTGGTGGTTTCTGAGGCCAGTCATGAAAGATCTTCAGTCTTGGGCTATGGTGTTTGCTGGCTCCAGGGAACAACCACCCTGCTTGGAGAACCCTCAGGCAATTCAGTGGAGGCTCCACCCCACGGCCAGTAGGGACTTCAGCCTGCAGGCCCGTCCCTGTCCCCTTGGAAGTGGATCCTCCAGCCCCAGTGGCACCTTCATGATGTCAGCATGAGTTAACCTTCCTGTGAGCTCCAAGCAAGAACTGGCCACCCAGCTCCTTCCAAAGTCCTGACCCACAGCCTGCAGCGAAAGCCTGAGTAGTGCTTCAAGCCATGAATACTTAGAGTAGCTACAACAGCCCCTCTTTGGGGAGGAGATGGCAGAAGCGAACTGACACATCCTAGAATGATGCTCAGTCACAGACCAGAGAAAGAAGGTAAACTTCTGGAAATGCCTTTGCACTCACAGGGCAAGGGGACTGCTGATGGTGCAGGAGTCTCTGGACTCCTGCTCGTGATAGTGGTTAACACCGCACTCCTGAAGATGGGTTCTGAAATGAGAGCAGCCTAGAAGATTCCCAGCTGTGACCATGTACTGTGAGCTCAGACTAACAGGGACTCAGGTCACACAGGCTCCAGTGCTAAATATATATATATGTATTTATACACATTTCCTCATGTTTGAGAGCTATCTGCCCTAATCCATCTTTCTAGGCCTATTCTCAATTCAGATGCCTTCTTCCCAGACAACACTTTTAGCCTACCTGCACGTTAGCTGTCAGGCTCAGGAAAAATTACTAAAGTTATGGGCCCCTTGGAACATACCTAAAATTGACTTCTTAGCTTATTTCCACATTAAGACCCCTGATTTCATCTGCTCTATTCCTACCTTTGGGTTCCTATTTATTAAACAGTTTGTCCTGCTTTATAGTTGACTGCCTTTCAGCCACCAAGTTACAGATGCTACCATGACGTCAACCTGATGCCAACCTGACTTCCCTGGGCAGACAACCTGAGCAGTATGTCCTGGAACCTCCTGTCCCCAGAGCCCTGTCCCACTAGGGAGAGATAGAAATAGGATGGGGGTGGGGATCCACCTGCCAGCACCCATATCCAGTGGAGAAGCAATTGCAGAAGCCAGAACTCCCACCTTCTGTTCCCCATAAAGAATTTGGGTCCAGGTTCCTAGAGGGATAAAGAATAGGGAAGTTTCCAATGGAGGGGATGGGGACACAGAGCTCTGGTTGTGGGAACTGTGTGGAGTTGTACCCCTGTTATGCAACAATCTTGTCAGTCATTATTAAACCACTATATTAACTTTTTAAAAAAATCACACCAGCTTCATGCTCGGATCAGAAATTACAGCACCACACACCCCCAAAAGACACACACAGGTTCTTCTTTGCATGAATGAAGGTTTCATCCCTCAGGGTGACACCCATTCACAAAAAGCACTCAATCTGTCAAGGAACTTCCATCCTTCATTCCTGCCCCACCCTGGGAACAAGAACTAGATGTTCTCTTCAAAATGACTTATAGATTCCTTGCACCCCGGTGCAGAATGGGAAGTTGTAATGTTGAGGGCATAGGAGGCAGGGTTGCGCAAAAGGAGTCCTCATGCCAGCTAGCCTAAGGCCAAGGGCACTGAGTTTGCAGAGGAGAGTGGAGCTTGCCTCTGGCTCTGCCACTCGCTGATTATGGAAGCATGGAGGTGGGGGTGAAACCCAGTTTCTGCTTCTACAACTCGGCCATGATCCTGTGTCCTCTCTCTCTAAGCTTCAGGAGGCTGACGCCTTGGGAAATGTCAAGTGACATATATTGTTTACTTTGTCATTTTATTGGGGGGGATAATGTTTTACAGTACAGCTGTTGACATACTAAGGGAATGAGTATGGGTACATACATATCCATAAGTTAGGGGCAACTATATTCCCCAAATTAAAGTGCGTACCAGTCCTCTGTGATTAGACTTAGCCCTAACAAGCTCAACAATGTGGTAGAACAGCCTAAAACGGGACCATCAATTTACCAGCCGAATGTCTATTACATAGGCCTCAACACCCTTCTCTTCAACACCCTGTTTCAGGTCCCTTAGTCACTGTGTCCACTCAGCTCACCACACACACACACACACACACACACACACACACACACACACACACACACACACCAGACAAGCAAAAAGCAACTGCTGAGAGTGGTGAGTCACTGCAGGTGACGAAACAGAGCAACAACACTGTATGTACCCATATGTCTGTGTGTCTCTATGTTTAATAAAGCTCTATTCTATTCTATTCTATTCTATTCTATTCTATTCTATTCTATTCTATTCTATTCTATTCTATTCTATTTTATGTCCAGCTAGAATCTCTCTCTATGTTTCTTCTGCCATGTCAAGGTGAAGTTTACTTGTCTACTTCTCTTTCTTTTTTTTTCCCACAAGCTGTATTTATTTTTATGAGAAAGACTTGCAAGGAGAGCTAGAGGGGGGGAGGGAGAGGGAGAGGTAGAGAGAGAGAGAGAGAGGAAGAGAGAAAAAAACATTTTACTACTCAGCTCTGGTTTATGACAGTGCTGGGGATTGAACCTGTGACGTCTGGGACTTCAGATAAGCAATTCCTGTGCTCTTAACAGGTTGAGCCATCTCAGCCTTTATCTGTTTTCTCTCTTTTATTCTTCCCTCTGTTTATGGAAACAGAGAGAAAAATGCCCTCATCACTTCCCCTCTTGTCTGCTGGATGTGAGGGTGATCTGACTGAGACATCACCCCACTGCTTGCCAGGGTTGACTTGGCTGATGTGGCTGGCAAGGCAGGTGTCCCCTTCCCTCTTCACAGCTCCCTGTGTGTCCCTCCAGAAATGCTTGGTGAAAGAGGAAGGCCTTGCCTGTCTTCAGTGAGTATGTGTGTGTGTGTGTGTGGCGGGGTGTAGTAGCTGTGCTCCCCTGCTAGAATCCCCAGACAAGTTCCCTTCTAGTCTGCTGTTGGGCTCTTCCTGATATGTTAGGGTTTTCTCTTTGGTCTTCAGCTTTAGTGGCGGGTGACTTTTACTCAAGTGTGTGCATGCAGGCCAGGCTGCTGTCACTATGTGGTGACAGATTCAGGCCAGGTGCTAGTAAAAGGCTGAAGCAAGCTGAGACCTGAATACATGTTCCTGCCCAGCAGGGCAAGAGACCCCGGGGCTGGCTCAGGACAGTCTCGTGAACTTGGCCTGTTCTGGTCCAGCCTTTTACCAGGAAGTCCACAGCAGTGCCAACACAGAACTCTCAGAACACACCGTCATCAGAAGAGTATCTAGAACTAGAGCCAGTCCACAGAGACAGGACCTACTGGGGATGCCTGGGTCAGAGGCAGGCCTCTCTTGGGTCACGTTTTCAAGCTGACGACGTGGCTAACCCAAAGTAACACCGTTCTGTTTTGATCATCAAAAAGCAGAAACAAACAGGACCTTTACAATTATGTGTAAACGGGAACAGGTGGTGGCACATCTGGTTAAGTGCACACATTACAGTGCGCAAGGACACAGGTTCAAGCCCTTTGTCCCCAACTCCAGGGGGAAGCTTCACAAGTGGTGAAGCAGGGCTGTAGGTGTCTCTTGGTCTCTTTCCCAGCCTACCTCCTCCTCCCATCTCAAATTCTTTCTGTCTCTATCCTATAATCAATCAATACATGAAATTATGTGAAAAAAACACTGGAATCGGCATATGTGCATATGTTTGATAAAGCATTCTTTTATTTGATACACATATTAACCAGAGCACTACTCAACTCTGGCTTATGGTGGTGCAGGAGATTGAACCTGAGACTTTGGCGCCTCAGCCATGAGAGTTTCTTTGCAGAGCCGTTGTGCTATCTATCCCCAAAGCATTATTTTACTTTATGGCCCGTTAGAATCAATCTCTGTTTCTTCTCCCATGTCAAGGTGAAGTTTACTTGTCTCTCCTTCCCCCCATCCCAAAGCTTAGAAGAATATCAGGGTAGTGATAGCAACAACACAGATTAAAACATGGCTCGGAGGAAGAAAACTTCCAGGGTCTGTGCCTTTATTTATTTATTTATTTATTTATTTATTAGTATTATTTTTTTTACCTGGTCATATTCAGGACTGGCTATTTCTTGTAGAATGTTTTTGGAGCCCTTTTCAGCAGAAAGGGAAGAGTCTTTTTGCAGTGCCTTTTAGGACCTTGACAAGCCTGTTCTCAGGTATGTGGTCAAGTCTGAAGCAGGACTCTCACAGGCCAGTTGTCCCCTTTGAAATCTGACACCCTATGGCAGTCAATTTGGTCTTGTGCCTCCCCAGCCCTTCACTGGGATGTGAGGGTTAGTCCCCATCTCATGCCCCCCCCCCAAGCCAGGGAAGCAGGGGGCCTGGTTGGGCTCCAGGTGTTTGCAGCCCAGGTCAGCAGCTTTGCCAGCACCAGGGCGCACCTGTGTCTGCACTGGGGGGGTCCTGTCAGCAGGGGTGGGCTTCACCACACACACACACATATTTGCAGAAACACCAGGAGCTTCCCCTGTGTGCTGGGTGAATGAAGAATTCCCACAGGCAGACTTTGCTGGCAGGAGGGTTCTGGAGACACAGGTGTTGGCAGCTGATGTGACTGCACAGGAGGTGCTGCTCAGGGCATTGGACCCTGGGGTCCTTGTCCGACTCAGAGAGGAGCCAAGAAAGACACATTCCAGAGAGGCAGAGCTTGACTGGAAGGGAGACATTTGCCAAAAAGAAGCTTTGGAGCAGCAGAGAAACAGGGTCCCTCTCTCTCCCTCTCTATCAAATAAATTAATAATACACATCTACCAAGCTTTGGTGCTGTGATCATTCACTCTGTCTCTTCCTCTCTGTCTCTATTAGATAGATGATAAATCCATCCATAGATAGGTGACAGACGGATGGATGGAGCTGATCAAGTTCGGGGGTGTTAGTATAGGGATGGGGCCAAGGCCAGGCTGTGAGTTCCCACCATTCAGGCCTGGAGGAGACAGAGACCCCCTCAGCCTCACCTCCAGGCCATGCCCACCCCCTGGGGGAGGGGGAGGGGGAGGTGCGACCCTCCTGGGTGCCTCCACGCTTCCAAGACCTGGGGGTGCTCAAGAGCAGGTGGAAGCCCCTGGGGGGAAGAGCAGCTCTGACATCACAGAAACTGGGGAGTTGCAGAGTGGGAGTCCTTGTCCAGGGCTTCCTGGGACCCAGCTCCTGCCATCGCCCCTGACCCCCCTTCTTGCCTTGCTGCTGGGGTGAGTCCGGGGTGAGCCTCTGGCACCCTGTGCAGATGGAGGTGGAGGGTGCTGGGCGGGGTCCAAGAGTGTGTTGGGGGAGGCAGGCAGGCACCCCAGCCCTAAGCCTGCGCCCTGCCTGCGCAGCCCTGCGCCTCATGGCCAGCAGAGGGCGCCCGCAAGCAGCTAAAAGGCTGGGCGGTGGCGGGCATGCTCAGTGTGCAGGCAGAGGGACAAACTGACTCAAGGATCCCCAGACAGCAGGGACCCAAAGGAGACTCCTGCGGGTTCCCAGCGCACTGGCCACCCCCTCCCCGCGCACCCCAGGGTGCCCGTGGCGCATCTCGTCCCCGCACCCCAGCCCCAGAAAGCATCCCTGCTGCTCCTGGCCTCACTGTTGCCCACCTGCAGGCCGCCAGTCCCAGGTCCCAGGTAGGCGCCCTAGGGCTGTTCCTGCCCTATGCACCCCACCCCACGCACCCCAGGGAGCCCAGCACCCAGGGAAGGAAGTCTTTCTCTGGTGTCTTTCCTTCCCCTCCAAGGAGTAAAAAGCTTTCTCCAGGAGCAAACGGGAAGTTCATCACTCTGACATAGTTGCCTTATGTCAACTGCCCCCTGCTATGCAGTGTAGCCTACTGGAAAGTGGTGCTAAGGACCTGTCTGCTGACACATGTCGAGTGTCACTCTGAGTAGAAGAGCCCACTGGGTACAGGACACATCAGTGGGGGGGGTGTGTGTGTGAGAAACAAGTGTTAACTGTAGGGCGGCACACGGGGTGGGTACCGGACCTCCAGGTGAACCCCAACTGCCAGCCCTCAAGATGGCAGCTAGGGAGGTGGCTCAGCAGGCAGAGTGCACGCTGTTCATGCAGGAGACGCCTTTAAGATTCTCTTACAGGATAAGAGCTCTATGGGACACATTGTGCCAAGGTTAGGTACCTGGTACCATGATCAGAAAGACACCATTTGGGGCCAGAGACGTGAGCCAGTGGGTGTAGAGTGTGCACAGACTCTGGGTTTGGTCCCTAATGCCACATGGGAACACCACACACAGCAGAGAGTCATGCATGTCAGGAGATTAAGGGGAGTCTGAGGCTCCCCACCTGGTGAGGTGAGTCAGTGAGAGATTGTCTCCTCAGCAGGACGGCAGACATGACTAGTGACCCAGCACTGGGCACACACCAGGTCGTGTCTGGTGTTGCGAGTGGTTTCCACCACACCACCTCAGGAGCTCCACGCTCACACCACAGTGGTCGCACAGGCTTAGCCAAGGGGCTTTCCAGCTACTTCCCTGCAAAGGGACCAAGCTGCAGGCTGCTGCTTAGAAGGAGACACCAGGGGTCAAGGAGGCATCTCAGAGGCAGATAATGGGTGAGAGACCTCACAGCCCGCCGCGGGAGACCTAATCACCAGCAGCCAGGCCTAACTGGCACTGAGTCACATGGGCAAAGCAGCCCTCTGAGCCCTGAGCTGTGTTTCCTTGTGCAGAGGGCAGGTTTGGCTGCTGGCGTGACTGGGAAGGAGGCATGCAGCAGCCTGGCCTCCAGTGCCCACCAGCAGCCAGCACCAGGGTGACTGCTTTACCCAGCAGACCTGTGGGCAGATGGAGTGTGATCAGGGTCTTCTCCGAGGAAGGTCGGCCTGGACACCTGCAGCAGGGACGTTGTGTGTGTGTGTGTGTGTGTGTGTGTGTGTGTGTGTGTGTGTGTGTGTGTGTGGTGGGGGGCTGTGTTTCACTGGGTTTCAGTCCCAATCAACAGTAGAGACTGCACTCAGTAAACAGGCGGTGGACATCTAGTTTCCATAATGCACTTAGCTAGAGAAGCCATTCTCTGACTCTCAAATCGTCATCAGAAAGTCCAAGTTCTTTATCCCTGGGCAAGGCTGGACCTCAGCATGCTCTTGGACATGAGTGCTCCCAACAGAACCCCCCTCGGAACAGGCACTGCCCAGAAACCCTGTGAACTAGTGAGAGACTCTGTTCAGCATTGCTGTTTGAAATGATGTCTTTTGCGTAAGGACCCGCGTTCAAGCCCCTGGACTCCACCTGCAGGGGGGAAGCTTCACGAGAGTGATAACGCAGGGCTGCAGGTCTCTCTCTCCCTCTCTCTCTTTCTTTCTCACTTTCCCTTTCTTCTTCTCCTGTCTCACCCTTCCTTCTAAATTTCTGTTCAGTAAAATAAAAAGGAAATACTTTAAAAGGGAACAACTAAAAAAACTCTGACTATTAAAAGAAATAAAAATATGTCTTACTGCTTCTATATTGGTATGAAGCCAGTCCTCTAGGCTCCTTGAATTTCCCAGGTTCTGTGTGATTGAATCAGTGACTGATAGATTTCAGTACTGTGTAGGTTCCAACAGCAGACCAAATGGAGAATGGAGAGTCCTTCTGGGAAGTAATGGAAAACCAAGCATACAGAGCATCATCAACAGTCCCCAAGGAACAAAGTGGGTAGGGTAAACTCCTCTATTCCTTCTCACTGCTTCTGTGATGATGTTGAGAAGAAAGACACGGATGGTCGCTGCTGTGGTGATGGATCTCACAGTCTTGCTTCCTCCTTGACACTAGCCTGGGCTTTGTCAATATGCTTGTCTCTGTCTCCGTTTGGTGACCAGAAGCAGCTGCAGTTCTCCCAAGGACCCAGCTCACTTGTCTGCTAGTAGTCAGGTCGGGTGCAGTTTGCTTCGTTGGTTGGTTGGGTTGTTTGTTTCTGTTCCTTGCTTGTCTGGCTCTCATGGAAAGATGGCACAACCACCGCAACAGAACCTGACTCTCACCTTTCTCAGATCATTTTCTCACTCCTGCCGACTCCATTTGCTTCAGACGTTTTCTTTTCTAGTTGACTAAATAGCACATGTATTTTCTCTAAATCTTCTCAGGTCCTTTATAAATAGAAGCAGGTGCTGAGACAAAACATCACGAACAAAACAGGAAGACCACCTTTGGAATAGTCCAGCGTTTTTGTTTGACCAGAAGGGAAAAGAAATATTGGTGCTCTCTGCCAGTTTAAACTGAACCACTCTCTTCGAGAACAGTTGAATGATGAGATATACATCTTGTTTGGCAAGTGCGGGGGAGGGGGGGAATTAATGTTTTACAGTTGCGAGTAAATACAATAGTTTGTACATGCAGAACATTTTTCAGTTTTCCAAATAAGAATATAACCTCCACTAGGTCCTCTGTCATCCTTTTCCAGGATCTGTCCCCCACCCCATACCCACCCCAGAGTCTTTTACTTGGGTGCAATACACCAATAAAATTTTCAACAGTTGGGAGTTGGGTGTTGGCGCAGGTGGTGAAAAGCGCAAGACCTGCGTTAACAATCCCAGTTCAAGTCCCCGGCTCCCCACCTGCAAGGGGAGTCGCTTCACAGGCAGTGAAGCAGGTCTGCACGTGTCTTTCTCTCCCCCTTTCGGTCTTCCCCTCCTCTCTCCATTTCTCTCTGTCCTATCCAACAACGACGACATCAATAACAACAAAACAACAAAGGCAACAAAATGAAGTAAATAAATATAAAGAAAAAAATTAAAATTTTCTACAGCTTGGGATTTTCATGGATTTGGATTAGGTCAAGACGGAGCTAGTTATGCTGAGAGTGGTGACTCTGTCACACACGGTGGGATTTGTACCCATTGCTCTGGGTCTGGTTGCCTTATTTACTGTTACCTTTTCCTACACAGTTGTGTCTGGGAAATTTTAGCTTCAGCATAAGGGGTGGGGGTGGGGGTGGGGGTGGGGGTGGGGGCAGTATACCTTTTTCTTTTTTATTTGTTTTTCGGTGAACCTTTATTAAAAAATATTTTTATATTTATTTTTCCCTTTTTGTTGCCCTTGTTTGTTTTAATTGTTGTTGTAGTTATTGCTGTTGTTGATGTCATCATTGTTAGATAAGACAGAGAGAAATGGAGAGGGGGAGAGAAAGAGAGACATCTGCAGACCTGCTTCACTGCCTGTGAAGTGACCCCCCCCCCCCCGCAGGTGGGGAGCCAGGGGCTCAAACCTGAATCCTTAGGCAGGTTCTTTTGCTTTGTGCCACAGGCTCTTAACCCAACTCCCCAGTGTACCTTTTTCTTGGTCTGTTATCTGGGGCTTCTCTCCTTGCATTTTGGTGAGTTAACTCTTTCTTTGCCTTGACATTCTCTTTTCTTTACAAGACACTTTCCTTTTTTGACCTTGCTCTTTACTTATCTACTACTTACTCAGTGAAGTTCAGTCTGACTTTCTTGATCTAAATTCTTGGTTTTTCACTTACTTGACCTTCTGTATAATCACTTGCACAACCTCAAACTTTTGCGCATACTCAATCCCTCTGGACATTTAAGTCTTACATGTATATTTTCAATTTTTTATTCTGTCTCTATGACTTAGTAATAGGTGTTTGGTTCCACTCTTAGTTTTATTTTTTAAATTTTTAAATTATATTTATTTATTTACCCCTCTGTTGCCCTAGTTTTTGTTGTTGTTGTAGTTATTGATGTTGTTATTGATGTTGTCATTGTTGGATAGAACAGAGAGAAATGGAGAGGGCAAGGCAAGACTGAGGGGGAGAGAAAGACACCTGCAGACCGCTTCACCGCCTGTAAAGGGACTCCCCTGCAGGTGGGGAGCCAAGGGCTCTTACTGCATCCTTATGTTGGTCCTTGTGCTTAGTGCCACTTGCATTTAACCTGCTACTGCCTGACTCCCTCCTTAGTTTTATTGTAACCAGCCTTGGAATCCCACTAGGAAACGGAGAAGACTGGAGCCTGGATTGAATGAAGATGAAAGGAATTCATTGCGCAGGCCAGAATGCCCAGATCCTTCTGGAAGCTTTTTGACCTACAGAAGCAGATATGGCACATGTGATTCTGTCCCAGTTTCTCTTCCCCCACCCCACCAGAAGAGAGGGAGCAAGTTTTACAGAAGCTAAAGGTGTTACCTCATTTTTTGTTAGATAGGACAAAGAGAAATGGAGAGAGGAGGGGAAGACAGAGAGGGGGAAAGACAGACACCCTCAGACCTGTTTCACTGCCTGTGAAGAGACTCCCCGGCAAGTGGGGAGCCAGGAGCTCTAACCTGGATCCTTTAGCTAGATTCAGGATCCTTTTGCTGGTCCTTGAGCTTAACTTGCTGCATTACTGCCCGACTTTCTCTCTCTCTCTCTCTCTCTCTCTCTCTCTCTGTCTTTCTTTTTCACCAGAGCACAGCTCAGCTCTAGCTTATGGGGTGCAGGGGATTGAACCTTGGACTTTGCAGCCTCAGTCCTGAGAGTCTCTGCATAACCACCATGCTGTCTCCTGCAGGCCGCCTCCGTGGACGTGCCGCGGCCATGGCTCCAGAGGCGTGTAAGTCGCCCTCACTGGGTGTGTTTCAAAAGCACTTGAGCGGGACCGTGCGCGGGCCAAGCTACCAGGGGAGCCCTAGCCACTAGGCTCCCTCGCGCTGCACCTCTCGAGAGATCCTCGCCCCAGCTGTCTCAGATGCCAGCTGTCTCAGCCGGTTGCCTCGCTGGCGGGGTGGGGGCCGCCATGGTGCACATCCTGCAGCAGAGCCTGTCGCCAGGATCCATGGACCCTTGGGGACGCTCCGAAGGATGCCCGGGATGCTGTGTGGTTGAGGTGAGCCCTGAGGCGGGACCGGCCTCGAGTCACTTGGGAGCCCCGGCCCCCCCTCCCCCCCCCCCCCCCCGCCAACGTGCCTTGTCCTGGGAGGGGGCGCTGGAGGCGCTTGGCCCATGAGGGGCAGGGCAGGCCGCGGGGAGCCTCCTGCAGGGGCGTGAACCCAGCTTCTGAGGGACCAAGTGATGCTCCGGTTCTCTCTCTGCCCCCCTTCATTAAAATCACTAAAAATCAAGCCATCTGCATTTAATGAATGAATCCAGGTGGAGCCTGGAGCCCAAGCGGACCAGGCTGACCTTGGGCAGCTCCCTGGAGGCAGCTCCACCCCACCAGGGGCTCAGGGCAGAGGCACGTCTTTGGGTCTCTGGCGCTGAGGTCCCTTGGTGCTGGTGTTGTGGGAGGTGTCTCCACTCCCCCCCGTGGGGTGGGGACCTGCCCTGCTGTCTGAGCCCACCTGGGTCAGGCTGAGTGGAACCTTGAAGAGGGAAAGGCCTGTGACTCCAGGAGTTCCTTGTAGAGCGCCCTCCCCATGCCTCTTAAATGGTGGGCAGCACAGATCCCAGGATTGTGGATTTGGCACCTGGTGTGTTCAGCATTGGTTTTTCTAAAATGACTGGGTAGTTAAAAAAAAAAAAAATACACACACCCACCAAGAGATAAAACTTTTAAAAAAATATTTATTTCCTTTTTGTTGCCCTTGTTGTTGCAGTTATTATGGTTGAAGTCGTTGTTGGATAGGACAGAGAGAAATGGAGAGAGGAGTGGAAGACAGAGGGGCAGAGAAAGACACCTGCAGACCTGCTTCACTGCTTGTGAAGTGACTCCCCTGCTGTTGGGAGCGGGGACTCCAACCGGCATCCTTATGCTGGTCCTTGTGCTTTGTGCCACGTGCGCTTAACCCACTACACTACAGCCCGACTCCCATGGATAAAGCTTTTTTAGGTCTGGGTGGTGGCGCACCTGGTTGAACGCACATGTTACAGTGTGCAAGGTCCTAGGGTCGAGTCCCTGGTCCTCCCCACTTGCAGGGGGAAAGCTTTTCGAGTGGTGAAGCAGCCTTGTAGGTGTCTCTCTGTCTCTGTCTCTGTCTCTGTCTCTGTCTCTCTGTCATCCCCTTCCCTCTCAATTTCAGACTGTCTCTACCCAATAAATGAAGATAATAAAATTTTAAAAGGGGAGGCCAGGTGGTGGCGCACCTGGTAGAGGGCACATGTTACAGTGAGTAAGGTCCCAGGTTCGAGTCCCTGCTCCCCACCTACAGGGAGGAAGCTTCACAAGTGGTGAAGCGGGGCTGCAGGTGTCTCTTTGTCTCCCCCTCCCTCTTGATTTCTGGCTGTCTCTATCAAATAAAAATAATGTCTTTAAAATAAGGTTTGGATTCTCAAGCTGGAGGTCCAGAGTTCATTTCCCAGCAGAACATGTGATAGAGTGATTCTCTGCTTCTCTCTCTTCCTTTTTTTCCTGAATCCCCCCCCCCAGATTTGTTTATTAAAAGAGAACCAGAGCATCACTCTGGCACAGGGGACTCCAGGGGTCCAGCTAGCTAGTTCATGCTTGGCTTTATCCACAGCGCGAGGCAGCAGCACAGTGCTTTTGTACAAAAGAAAAATCTCTAAGCACACACACACACACACACACACACAGCAGTGCCTCACACACACATTTCTTACATGAGTTTGAGAGAGGCCAACACAGATGAGTGAAGGAAATTCTGCCGACGCCCTACCCACATGGAAAGAACTTACATCATGAAAACCGCAGGTGACCTGCAACACATCTCCCACACTCCCAGAAAAAACTTACCTTGCTCCCACCTGCACTGGACATATCTAGAGACTTCCTTGAGGCCAGACACCATAGGAAGCCAGAAAATATCCATGAATACATCAGTAAATCCAAGCAAATCTGATGCTCGCCAGCTGAGCTATTGCCTCAGCTGCCTTTACCCCTTACTAAGGTAGCAATTTAATTTCATGTGTTACTTAAATTTTATTAAGTTTACTAGAGATGGAGATCAAGAGACAAAGATGGGTGAGAAAGACACCTGCAGCCCTGCTTTACCACTTGTGTGTCCCCTGCAGGTGGGGACCAGGGTTCTGAACCTGAGTCTTCAGATGTTATATGAATGCATTCAGCCAAGTGCGCCACAGCGGTACCCCAGCGTAAATATTTAAGCACTTCATTTTGATTAACACCCATACGTTTTGATATATTTAAAATATTTTATAATTTCCATTAGGATTTCTTTTATTCATGGGATATATCAAATACATAGTTATTTCACTTGGCCTTAAATTTTTTTTTTAATTTTTTACCTCCAGGGTTATTGCTGGGCTCGGTGCCTGCACCACGAATCCGCTGCTCCTGGAGGCCATTTTTCCCCCTTTTGTTGCCCTTGTTGTAGCCTTGTTGTGGTTATTATTGTTGTTGTTAATATCGTTTCTTGTTAGATAGGACAGAGAGAAATGGAGAGGAGGGGAGGACAGGGGGAGAGAAAGATAGACACCTGCAGACCTGCTTCACTGCCTTTGAAGCGACTCCTCTGCAGGTGGGGAGCCCACATGGGATCCTTATGCCACTGGTCCTTGTACTTTGGGCCACCTGTGCTCAACCCCCTGTGCTACCACCAGACCCTCTACTTTGTTTGATTCTGTTGTGATTGTTTTGCTGTCAAGAGATCATGCTCAATCATTTCAGTCCATTTTTTTTTTTTTTCATTTCTGACCCTTTTAATTTTCATTTCTGTCCCTTTAAA
Source organism: Erinaceus europaeus (assembly GCF_950295315.1). NCBI lineage: Eukaryota > Metazoa > Chordata > Mammalia > Eulipotyphla > Erinaceidae > Erinaceus > Erinaceus europaeus. The sequence continues at coordinate 48,043,929 of NC_080174.1, read as the reverse complement.
TTTTTTTCCATGTTTCTTTTTCTTGCCTCCAGGGTTATTGCTCTGGCTCAGTGCCTGCACTACAAATCCACTGTTCCTGGAGGCTAAGTTTTCCCTTTTGTTGCCCTTGTTGTTTATTGTTGTTGTTATTACTTGTTGTTATTACTGTCGTTGTTGGATAGGACAGAGAGAAATGAAGAGAGGAGGGAAAGACAGAGAGGAGAGAAAGATAGAGACCTGCAGACCTGCTTCACCGCCTGTGAAGGGATTCCCTTGTAGGTGGGAGCTGGGGGCTCATACTGGGATCCTTAAGCTGTTCCTTGTGTTTTGTGCTATGTATGCTTAACTTGCTGCGCTACCACCTGGGCCCCCTATTTTTTAATTTATTTTTTAAAGAGTGTCAGTCTTAGGTGCAGGGTGACTGATGGTGCACCTGTTTGTGAGCACATGTTACAATGCAACAAGGACCAAGGTTCAAGCCCCCTCCCTCACCTGTACGGGGACAGCTTCACAAGCAGGGCCGCATGTGTCTCTCTCTTTCTCTTCTTTGCTATCTTCCCCATCCCTCTTGATTTCTCTGTCCCTATCCGATAAAAAAACAAAATATTTAAAAAGAGTACCAATCTTTTAAATTTTTCTTATCTTTATTTATTGGATAGAGACAGCCAGAAATTGAGAGGAAGGGGGAGGTATGGAGGGTGAGAAACACCTGCAGCCCTGCTTCACCACTTGCAGAGCTTTTGAAAGGCATATGTATTCAATGACTGGGTATAGTATCCTATAACTGTCAGATCAAGTGGATCCATACTGTTAATGCTGGTTGTTTCTTTAAATTAATTTTGTCTACTTACTTATGAGAGCGAGGACGAATGCAAAGCACACCGGAAAAATTAACTCTGTCCCATGAAATGCCTGGCATCAAACTCAGGGCTGCATGCTTCCAGGTCTGGCACTCTACCCACTGAGCCATCTCTTAGGCCACAGTATACTATGCTTTTAGATACTGTCCCTCTATTTTCTTCTGTTGATTATTGGCAGCAGCTGTTAATTTAATTTTACTTTATTAAAGTAATATTCATTTGTGAGAATGTTACAATTTTTAAAATATATATTTATTTATTCCCTTTTGTTGCCCTTGTTGTTTTATTGTTGTAATGATTATTGTTGTTGTCATTGTAGGATAAGACAGAGAAATGGAGAGGGAAGGGGAGGGGGAGGGGGAGGGGGGGGGAGAGAAAGACAGACACCTGCAGACCTGCTTCTCCACCTGTGAAGCAACTCCCCTGCAGGTGGGGAGCCAGGGGCTCCAACCGGGATCCTTATGCTGGTCCTTGTGCTTTGCGCCACGTGCGCTTAACCTGCTGCTCAGCTGCCCGACTCCCAGAATGTCATGTTCTTTAACTAGAGTGTTATGACTCTTTCTTCCTTGTTTTCTGGTTATCCCTGGGGCTTCACTGCTCCAGGTTTCCTTTTTCAAGTAGAGCGACAGAAAGACAGCACCAAAGCCTCCTTCAGATTGGTGGAGGCCAGGTTTGTTTTTCTTTTTAATTTCTTTGTGGAATGTCATTTGGTCCAACCTTTGCAGAACAGTCTGGAAAACTCTCAGAAGACTAGAAATGTTCCTATCCTGTGGTCCTGCAGTTCCTCTCCTGCGGATATACCCTAAGGAACCCAAGCTTTGAATTGTGTCCATGACAAAGCAAGTGTACTTCCAAGTGAGATGGCTGTTTTAAATATTTGCAACTGAAATTGTGCATTTTTTCTCAGCTTTTTGTGTCTCATGCAGTTTAGACTATTAGTAAGTGTATATGCATTAAGGAGTTTCCTTGTGATTAGTCTTTGAATATAAGTGAGCTCTCTTTAAAATGATGTATTCATCATAATATGTGATGCAGATTGGAGCCCGGTATCCCATCTCTTTGGAGGAAGTTTCAGTGCTGTGGCATCTCTCTTTCCAGCTGGGGGGTGGGGTGGGGGGGACAAACTTAGGGGAGTTGGGCTGTAGCGCAGTGGGTTAAGGCAAAGTGCAAGGACTCTTGAAAGGATCCCGGTTCGAGCCCTGGTTCCCCACCTGCAGGGGAGTCGCTGCACAAATGAAGCAGGTCTGCAGGTGTCTGTCTTTCTCTCCCCCTCTCTGTCTTCCCGCTCCCCTCTCCATTTCTCTCTGTCCAATCCAACAATAAAGACAGCAATAATAATTACAACAATAAAACAACAAGGGCAACAAAAGGGAATAAGTAAATAAAATAAATATAAAAAAACCTTAGATCAGTGAGGCCTTGGCAATGACAAATAAGTAAGGGGCAAAATAGCTCACGTAGGTCGTGTGCTACTTTGCCCTTTGTGCAACCTAGGTTCAAGCTTGGTTGAAGCTTTGTGCTATGGTCTTTTTCACTGTCTTTATCTGCCTCTCTATCTTTCCATCTCTATAATAATAATAATAACAATAATAATATTAAAGTAAAATTATGTGCTTCAGACCTCTCAGGTCCTTAAGACCCTGTTCACAGCTAAATTTGCAAAAATGTGAAGCATAGTTCCTCTCACTAAGCTTTTTGAAATTACAGCTTCATTCATTTTATTTTATTTTTTAGGAAAGATTTGTCTTATTAACTGTATAGAGAACCAGAGCATCACTTAGGCACATGCAACATTAGCCTGGTGGGGGCCAGGCTCAAACCTGGGCTGTTCCCATGTACAAAGCAAATGCACTAATGCACTATCCAGGTGACCTATCTTGCTGACCTGGAACTTCATGCTTAGAACTCTGGCACTCTACCCACTCTGCCACTCCTGGACCAATCTCCAGTGCTTTAAAAATTGAATTACTTCCTCAGTTGCAACTTCTCACTCTATTCATGTCTGCTATACTGCCTTGCTTTTCTTCTTTTTTTCAATATATTTTATTTTAATGAGAAATATAAGGGGGCGATGAGGAGAGAGAGAGACAGACAGACAGACAGTGACAGTTTATGGTGGTACTGGGGATTGAACCTGGGACCTCAGCACCTTAGGTGTGAAAGTCTTTTTCCACAACCATTATATTACCTCCCAGTACACCCTTTCTAATGTTTGTTGAACACACGCCTATTTAATTTAGGAGACAGAGGTATTATCTTACCTCTTGACAGTACCATGCTTTTCTTTTTCTTTTTTTTAATATTTTTTGTTTATTTTAATTTTTTAAAATTTCTTTATTGGGGAATTAATGTTTTACATTCAACAGTAAATACAGTAGTTTGTACATGCATAACATTCCCCAGTTTCCCATATAGCAAGACAACCACCATTAGGTCCTGTGTCATCCTTCCAGGACCTGTATTCTCCCTGACCACCCACCCCAGAGTCTTTTACTTTGGTGCATTAAGCCAATTCCATTTCAGGTTCTACTGGTGGTTTTTTTTTTTTTTTTTTAACTGATCTTGTTTTTCAACTTATGCCTGAGAGTGAGATCATCCCATATTCATCCTTCCGTTTCTGACTTATTTCACTTAACATGAATTTTTCAAGGTCCATCCAAGATCGGCTGAAAACGGTGAAGTCACCATTTTTTACAGCTGAGTAGTATTTCATTGTGTGTATATACCACAACTTGCTCAGCCACTCATCTGTTGTTGGACACCTGGGTTGCTTCCAGGTTATGGCTATTACAAATTGTGCTGCCAAGAACATATGTGTACACAGATCTGCTTGGATGGATGTGTTGGTTTCTTTAGGATATATGCCCAGGAGAGGAATTGCAGGGTCATAGGGTAGGTCCATTTCTAGCCTTCTGAGAGTTCTCCAGACTGTTCTCCACAGAGGTTGGACCAAGTGACATTCCCATCAGCAGTGCAGGAGGGTTCCTTTGACCCCACACCCTCTCCAGCATTTGCTGCTGTTACCTTTTCTGATGTATGACATTCTCACAGGAGTGAAATGGTATCTCATTGTTGTCTTGATTTGCATTTCTCTGACAGAGACTTGGAGCATTTTTTCATGTGTTTCTCGGCCTTTTGCATCTCTTCTGTGGTGAATATTCTGTCCATGTCCTCCCCGCATTTTTGAATGGGGTTATCTGTTGTCTTGTTGTTGAGTTAGGCAGGCTCTTTATATATGTTCGTTATTAAACTCTTGTCTGATGTATGGCATGTAAAGATCTTCTCCCATTGTGTGAGGTGTCTCTTGGTTTGGGTAGTGGTTTCGTTTGCTGTGAAGAAGCTTTTTTAATTTGCTGTAGTCCCATGGGTTTATACTTGCCTTAGTCTTCTTTGTAATTGGATTCGTTTCATTGAAGATGTCTTTAAAATTTATGCGGAAAAGAGTTCTGCCAATATTTTCCTCTAAGTATCTGATAGTTTCTGGTCTAACATCCAAGTCCTTGATCCACTTGGAATTTACTTTTGTATGTGGTGAGATACAGTGGTTCAGTTTCATTCTTCTGCATGCTTCAACCCACTGTTTCCAACACCATTTGTTGAAGAGACTCTGCTTTCCCCATAGAATAGTCTGGGCCCCTTTGTCAAAGGTTAGATGTCCATAGGTGTGGGGCCTCACTTCGGGGCTCTCAGTTCTATTCCAAAAGTCAGTGTGTCTTTTCGTGTTCCAGTACCAAGCAGTTTTGATGACAGTGGCCTTATAAGACAGTTTGAGATCTGGCAGTGTGATGCCTCCAGTTCTGTTCTTTTTTTCTCAAGATTGTTTTGGCAATTCTGGGTCTTTTCTGGCTCCAGATAGTCATTTGTAGCATTTGTTCTATTCTCCTAAAAAATGTGCTTGGGATCTTGATGGGGATAGCATTAAATTTGTAGATGGCTCTGGGTAGTATATTCATTTTGATGATGTGAATTCTTCCAGCCCATGAACATGGAATATCTTTCCACTTCTTTGTGTCTTTTTCAGTTTCCTTGAGTAGTGAATCAATTTTCAGTATACAAGTCTTTCACTTCTTTGGTTAGGTTTACTCCTAGATAGTTTATTGTTTTTGTTGCTATAGTAAAAGGAATTGATTTCTGGATTTCAATTTCTTCTAACTTCGTGTGTGCAAAGAGGAATGCCACTGACTCTTGAATGTGAATTTTATAGTCTGACACCTTACTGTGTTGCCTGATGATTTCCAAAAGCTTCTTGCTGGATTCCTTAGGTTTTTCTGTGTATACTATCATGTCATCTGCAAATAGGGAGAGTTTGCCTTCTTCTCTTCCAATCTGTATCCCTTTATTTCCTTGCTCCTGCCTGATTGCTATGGTAAGAACTTCCAACACTATGTTGAATAGTAATGCTAATAGTGGACAGCCCTGTCTAGCACCTGATCTGAGGGGAATTGCTTCCAGTTTTTCACCATTGAGTATGATGTTGGCTGTAGGTTTGCTATATATAGACTCCACTATCTTCAGGAGTTTTCCATCTATTCCCATTTTCTGTAGTGTTTGATCATAAAGGCATCTTGGATTTTTGTCAAAGGCTTTCTCTGCATCTATTGATAATGACCATGTGGTTTTTGGTCTTGCTTTTCTTGATGTGGTGGATCACATTGATTGTTTTACGTATATTAAACCAAACTTGCATCCCTGGGATGAACCCCACTTGGTCATGATGAACAATAATCTTTTGAATATACTGCTGTATCCGGTTGGCTAGAATTTTGTTCAATATTTTCGCATCTATGTTCATCAGAGATATTGGTCTGTAGTTTTCTTTTTTGGTTGTGTCCCTGTCTGCTTTTGGTATCAGAGTGATGTTAGCTTCATAGAAGCTGGAAGGGAGTATTCCAGTGTCTTCAGTCTTCTGGAAGACTTTTAAAAGTAGAGGAGTTAGTTCTTCCTTGAAGGTTTTGTAGAATTCATTTGTGAAACCATCTGGTCCAGGACTTTTGTTTTTGGGGAGATTTTTGATAAATGTTTTAATTTCATTAGCTGTGATGGGCCTGTTCATGTTATCCACTTCCTCTTTACTTAGTTTAGGAAGTTGGTAGGTATCTCGGAAATTGTCCATTTCTTCCAGGTTCTCTAGCTTGGTGGCATATAGTTGTTCATAGAAGCCTCGCATGATATGTTGAATTCCTGCAGTGTCTGTTGTGATAGCTCCTCTTTCACTCAGTATTCGATTTATTGGGGTCTTCTCCCTTTTTTGTTTTGTGAGTCTGGCTAAAGGTTTGTCGATTTTGTTCACTCTTTTTGAAGAACCCACATTTACTTTCATTGATCATTTGTATGGTTTTCTTATTCTCCATGTTATTTATTTCTGCCCTAAATTTAGTGATTTCTGTCCTTCTGGTTGCTTTAGGGTTCCTTTGTTCTTCTTCTTCTAGGTCTTTAAGATGTGCAGTCAGGCTTTTTATTTGTTCTTTTTCTTGTGTCCTAATGTGTGCTTGTATGGCTATGAACTTCCCTCTCAGTACTGCCTTAGCTGTGTCCCAAATATTTTGATAGCTTGTGGCTTCATTTTCATTGAACTCTCGAAACATTTTGATTTCTTCCTTGATTTCCTCTTTGACACAGAAGTTGTTAAGAAGTGTACTGTTGAGCTTCCACATTTTTGGACTATTACTAATCTTTTGTTGATTGTTAAGTGTTAGTTTCATTCCACTGTGGTCTGAGAAGATGCTTGGGATGATTTCAGTGGTCTTGAATTTGCTGATGTTGTCTTTGTGGCCTAATATATGGTCTATCCTTGAGAATGACCCACGTGGATTTGAGGAAAATGTGTATTCCAGTTTCTTGGGATGAATGACTCTAAAAATGTCCAATAGTTCTAGTTTATCTATCTCTTCCTTTAGCTCCCTTATGTCTTTATTGATTTTCTGCCTGGATGATCTGTCAAGTTGAGAGAGTGGGGTGTTGCTGATTGTGTTGCTGTTAATATATTGCTGTAGCTCTTTCAGTAGACGTTTGATGTATTTAGATGACTTCTCATTGGGTGCATAGATGTTAATAATTGTTAAGTCCTCTTGATTGACTGATCCTCTGAGCATTAAGTAGCGTCCATTCTTATCTTTTTTAATCCTATCTGTTTTAAAGTCTATCGTGTCAGATATGAGAATAGCTGTTCCTGCCCTTTTTTGTGGGCCATTGGCTAGTAAGATTGTTTTCCATCCTTTCGCTTTAAGTCTGTGTTTGTCTTGTTGAGTTAGGTGGGTTTCCTGTAGACAGCATATTGTTGGGTTGTATTTTCTGATCCATCTTCCTACTCTGTGTCTTTTAATAGGTGACTTCAGGCCATTGACATTTATTGATATCAGACATGGAAGATATTTTAACGCCATTCTTGTAGAATTTTAGAGTGTTCTGATCTATGTCCTATTTATGGTGGTCTGATTGTTTACAGGAGACCTTTCAGAACTTCTTTCAGGGCAGGCTTGGTGATAGTTGATTCCTTCAACTATTGCTTGTCTGAGAAGGTTTTGATGCCTCCATCTTGTCTGAATGACAGTCTAGTAGGATATCAGTCTAGCAGGATATAGTATTCTTGGTTGAAAGCCTTTCTCATTGAGCACTCAATAGATATCTTGCCATTCTCTTCTGGCCTGTAGTGTTTGTGTGGCAAAGTCTGCTGCTAATCTTAGGGGTTTTCCTCTGTAGGTGACTCTTTGTTTTTCTCTTGCAGCCTTCAGGATCCTTTCTTGATCCTTATTCCTTTCCATTCTAAGTATGATGTGTCTTGGTGTCTTTAAGTCTGGGATAATTCTGCTTGGGACCCTCTGGGCTTCTTGAATCTTTATGTCTTTGATGTTGTCTAGACTAGAGAAGTTTTCAGCTATTATGGCCTGAAGAATGCTTTCTTCCTCTCCCTCACTTTCTTCCTCTGGTAAGCCAATAATGCGTATATATTGTTTCTTTTGAAGTCATCCCATAGGATTCTGTTGTTGTTTTCAGCATCTTTTAATCTCTTTTTGAGATCTCTTATTTCTTTTTTAGTTGTCTCTAATTTGTCCTCGATCTTGCTAATTCTGTCTTCAGCCTCATTGATTCTATTCTCTCTGCCCTCTACTGTTTTCTGGAGTTCATCTATTTTATTACCCTGTTCTGATACTGTTTTAGCTTGTTTAGCTAGTTGTGTTCTTAGCTCAGCTATTTCAGCTTTCAGCTCTCTAATAACCTTGAGATAATTAGTGTTTTCTTCCAGAGTCTCTTTTGTTGTTCCTGTATTTCTGATTACAATTCTTTCAAATTGTTTACTCACTCCTGTGTTTATTTCCTTAGCTAGTGTTTGGATGTTGAACTCGCTGTTTTGTGCTTCACCCTTTGGGGGGCTTTTAGCTGGACTCTTGTCCTGGTTCGTTTCTCTAATATTACTTCCTGTTGGTTTAACCATTTTATAGATTATGTTATGAGTTCCCTCTCTCAGTACTTTTCAAATTACTGATCACTATTGCCTGGATTGACTTGTGTCTAAGTAAGTTAATTAAAGGGTTCACAGTGGTGGAAGTTAACAGTTGTTTCAATAGTATTTGAATCCCTGAGTTGGAGCTCCTTGGTTTAAAAGCCTCTTTTTTTTTTTTTCCTTCCCTGTAGGCTATGGGAGCCTGAGGGCTTTTAAACTGTAAATAGGCTTCTTAGCTTAATCACTAGCAGATTAAGCTCACGCGAGGCCGAGGCATGGTGTAGATGGAAAACAGATGATACCGTTTTTGCAGTGCTAGGGATTAGTCGCCATTTTTTACAGTAATCAGATATCAGAGACATGTCTTTCGTGAGTGTTTCCTCGAGGATGTCGAACTTGGATGCCTGAGTTGCACAGCAGATGTCATCGGCGTAGATGAACTTCCTTGAAGAAGTTTCTGGGAAGTCATTGATGTACATATTAAATAGCGTAGGAGCCAGAACAGAGCCCTGGGGGAGGCCACTTGAGACAAGTCTCCATCTGCTAGACATGTCACCCAGATGCACCCGGAATCTTCTGTTTTGGAGAAGAAACGATATCGTGTTGGCCACCCATGGAGGCAGGCATCTTGAGATCTTGACTAGGAGACCACGGTGCCAGACCGTGTCATAGGCTGCTGTGAGATCAACAAAGACAGCACCCATCTTTAAATTCTTCTGGAATCCATTTTCAATGTAAGTTGAGAGGGCCAGGGCTTGTTCGCAGGTAGATCTTCCTGGGCGGAAACCAGCTTGGACGGGTGATAGGAATTTCTCTGTAAGAGGAGAAATACGTGACAGAAGCAGCCTCTCAAGGAGTTTGTAACACACGGAGAGGAGAGAAATTGGTCCATAGCTGGCGGCCAGTGTTGTGCAGCTTGGCGATACGAGAATCCGGCATGAAGCCCAGCCAGTCTATCCTGGCATTACTCTCCATCTCACTCTGTCATTTCACAAACATCTCATAAAAACCACAGCAAAGGTGGGCGCGAGGAATAACATCATTGCAAAACTGGCCAGCTCCTCATGGGGCACGAGCGCTTCCACACTACGATCATCCTCTCTGGCATTATGCTATTCCACTGCAGAATACTGTGCCTCAGTATGGTTCCGTAGCCCCCATGTCCACTTGGTCAATTCCAAATTATATTCCTCTATGAGGATAATTTCTGGAACCATCCGTTCCACCCTGGTTCCATGGCTTCCAGTTCTTAGCAACATCACCCCACCAGATATTCGTCAGGATGCGGCATCATCTAAGTTCATTTCCCACGTCTACGCTCGACGGGACCTGCCAATATACGCGGATATCTTCGCCCACCCTGTCCAGCGCTTGATGTCTCGTCACCCAATCTGGTCCCCTATGCCTACACTGAACTTCTCTGTTCCAGTCTGTCGGAAACAGAGTTGGCAGTCAGCTGAGGTAAAGAATAAACACCTCATCACAGACCCCTGCAAGCATCAACCCGGCTTTGACCTAGCACGTTATGATTGGGCCCTCCTCAATCACTATCGAACAGGCCATGGCTGGTGTGCCGCTATGTTCCATCGCTGGGGGGCCAGAGATGACCGAACTGTCCCTGCAGCTACAGACAGACTATGACCCACATAGTCAAAGACTGCCACCTCTCCAGATTCAAAGGAGGTCTCGAAACTTTACATCAGGCTCAACCTGACGCTGTTGACTGGCTACGGAAGAAGGGCAAATGCTAGAAGAAGAACTAGCAGATGGAGACTTGTCTCAAGTGGCCTCCCCCAGGGCTCTGTTCTGGCTCCTACGCTATTTAATATTTACATCAATGACCTTCCAGAAAATTCTTCAAGGAAGTTCATCTACGCTGATGACATCTGCAGTGCAACTCAGGCATCCAAGTTTGACATCCTCGAGGAAACACTCACGAAAGACATGTCTCTGATATCTGATTACTGTAAAAAAATGGTGACTAATCCCTAGCACTGCAAAAACGGTATCATCTGTTTTCCATCTACACCATGCCTCGGCCTCCCGTGAGCTTAATGTGTAGCTTGACGATACGATAATCCGGCATGAAGCCCAGCCAATCTATCTTGGCGTTACTCTCAATCGCACCCTGTCATTTCACGAACATCTCATAAAAACTGCAGCAAATGTGGGCGCGAGGAATAGCATCATTGCAAGACTGGCCAGCTCCTCATGGGGCACGAGCGCTTCCACACTGCGATCCTCATCTCTGGCATTATGCTATTACACTGCAGAATACTGTGCCCCAGTATGGTTCCGTAGCCCCCATGTACACTTGGTCGATTCCAAATTATATTCCTCCATGAGGATAATTTCTGGAACCATTTGTTCCACCCTGGTTCCATGGCTTCCAGTTCTTAGCAACATCGCCCCGCCAGATATTCGTCAGGATGCGGCATCATCTAAGTTCACTTCCCACGTCTACGCTCGACCGGACCTGCCAATATACATGGATATCTTCGCCCACCCTGTCCAACGCTTGACGTCTCCTCATCCAATCTGGTCCCCTACGCCTACACTTCTCTTTTCCAGACTATTGGAAACAGAGTTGGCAGTCAGCTGAGGTAAAGAACAAACACCTCATCACAGACCCCTGTAAGCATCAACCCGGCTTTGACCTAGCACGTTATGATTGGGCCCTCCTCAATCGCTATCGAACAGGCCATGGCCGGTGCGCTGCTATGTTCCATCACTGCAAAGCAAACTGGCGTCTGTTCAGTGATCTTACCAACAGATCATTTCCTGCAATTCCAATTAACTCTATCCCCTCTGAAGATTCCTACAGGTGCTTCCGCCAAGCCATCTTCAAAGCAGCTTCCCAAGCCATTCCTCGTGGGAGACATGCTAACTATACACCTTGTCTTGATGCTGAATATGAGCAACTACTAAAGCAGTATGATGAGTTGGGTGACCCAGATGTGGCTGACCATCGCATTGCCTCCCTGGATGCAGCACGCCAAGCCCGCTGGCAACAACTCACGGAAAGTCTGAACTTCACCCACTCAAGTAGGAAGGCCTGGAAGCTTCTTCACAGTCTGGGTGCCGGTAGCCAACCCCCTCCCGTCGCCCATCCTCCTGTATCTCCAAACTCAGTGGCCAGTCACCTAACTCAAGTTAGACGTGCTAAGATCGACCCAGTCTGGAAAACAGAAATTTCCCATGAGTGGTCATCCCATTTCCGGTTATCTTGTCCATCTCCAAAACTCTCTCCCTTTACACTGTCTGAACTGGAAGACGCTTTGAAGAGGGTTAAACCGGGAACAGCTGCTGGCTATGATAACATCACCCCAGAACTCATTCTTAACCTGGGCCCCGCAGCAAAGAAGTGGCTCGCTTCATTCCTGTCCCACATCTTGGAATCTGAGTCTATGCCCAAAGTTTGGCATCGTGCGAAGATTATAGCGGGTTTGAAACCAAAGAAAGACCCAACACTGGCCGCCAGCTATAGACCAATTTCTCTCCTCTCCGTGTGTTACAAACTCCTTGAGAGGCTGCTTCTGTCATGTATTTCTCATCTTACAGAGAAATTCCTATCACCCGCCCAAGCTGGTTTCCGCCCAGGAAGATCTACCTGCGAACAAGCCCTGGCCCTCTCAACTTACATTGAAAATGGATTCCAGAAGAATTTAAAGATGGGTGCTGTCTTTGTTGATCTCACAGCAGCCTATGACACGGTCTGGCACCGTGGTCTCCTAGTCAAGATCTCAAGATGCCTGCCTCCATGGGTGGCCAACACGATATCGTTTCTTCTCCAAAACAGAAGATTCCGGGTGCATCTGGGTGACATGTCTAGCAGATGGAGATTTGTCTCAAGTGGCCTCCCCCAGGGCTCTGTTCTGGCTCCTACGCTATTTAATATGTACATCAATGACCTCCCAGAAACTTCTTCAAGGAAGTTCATCTACGCCGATGACATCTGCTGTGCAACTCAGGCATCCAAGTTCGACATCCTCGAGGAAACACTCACGAAAGACATGTCTCTGATATCTGATTACTGTAAAAAATGGCGACTAATCCCTAGCACTGCAGAAACGGTAATAAAGCAGGCTGTGGCAGTGATAATCTAGTGGTTATGCAAAGAGACTTTCACAGCCCCACCCTATGCCCCCAAGGTATAGGTTTTCTCCTGAGTTTCCTGGTTAGATCTCTGTCTCCTGGTGTCCCTCCCTGCCTCTGCTCCAGATTCTGAGGGCAGTAGCAATGGAGACTCAGAGTTGCACTTGGTGAGTCTCTGGGGAGTCCTCTCTTCCCTTCAGCTGTCCCCTTGTTGGTGGAACAGACTGGAGTTGGTGTCTCAACTGATAAACTGCCGGAATGTTAGCAGCCACTTAATCTCTCCCTAGGTTCCTCTCTGTCACCATCCACCCGTGTTTGCACTCACTGGTGATTTGGTAGGTCATTCTAGTCCTGTCTTGTTTCGGTCCCAGGTGATCTCCTTTGGTATTCCTAGTTGATCAGGAGAGGAAAGAAAAGGAGAGGAGAGGAGAGGAGAGGAGAGGAGAGGAGAGGAGAGGAGAGGAGAGGAGAGGAGAGAAAAGGGGAGGGGAGGGGAGAGGAGAGGAGAGGAGAGGAGTGAAAGAGATCTGCAGCTGCTCATAGCCCCGCCTCTGGAAGTCCCCTACCGAATCAAGATTTTTTGTTTATTTATGAGAAAGACAGGAGAGAGAAAGAACCAGATATCACTATGGCACATGTGCTGCCGGGGATCAAACTCAGGACCTCATGCTTGAAAGTCCAAAGCTTCATCACTGCGCCACCTCCCGCACCACAGTACCATGCGTTTCTATAGCACTGGGCCATACCACCTTGTAAGATAAGAGTACTCAGCTCTTGAAGTCCAGTGACACATAGTGATCATGGTAAATATTTGTTGAGTGAACATGGTCTCTACTATGTGTAGTATTTCCCACTAACCTATGAACTATATCTTTCTTGTCCCTGTATTTTCAGTGACTGACATAGAGCAGGTAAGTGAACAATTAGGAAAGCTTACTTCTTCAAACTACAACAGAAGTTGCAAAAGGTAAAACCTTCCATTCAGTTAGCTATAGTGAAGTGGTTTATTTCTATGGAATCTGTTAGAATAAAATGAGTATCTTAAAGAGAATGTGTCTTTAGATGTCTTCTTCAAGTAGCTTGATATGTCTGGCATGATTTTTCTGCTGAATTTTTGCAGATGCTTTCTGACACTTTGGGGTTTCTTTGCTAGGAGGAGGCATCTCCCCATTGTTTGATCAGCATCTGCTTGAATGTCCTGACAGGTAATGTGGAGAAAGTATGTTTTGAAAGCTCCAATGGAACTCTATCTTCTGGAGCATTGGTGTCTCCCTCAGGAAGTAGCTGACAGATTCCTTGGGGTGATGACTTGCCAAGGTAATAAGATTCCTCCATAATGTACTTAATTTTTTCATTGGGTTCTAGGGAGAGAAGTCATCCATTTATTCATCTGTTTATTGGTGAGAGGAAGGGAAGGAGGGAGAAATGGGGGTGGGGGAGAAAAACAAAACATCACTCATGCACGTTTGATAGAATCAAATTTAGGATCTCAGGCTTGAAGGTCCAGTAATTTATCCACTACACTGTCTCCCAAACCACCACAGTATACTTAATAGCACTTTACAATTTTTTTCTTTTTAAAAACTTGTGATTAATAGAGATCTACAAGATTGTAAGATTACAAGTTCCATACCACTACCAAAGTTCAGTCCCCCACCTTGCCAACACACATCACCCTAATTCTTTCCTTCTCTTCTCTCTTCCAGCTTTCTTTCGCTCTTTTTTCTTAATTTTTTTAATATTTATTTTCTCTTTTTTTACCCTTGTTGTTATTGATGTCGTTGTTGTTGTATAGGACAGAGAGAAATGGAGAGAGGAAGGGAAGGCGGGGGAGAGAAAGACACCTGCAGACCTGCTTCACTGCCTGTGAAGCGGCTCCCCTGCAGATGGGGAGCCGGCGGCTCGATCCGGGATCCCTAGGCTGGTCCTGAGCTTTGTGCCATGTGCGCTTAACTTGCTGTGCCACTGCCCGACTCCTTGTCTGTCTTTCTTAATTGAGAGTAACAGTTTACAGTAAACACAGATGTTGATACATGTGTGAGATTTCTCAGTTTGCTGCAAAACACTCTCACCCCCAACCTAGGTCCTTTTCCACCATTATGCACCAGAACTTGAGAGCCCCCCTCTTACCCCCTGCCCCCAGTCCTTTACTTTGGTGCAGTACACCAAACCCAGTCCAAGGTGTACTTTGTGTTCCCCCTTTCTGTTCTTGTTTATCAGTTTCTGTCCATGAGTGAGATCATCCCATATCCATCTTCTTACCGCATTACCTCACTTAACGTGATTCTTTCAAGCTCTATCCAAGATGAGGAGAAGGTGAATTCATCATTCTCAATAGCTGAGTAGTATTGCATTGTGTATATAGACCACAACTTACTCAGCCACTCATCTGTTGTTGGACACCTGGGTTGCTTCCAGGTTTTGGCTATTACAAATTGTGCTGCTAGGAACATAGGTATACAGGGGTCTTTTTGGATGAATGTGTTTGATTCCTTAGGATGTCCATTTCTAGCCTTTTGAGAGTTTTCCAGACTGTTCTCTCCACAGGGGTTGGACCAATTTACATTCCCACCAGCAGTATAGGAGGGTTCTACCCACTCCCTCCACCCCTTGCCTCCCCCACAACCTCTCCAGCATTTGTTACTGTTCTTTCTGATGTATGGCATTCTTAACAGGAGTGAAGTGGTCTCCTTGTTGTCTTCATTTGCATTTCTCTGAAAATCTATGACTTGGAGCATTTTTCATGTCTGTTGGCCTTTTGGATCTCTTCTTTGGTGAATATTCTGTTCATATCATCTCTCAACTTTTAAATAGGGTCATTTGTTTTTGTTGCTGAGTTTGGTGAGCTCGTTATCTTGACTATTAACCTTTTGTCAAATGTATGTATGGCATGTAAAGATCTCCTATTCTGTAAGAAATCTCTTTATTTGGGTAGCAGGCTTTTTTTTCCTCTCCCCACCACCGTAGTTCTTGCAAAGCCTTAGAGACAGTTTGCTTGTTTGTTTTTGCAAGTTCAGGTGTTTCAGGTTTAGGTTTCACATTAGTATTCCATTTTACTATTTGAAAAGTACTTCTCATATACAATTTCTATTCTGTTCCGCCAAACCCTACTGGGTATATAGGAATTCCATTTTGCGTGGAGTTTGGGTTTGAGAGTCTTTCTGGGATCTACCTATTCTTGCTTCTAGGTTTGTGCCATTCTTCTTGTGGAGAGACCTCTTCTCGGGTGCACTCCTGGCATGCCCACCCTGTTGCGCACCAGATGTGGGGGTCTAGGAGAATGTCACCCAAGGCAGTAGGGGCTGAGTCATACAGGACTCACTCTGTGTCCACGGCAAAAGATGACCCGGAGACCAATCTGGTAGCAGTGAGCCCTTTATTGATCAGAGAGGCAAGGCTTTAAGAGGTTGCAGAAGGTGGTAGCTTGTTTATACCATTTATGGTTAAAGCAGAAACAGGACTGCGAGAGGTAAGGGGTTGGGAATACTATCTGGTGAGTGATCTAAGGAATGAGGAAGCTTGGCTTTGATGTGCATGGATGGCTGTAAGGGTCCTTGCATGTCAGGAGGGTGAGGTTTGCTTATAGTCTTATTCAGAAGGGCAACAACAAAGAGTGAGAAAAGGGGCCTCTGATAGCATCTGTGTAAGCAGGAGAGCAGTTTTGGGAATGAGGAAGTAGGGTTATCAATACTTAGCAGACAGGCAGGTGTTCTGAGGGCAGAGAGAAGATGGGTCAGGTATGATGACTTCTGGTTGCTTTGGAATAAGCAGACCATTTGGTTTAAAGACAAGGAAGTAAGCTATTGTATTGGGAATGCAGAGACCCCTGTGAGGCAGAGAGTCTGACAGGTGAAGCTGAACCTGAAGGCCGTTCTCTCCCATGCTCTTGTTTGTTCTTCCAGGGTGATTGCTGAGGCTTAGTGCCTACACTACGAATCCACTGGTTCTGGAGGCTATTTTTTTTCCTTTTTTTGTTCTTGTCGTTGCCCTTATTTTTATTATTATTTTATTTTCTCTCTCTCTCTCTCTCTCTCTCTCTCTCTCTCTCTCTCTCTGTGTGTGTGTGTGTGTGTGTGTAAACAATAGGTTTATTAGGGCAGTACAAAAGTATGAGACATATATTTTAGGTACTGCAAAATAAGCAATTATCATCAGGGATTAAGTGTATGCTAGGTCCTTAAAGTCTGTGAACAGTTAACAAAAGTTCAGTTTCCCATGAGATAAACAATTACCAGCTGAGGTATAGATTGCTTATGGCTATAAGGGAGTCTTGGAGTTAACTGGCTAGATGAGCCACACATGTTAAGGCCCAGGAGAAGTAACTACAGAAGACACCTCACGCACTTCTGCAAAGGTGCCTCTGACCAGGAGAAGAAGCATCAGCCAAAGAGGTTATTGTTGTTATTGTTATTGTTGCCACTGGTGGTGGTGTTGTTGGATAGGACAGAGAGAAATCGAGAGAGGAGGGGAGATGGGGAGAGATAGACACCTGCAGACCTGCTTCACTGCTTGTGAAGCCACCCCCCTGGAGATGGGGAGCCAGGGGCACGAACTGAAATCCTTATGCTGGTCCTTGCACTTCATGCCATGTGCACTTAACCTGCTGCGCTACCATCTACCCTGCACCCCCTCCCCCCGTTGGATTTTCTACCAAAGATTTGTTAAACACCAAGAACATCATTCTGGCATATGTGATGCCAGGGATCAAACTTAAGATTTCATGTATGCAAGTCTGGCAATCTACCTGTTGATGTGATATGAGAGTGAAGATCATGAACAACTAAGGGGCCATTCTCTTGTTTGTGAAATGCTCTCATTATAGTTTAGAATCCCATTCTTTGAATTGGACCTGGGTTCAAGCTCTGATCCTTATCTGTAGGAGAAAAGCTTCAAGAATGGTGAAGCAGGCTTGTGGGTGTTTCTTCTTCTCTATCTCCCTCTCCCTTCTCAATTTCTTTGTCCTATCATCAAATAAAAAGGGAGGGAAGAGGGAGCTGGGCAGTAGTAGCATAGTGGGTTAAGCACAGGTTGCTCAAAGCATAAGGGCCTGTGTAAGGATCCCGGTTCAAGCCCCCCAGCTCTCCACCTGCAGGGGGGGTTCACTTCACAGGCAAGTGAAGCAAGTCTGCGGGTATCTGTCTTTCTCTGCCCCCCTCTGTCTTCCCCTCCTCCGTTTCTCTCTGTCCTATCCAACAACAACAAACGCTATGCCCACAATAACAACTACAACAAGGGCAACAAAATGGGAAAAATGGTCTCCAGGAGCAGTGGATTCCTAGTGCTGGACCGAGCCCCAGTGATAACCCTAGAGGCAAAGTAAAAAAAAAGGAAAGGTGGCTGTCAGGAGTGGTGGATTACTTATTCAGGCACTGAAGCACAGTATTGTAAGTAGTGTAACTGCATATGTAAATATTGTAAATAGTGTAACTACAGATGTCCTTTCAAATGAGTGTTGATATTTTCTTTGGATGTCTGCCTAGGAATCATAAGGTATTTCATTTCTCTTGCCTCCAGGGTTATCACGGGTGTGGTTCCTGCACCATGAATCCAAAATGGCTCTAGGGGCCATTTTCCCAATTTTTTTCATCTTGTTGCCCTTGTTACTATTGTTGTTATCGCTGGATAGGACAGAGAAATTGAAAGAGGAGGGGAAGACAGATGAGGAGAGAGATAGACATCTGAAGACCTGCTTCACCACCTGTGAAGTGACCCCCCCTGCAGGCAGGGAGCCAGAGGCTCCAACCTGGAGACTTACAAAGGTCCTTGCACTTCCATGCCATGTGTGCTTAACCCGCTGTGCTACTGCCTGGCCCCCCAGGTTATTCCATTTATATTTGCTTAAGGGCACTCCAGACTTTTCTATAAAAAGCACACAAATTTGCATCCCCATTAGCAGTATAAGGAGTTCCATTTCTCTTCATATTCTTGCCAACATTTGCTGATTCTTTATTTTTCTTTCAAGATTTATGAGGGAGAGGGAGAGGGAGAGGGAGAGGGAGAGGGAGAGGGAGAGGGAGAGGGAGAGGGAGAGGGAGAGGGAGAGGGAGAGGGAGAGGGGAAGGTTGGGGCAGGGAGAGAGAATGCGAATGGGTAGGGGAATGCCAGATCATCACTGGCACACATCATGCCAAGAATAGACTCAGATCCTCATACTTTCAAGTCCAAAACTCGACCTGCTATGTCCCCTCCCAGACCATGAGGCCTGTTTTATTGGGAGGCCCTTCTCATAGCTATGAGGCAGTATCTCACTATGGTTTTAATTTGCATTTCTCTTTCTTTTTAAAAATTATTTACTGGATGGGGATAGAGAGAAAAATTTGAGAAGCAAGGGGGGAGATAGGGAAAGAGAAAGAAGAGACAGCCTGCAGTACCACTTAACTGCTCTCTAAGCTTTCTCCCTGCAGATGGGCATGGGGGGAACAAGGTCTTCGCACATAGTTAAATGTATTCTCAGCCAGCTGTGCCACCAGCCAGCCTCGGATTTGCATTTCTCTAATGATAAGTAATGTGAAACAGTTTTTTCTTTTTCTTTTCTTTTATATTTATTTTTCCTTTTGTTGCCCTTGTTGTGAAACAGTTTTTTCATGTTTTGTGGGCCATCTGTATGACTTCTTTAGAGAACTGTGTTCATTTTATTTATTTAGTCGCCGCCAGGGTTATCACTTGGTACCTACACCACTCCACTGCTCCTGGTGGCTGTTCTTTCCCCCTTCCTCAAGACAGGTGGGGGGAGAGGAGGACACGCCACACAGCATTGCTGCACTTCTCATGCAGGCTCTCCCCAGAGCTTGGACCCAGGTCCTCCCTTGTGCATGGCAGTGTGTGCCTCTACTGGGTGAATCACCTCCTGGCCTCCCTACCCACTTATTGTATTTTTATTTTTAATATTTATTTAAGAGAGCCAGAAAGAGAACCAGAGTATCAATGTGGCACATGCAGTGCTGGGGAATTAAATAAAGGACTTCACACTCTTAAATCCAACTCTGTCTTTTTTTTTCCTTTCCCCCTTCAGGGTTATTGCTGGGGCATGGTGCCAGCACTAGGAATCCACTACTCTTGGTGGCTCCCCACCCCCCATTTTGTTCCATAGGCAGAGAAGTTGAGAGGGGAGGGGAAGATAGAGAGAAAGAGATACACCTGCGGACCGTCATTACTCATGAAATGTCCTTGCTGCAGGTGGGGAGGGGGCTTTGAGCCCAGGTGCCTGAACATGTGTGTACGAAACCAAGTGTGCTTCCACCCCCACCCCCCTTAACCAGACCACGGCTCAGTTCTATCACATGGTAGTGCTGGGGATTGAATCTGGAAGATATCTGCATAACCATTATGCTCTTGCCTTGCCTAAATCTAACCCTGTAGCCACTTCATGGCTGTGCCTTGCTGCAGAATCCAGCTCTGCAGGTATGGGGAAAGGGCCCACTGTCTGTGAAATCCAAGCCATTATGTCCATGAGAGCCTGAGCAGGTTGATTCTGACCTCCCTCCCGGAGGGGCAGTAGGCTGGTCCCTCCTGACCTCGTGCACTTAGGATGGATGGGCTTTTTCAGACTGGGTACTTTCCTGCACATGATTCCTCATTCCCTTTGAACAAAGGTCATGAATTACCATGTATGGCCAAGGGAAACCCACCACAAATATCCTGGATTTGTTTAACTGCCCCCTTTCCCCCCCCCCCTGCCCGGAAGTGCTTGTTAATTCACCCTTAAGAGAAAAAAGCCTACCTATGTATCCTGAGCTCCTGACCAGACCCTGTATGGTAACTTCCCAGCTAAGATCCAACACCTGACAGGCCAAGATGAAACTCTGCATTGTGTGTATGGCGTACTGATTATCTTAACCTTCCTCAAACCTTTTGGGTACATCTACTTGCTTGTATCCCTTAATAAAGGAGTTTTCCATGAGGCTTCTCCCAGAGCAGGTTGTGTCTTGTTTCCTTTTTCTCTGTGCACTCACTTTCCCTCATTGCCAGGGCCCCCCTAGCATCCCCAGGGGCCGCCTCAGTCTCCACAGCCAGTGGCCAAGTCTCCCAGCCAGGAAAGGTAAACTATGGGTTTCCCTCACTAGCTCAGGGACTCAGCGATAAACACTGGGGAGCATTCTGATGGAACAACTCATTTATTGGGGGTGGGTTTGGGTTAATATAGAAGGTTAAACAAAGAACAGTTTTCACATACGTCAGAATTCACAGGTTTCTTAAAGGTCAGCATGCCCCTATGGCCAGGGGCTGGCATGACAAGAGTTGATACATAAAGATCAAAACAGTTAGTCTCCTGATGCAGGCATTTAATTATCTAAAGGCGTCTGAGAGAAGAATAGGGGTTGGACCAGTAAGGTGAGAGAGAGAAGGAAGAACAAGGCTTCATGTAAATTAAGGCCATCAAAGAACATCAGGAAGCAAGATTTTGGGGGGCTTTTCACTTGTCCCTGTTAGGAGTGTGTGATAGGATGTGCTCTTCCTTTGTGATCAAAAGGTGAACTGGAATGTGTGAACTTTGAGTGAATGAATTCTAAAGCAGGCAACCATTTGGCTGATCGCAGGGGGAACAGAGAGAGAAGGTGTAGGCCTATTGTGAATTTGGGAGACTTATAAGGGAAAGCTGAGTCTGATAGACTTTTCTCTCTTGTCTCATCTGTATGGAGAGAAGCTAACAAGAGAGGTGTCTTTTCAGACCTCCATCCGTGAAGATGGGGGGAGCCCCCCTAAGCTTTACCAAGATTTCACATAGTCCCACAGCCAAGGAGAGGCAGAGGGCCTGAGGACAACCTGCAGGCGAGGTCCGAAGGAAGAGAGAAATGAGACACTTAGGCAGGGAACCTTGGGACCATTCAGGCAGGAAATGGAATCCCAAGAACATTTACTGGAGCATCTTTTAATAACATTTTTTAAATTAATTAATTTATTTTCCCTTTTGTTACCCTTGTTGTTTTTTATTGTTGTTGTAGTTGTTATTGTTGTTGTCCTTGTTGGATAGGATGGAGAGAAATGGAGAGAGGAGGGGAAGACAGAGGGGGAGAGAAAGATAGCGACACCTGCAGACCGGCTTCACCACTTGTGATGGGACTCCCCTGCAGGAGGGGAGCGAGGGGCTAGAACCCGGATCCTTATGCCAGTCCTTGCGCTTTGTGCCATGTGCACTTCACCCGCTGCGCTACTGCCCCACTCCCTTATTGGAACGTTTTTATATAGCAGCTTTGGGCCCACTTCCCCAGGAATCTGGCTCTGTCGCCCAGATATGTAATTGTCTTTTGGGTATGTGTCAGTCTCTTCTCTAATCTAGTCTGGCAGAAGGTCATGAGCAGCTAGGGCTGGTCTTACAACACATAGTTCTTGGAGGTTTTTCTTACAGAGCTGTTTGACAGCACATAGTCCCTTGGAGATTCGCCTCTGAAAGCTGTACAGCCTTTGCTACTTTGAGATTTGCCTCAGAATGTGGTTTTCAGAGGTTTCCCACCATTTCTCTCCCTAGATCAGAGTGACCTGGCCGTCTACCTCTGGCCTAGTTTTTAATTGGTTGCTTATTCATTTGCTGAATTGTATGATACCAACCCCTTGTCAGGTTTGTGATGTGCAAATATCTGCACCTCACAGGGGGTGATGTTGGAAGCTTTACTGTGATATTTTCCCTCTCTCTGACTTTATATGAATGAAAAAGTGGGTTTGGAATGGTGAAATCACACGTGCCTGAGACCCTGGCTCTGTAATAAGTATACAACTCATTTTTTGTTTAAAAAGTTCTGTGACTATCGTCACACTGTATCTGAGTACATTTTTTAGTTAGCTAAAATGGTATGAAGTAAAAATACAAATGTAATTTATTTCTGTATGAAGGGGAGAGGTAAGCTGAGTTGAATCCCAGGGCCACTTCATATACTTCTATGCTGACTGTGCTGATTAATTCCAAATGATTATGAAAATAAAGTCTGTAGAGCGATAGGACCTGTCAAATATCCATGAATTTAGTTTAAATGAACCATTAATAGAGTTCCATGTGCATTGTATATCCTGAACTTAATAGATGCCTCTTCTCTTTTTCAAAGGTTTGTTTTGTGAGAAAGAGAACAACCAGAGCATCTCTGGTCTCTGGCATATGCGGGCCAGAGAGTAAGCCTCAGGCCTCAAAAAGCAGCTCCTGTGCTCTAAAGCCCCGCCCCTTGCCCCGCCCCCACAGCGGAGGCCCCACCCCGCAGAGGCAGGAGGGGGCGGGGTCCCTCTGCCTCCTCATCTCTCAGCTTGCCAGGAACCTGTTGGCGCTGGGGAGGAGTCTGTAGCTAGGCCATCTCGGCCCGAGCCCACCCATCCAGGATCGAATCCTGACTGCTCTGCTCAACCATCTCCTCCCACAGCACAACCCGCTTCACTGATGCAGCTCCTGCGGTCAATATGTGGGAGGTGATGGAGGCCTGGAGAGGACTAACTGCCACAGAGCAGTCCAGGGTATAGGCCTCAAGCTCCTGCCTGGCTGTCAATTTGCATACAAGGCGGGCTAGAAGCTGGGAGCACGCTTCTTAAAGGGACCACCCTGACAAAGAAGGTGCCTGTGGTCTTTGTCTCCAGGGTCCTTATGCTCTGGTGCTGAGGCAATGCCAACTCTTCAAACCTTCTCTTCAAGCCCAAGGGAGGGTTCAAAACCCTCCCTTGTGTTCCTGCCTTCTGGATGGACAGTACCCTGAAGTGTCCTACAAATGATCCAATCTCAACCAACCCATCCCAAATTAGGGTTTCATATTTCTCTTAGGCCTTATTACTCTTTGATGCATGGCAGTCAAAACCAGGATGTCATTTCCTCCCTTTCTCTTGTCTCCCGTTTCTTTATACCAAAGCACTGCTCAGCTTTGGTTTATGGTGGTGCAGGGGATTGAACCTGGGACTTTGGAGCCTCAGGCATGAGAATCTCTTTCAATAATTATGCTATCTACCTCTGCTCTCATGTCCTATCTTTCACCTAGTCTTGTTGATCCTAAGTCCCGGAAGTGGAGGCCCGGATGTGGAACAATGGGTGGAGCGCTGGATTCTGGAGCATGAGGTTCCAGCCCTGGCATCATATGTGCCAGACTGAAGTCTAGTTCTTTCTCCTCTCTGATCTCTAATAAATAAACCTTACCCAAAAAGGGGGAGAGGGGAACAAGGGGAGTAATATAATTGTTACTCAAAAAGACTATCATGCCCATGTTCAGCGGGGAAGCAATTACAGAAGCCAGACCTTCCACCTTCTGCCCTCCGGGATCCATGCTCCCAGAGGGATAAAGAACAGGAAAGCTTTCAAGGGAGGGGATGGAATACAGAACTCTTGTGGGAATTGTGTGGAATTGTACCCCTCTTATCCTATGGTCTTGTCAATCTTACCACTTTATAAAAAACAAACAAACAAACAAAAAAGACTCATGTCTGAGGTTTCCAGATCCTAAATGTAACCCCAGCACCATCATAATTCAGAGCTTTGGTGTCTCTTTCTCTCTGTATCTCTCTCATTAAAAAAATTAAATATTTAAAAATAAATGAAACAGGGCTTCTGGGAGCCGTGGCCATGGAGTAACAGGGAACAAAACGGATCTCCCCCCAAACAACAAATAACTACAACTATCGAACTTAACGAAACTCACCAGCTACAACTGAGACATCCACAGCCTCAGCCACCAAGTTGCAGACCCTTTCATGAATCCATCCTGACTTCCCTGAGCAGATGACCTCACCAATGTGTCCTGGAACTTCCCCTCTCCAGATGCCTACTCCACTAGGGAAAGACAGAAACAGGCTGGGGGTATGGATCGACCTACCAATGTCTCTGTCCAGCTGAGAAGCAATTACAGAAACCAGAACTTCTGCAATCCAAAGAAATTTCTATTGCATTTCTTTTCTTTTTTTTTTTTTCATTTCTTTTTGGGGATTAATGGTTTACAGTCAACAGTAAAATAAAATAGTTTGTACATGGGTAACATTTCTCATTTTGGCACACAATAATTCAACCTCCACTAGATCTTCTTCTACCATCATTCTCCAGGACCTGGACCCTCCCCTACAACCCAGAGTCTTTACTTTGGTGCAATACACCACCAAAGATAATTTTGATCCATAATCCCAGTTGGGGAGGAATGATGGGGGAAGATGGCCAGAGGGGTCTGAATTCCAAGTCCATCAGGACCTAGAGAGAGAAAAAGAAAAAGGGAGGGACATTTGGGTGTAGTAATAGGTGACTTGGAAAGGAAGAGAAGATGGGACTATGAAGCGGGGTGGGGGGTAATATATGCAAATATAGACAGACAGTTGTAGAAATAGTTAACCCATCTCTGCAATCTTGGGAGAACTGCTGTAGTTTACAATGGAGGGATTGGGGATTCAGAACTCTGATGGAATTGTGTAGACCTCTACTCCTTTGATTGTAACATAACAGGGGTACAATTCCACACAGTTCCCACAACCAGAGCTCTGTGTCCCCAGGAAATTTCTCTATTCTTATTCCTCTGGGAGTATGGACCAAAAATTTTTATGGGGTGTAGAAGGTGGGAGTTCTGGCTTCTGTAATTGCTTCTCTGCTTGACATGGGTGTTGACAGGTGGATCCACACCCTCAGCCTGTTTCTGTCTTTCCCTAGTGGGGCAGGGCTCTAAGGAGGGGAGGTTCCAGGACATATTAGTAGTGAGGTCATCTGCCCAGGGAAGTCAGGTTGGCCTCACGGTAGCATCTTCAACTTGGTGGCTGAAAGGCAGTAAAATAGAAAGTAGGACAATTTATTTAATAAACTGGAACCCAAAGCTAGGAATAGAGTAGATGAAATCGGGCTCTTCATGTGTGAAGAAACTAAGAAGTCTATTTTAGGTATGTTCCAAGGGGCCCATATCTTCAGTAATTTTTCCTGAGCCTGACAGCTAACATGCAGGTGGGCTAAAAGTGTTGTCTGGGAAGAAAGCATCTGAGTTGAGGATAGGCCTAGAAAGCTGGATTAGGGCAGATGGCAC
Source organism: Erinaceus europaeus (assembly GCF_950295315.1). Classification (NCBI taxonomy): domain Eukaryota; kingdom Metazoa; phylum Chordata; class Mammalia; order Eulipotyphla; family Erinaceidae; genus Erinaceus; species Erinaceus europaeus. The sequence goes on along the minus strand of NC_080174.1, from coordinate 48,018,601 downwards.
TCAAACATGAGGAAAAGTGTATAAATGCCATTAAATATATATAAATTTAGCCCTGTAGCCTGTGTGTCCTGAGTACCTGTCAGTCTGAACTCACAGTGCATGGTCACAGCTGGGAATATACTCGGCTGCTCTCATTTCGGGACCAGCTTTCAGGAGTGCAGTGTTAACCACTGTGGCCAGGAGGAGTCCAGAGACTCCTGCACCATTAGCAGTCCCCTTGCCCTGTGGGTGCAAAGGCACTTTACAGAAGTTTACCTTCTTTCTCTGTTCTGTGACTGAAGCATCATTCTAGGACGTGTAACTTCACTTTTGCCATCTCGTCCCCAAAGAGGGGCTGTTGTAGCTATTCTTTTTTTTTTTTTTTTTAAGATTTTATTTATTCATGAGAAATGATAGGAGAGAGAGAAAGAACCAGAAAAAAATTATTTGTTCATTTACTAATGAGAAACATAGGATGAGAAAGAGCCAGACATTACTCTGGTACATGTGCTGTTGGGGATTGAACTTGGGACCTCATGCTTGAGAGTCCAAAGCCTTAGCCACTGCGCCACCTCCAGGACCACTGTTGTAGCTTTTTTTAAAAAGATATTTATTTATTCCCTTTTGTTGCCCTTGATGTTTTATTGTTGTTGTTATAGGATAGGACAGATAGAAATCGAGAAAGGAGGGACAGACAGAGATGGGGAGAGAAAGACACCTGCAGACCTGCCTCACTGCCTATGAAGCGACTCCCCTGTACATGGGGAGCCTGAGGCTCGAACTGAAATCCTTATGCCGGAACTTGGGCTTTGCGCCTCGAGTGCTTAGCTGGCTTAGCCCGCTTCGCTACCGCCCGACTTCCTGTTGTAGCTATTCTTTTTTTTTTTATTATTTAAGAAAGGATTAATTAACAAAACCATAGGGTAGGAGGGGTACAACTCCACACAATTCCCACCACCCAATCTCCATATCCCACCCCTCCCCCGATAGCTTTCCCATTCTCTATCCCTCTGGGAGCATGGACCCAGGGTCATTGTGGGTTGCAGAAGGTAGAAGGTCTGGCTTCTGTAATTGCTTCCCCGCTGAACATGGACGTTGACTGGTCGGTCCATACTCCCAGTCTGCCTCTCTCTTTCCCTAGTAGGGTGGGTCTCTGGGGAAGCTGAGCTCCAGGACATATTGGTGGGGTCTTCAATCCAGGGAAATCTGGCCGGCATCCTGATGACACCTGGAACCTGGTGACTGAAAAGAGAGTTAACATACAAAGCCAAACAAATTGTTGAGCAATCATGGACCCAAAGCTTGGAAAAGTGGAGAGGAAGTATTAGGGAGGTACTCACTGCAAACTCTAGTGTACTTCTGCTTTCTTACTTTGGTGCCATACTCCAAACTCAGTCAATTTCTGCTTTGCGTTTCTACTTCTTTTTTTTTTTTTTTTTACATGCATAACATTCCCCAGATTCCCATTTAACAATACAACCCCCACTATTTCATTCATCATTTTTCATGGACCTGTATTCTCCCCATCCACCTACCTACCCCAGAGTCTTTTACTTTGGTGTAACACTCCAACTCCATTTTAGGTTCGAATTGTGTTTTCTTTTCTAATCTTGTTTTTCAACTTCGGCCTAAGACTGAGATCATCCCGTATTCATCCTTCTGTTTCTGACTTATTTCACTCAACATGATTTTTTCAAGGTCCATCCAAGATCGGCTGAAAACGGTGAAGTCACCATTTTTTACAGCTGAGTAGTATTCCATTGTGTATATATACCACAACTTGCTCAGCCACTCATCTGTTGTTGGACACCTGGGTTGCTTCCCGGTTTTGGCTATTACAAATTGTGCTGCCAAGAACATATGTGTACACAGATCTTTTTGGATGGATGTGTTGGGTTCCTTAGGATATATCCCCAGGAGGGGAATTGCAGGGTCATAGGGTAGGTCCATTTCTAGCCTTCTGAGAGTTCTCCAGACTGTTCTCCACAGAGGTTGGACCAATTGACATTCCCACCAGCAGTGCAGGAGGGTTCCTTTGACCCCACACCCTCTCCAGCATTTGCTGCTGTTACCTTTTCTGATGTGTGACATTCTCACAGGAGTGAAGTGATATCTCATTGTTGTCTTTATTTGCATTTCTCTGAGAATCAGAGACTTGGAGCATTTTTTCATGTGTTTCTCGGCCTTTTGCATCTCTTCTGTGGTGAATATTCTGTCCAAGTCCTCCCCCCATTTTTGTATGGGGTTATTTGTTGTCTTGTTGTTGAGTCTGGCAAGCTCTTTATATATGTTGGTTATTAAACTCTTATCTGATGTATGGCATGTAAAGATCTTCTCCCATTCCGTGAGGGGTCTCTTGATTTGGGTAGTGGTTTCTTTTGCTGTGAAGAAGCTTTTTAATTTGATGTAGTCCCATAGGTTTATACTTGCCTTAGTCTTCTTTGTAATTGGATTTGTTTCATTGAAAATGTCTTTAAAATTTATGCGGAAAAAAGTTCTTCCAATATTTTCCTCTATGTATCTGATAGTTTCTGGTCTAACATCCAAGTCCTTGATCCACTTGGAATTTACTTTTGTATTTGGTGAAATACAGTGATTCAGTTTCATTCTTCTGCGTGTTTCAACCCATTGTTTCCAACACCATTTGTTGAAGAGACTCTGCTTCCCCCATATAATAGTCTGGGCCCCTTTGTCAAAGATTAGATGTCCATCTGTGTGGGGCCTCATTTCTGGGCTCTCAATTCTATTCCACTGGTCAGTGTGTCTGTTCATGTTCCAGTACCAAGCAGTTTTGATGACAATGGCCCTATAATACAATTTGAGATCTGGGAGTGTGATGCCTCCGGTTCTGTTCTTTTTTCTCAAGATTGTTTTGGCAATTCTAGGTCTTTTCTGGTTCCAGATAAACATTTGTAGCATTTTTTCTATTCTCCTAAAAAATGTGCTTGGGATCTTGATGGGGATAGCATTAAATTTGTAGATGGCTCTGGGTAGTATATTCATTTTGATGATGTTAATTCTTCCAACCCATGAACATGGAATATCTTTCCACTTCTTCGTGTCTTTTTCAATTTCTTTGAGTAGTTACTCATAATTTTCAGTATACAAGTCTTTCACTTCTTTGGTTAGGTTTATTCCTAGATATTTTATTGTTTTTGTTGCTATAGAAAAAGGTACTGATTTCTGGATTACAATTTCTTCTAACTTAGTGTTTGCATAGAGGAATGCCACTGACTTTTGAATGTTAATTTTATAGCCTGACACATTACTGTATTGCCTGATGATTTCCAAAAGCTTCTTGCTGGATTCCTTAGGTTTTTCCATGTATACTATCATGTCATCTGCAAATAAGGAGAGTTTGACTTCTTCTCTTCCAATCTGTATCCCTTGAATTCCTTGCTCCTGCCTGATTGCTATGGCTAGAACTTCCAACACTATGTTGAATAGTAATGGTGATAGTGGGCAGCCCTGTCTAGTACCTGATATGAGGGGAAATGCTTCCAGTTTTTCACCATTGAGTATGATGTTGGCTGTAGGTTTGCGATATATAGACTCCACTATCTTCAGGAATTTTCCATCTATTCCTATTTTTTGTAGTGTTTTGATCATAAAGGGATGTTGTATTTTGTCAAAGGCTTTCTCTGCATCTATTGATATGACCATGTGGTTTTTGGTCTTGCTTTTGTTGATGTGGTGGATCACATTGATTGATTTACGTATATTAAACCAACCTTGCATGCCTGGGATAAACCCCACTTGGTCATGATGAACAATTTTTTTGATATACTGCTGTATCCGGTTGGCTAGAATTTTGTTCAATATTTTCGCATCTATGTTCATCAGAGATATTGGTCTGTAGTTTTCTTTTTTGGTTGTGTCCCTGTCTGCTTTTGGTATCAGGGTGATGTTGGCTTCATAGAAGCTGGCAGGGAGTACTCCAGTGTCTTCAATCTTCTGGAAGACTTTTAAAAGTAGAGGTATTAGTTCTTCTTTGAAAGTTTTGTAGAATTCATTTGTAAAACCATCTGGTCCAGGACTTTTATTTTTGGGAAGACTTTTGATAACTTTTTCAATTTCATTAGCTATGATGGGCCTGTTCATGTCATCCACTTCCTCTTTACTTAGTTTTGGAAGTTGGTAGGTATCTAGGAAATCATTCATTTCTTCCAGGTTCTCTAGCTTGGTGGCATATAGTTGTTCATAGAAGCCTCGCATGATATGTTGAATTTCTGCAGGGTCTGTTGTAATTTCTCCTCTTTCATTTACTATCCGATTTATTTGGGTCTTCTCCCTTTTTTCTTTTGTGAGTCTGGCTAAAGGTTTGTCGATTTTGTTTACTCTTTCGAAGAACCAACATTTACTTTCATTGATCTTTTGTATGGTTTTCCTATTCTCAATGTTATTTATTTCTGCCCTAACTTTAGTAATTCCTGTCCTTCTGGTTGCTTTAGGATTCCTTTGTTGTTCTTCTTCTAGGTCTTTAAGATGTGCAATCAGGCTGTTTATTTGTGCCTTTTCTTGTTTCCTAATGTGTGCTTGTATAGCTATGAACTTCCCTCTTAGGACTGCTTTAGCTGTGTCCCAAATATTTTGATAGCTTGTGTCTTCATTTTCATTGAACTCTCGAAACATTTTGATTTCTTCCTGGATTTCCTCTTTGACCCAGAAGTTGTTAAGTAGTGTACTGTTGAGCTTCCACATTTTGGGACTGTTACTAATCTTTTGTTGATTGTTAAGTGTTAGTTTAATTCCACTGTGGTCTGAGAAGATGCTTGGGATGATTTCAGTGCTCTTGAATAGGCTGATGCTGTCTTTGTGGCCTAACATATGGTCTGTCCTTGAGAATGATCCATGTGTGTTTGAGTAAAATGTGTATTCCAGTTTCTTGGGATGAATGACTCTGAAAATGTCCACTAGTTCTAGTTTATCTATCTCTTCCTTTAGCTCCCTTATGTCTTTACTGATTTTCTGCCTGGATGATCTGTCAAGTTGAGATAGTGGGGTGTTGAAGTCCCCTACTATGATTGTGTTACTGTTAATATATTGCTGTAGCTCTTTCAGTAGAAGTTTGATTTATTTAGATGGCTTCTCATTGGGTGCATAGATATTAATAATTGTTAAGTCCTCTTGATTGACTGAGCCTCTGAGCATTAAGTAGTGTCCATTCCTATCTTTTTTAATCTTATCTATTTTAAAGTCTATCATGTCAGATATGAGAATAGCTGTTCCTGCCCTTTTTTGTGGGCCATTGGCTTGAATGATAGTTTTCCATCCTTTCACTTTAAGTCTGTGTTTGTCTTGTTGCGTTAGGTGAGTTTCCTGTAGACAACATATTGTTGGGTTGTGTTTTCTGATCCATCTTCCTACTCTGTGTCTTTAATAGGTGAATTCAGGCCATTGACATTTATTGATATCAAAGATTGAAGATATTTTAACGTCATTCTTGTAGAGTTTTAGAGTGTTTTGATATATGTCTTATTTGTGGTGGTCTGGTTGTTTATAGGAGACCTTTCAGAACTTCTTTCAGGGCAGGCTTGGTGACGGTTGCTTCCTTCAACTGTTGCTTGTCTGAGAAGGTTTTGATGCTTCCATCTAGTCTGAATGACAATCTAGCAGGATATAGTATTCTTGGCTGAAAGCCTTTCTCATTGAGCACTCGATAGATATCTTGCCATTCTCTTCTGGCCTGTAGTGTTTGTATGGAGAAGTCTGCTGCTAATCTTATGGGTTTTCCTTTGTAGGTGACTCTTTGTTTTTCTCTTGCAGCCTTGAGGATCCTTTCTTTATCCTTATTCCTTTCCAATCTAAGTATGACATGTCTTGCTGTCTTTAGGTCTGGGTTAATTCTGTTTGGGACCCTCTGGGCTTCTTGAATCTTTATGTCTTTGGTGTTGTCTAGACTAGAGAAATTTTCAGCTATTATGGCCTGGAGAATGCTTTCTTCCTCCCCTTTTCTTTCTTCCTCTGGTAAGCCAATAATGCGTATATTGTTTCTTTTGAAGTCATCCCATAGGACTCTGTTGTTGTTTTCAGTATCTCTTAATCTCTTTTTGAGATCTCTTACTTCTTTTTTAGTTGTCTCTAATTCATCCTCAATCTTGCTAAATCTGTCTTCAGCCTCATTGATTCTATTCTCTCTGCCCTCTACTGCTTTCTGGAGTTCATCTATTTTGTTGCCCTGCTCTGATACTGTTTTAGCTTGTTCAGCTGGTTAACTTCTTAGCTCAGCGACTTCAGCTTTCAGCTCTCTAATGACCATGAGATAATTAGAATTTTCTTCCATATTCTCATTTGTTGTTCCTGCATTTTGATTACAATTTTTTCAAATTCTTTACTCACTCCTGTTATTATTTCCTTAGCTAATGTTTGGATGTTGAACTCGTTGTTTTGTGCTTCACCCTCTGGAGGACTTTTAGGTGGACTCTTGTCCTGGTTCGAGTCTCCAATATTTTTTCTTGTTGTTTTAACCATTTTATATAAGTTAACAGTTTTTTCAATCCCTGAGTTGGAGTTCAGTGGTGTAAAAGCCTTTTTTTTCCCCTGTAGGTTATGGGAACCTGAAGGCTTTTAAACTATCAATAGGCTTCTTAGCTTAATCACTGACTCCTGACCAAGAGATAAAGCAGGGTGTGGCAGAGATAATCCAGTGGTTATGCAAAGAGTCTTTCACAGCCCCTCAGCTATGCCACCGAGGTATAGGTCTTCTCCTGAGTTTCCCGGTTATATCTCTGTCCTCTGGTGTCCCTCCCTGTTGCTGCTCCAGATTCTGAGGGTAGTAGCAATGGAGACTCAGAGTTGCACTTGGTGAGTCTCTGGGGAGTCCTTTCCTCCCTTCAGCTGTCCCCTTGTTGGTGGAGCAGACTGGAGGTGGTGTCTCCACTGACAAACTGTCGAACTGTTAGCAGTCACTTAATCTCTCCTTAGGCCCCTCTCTCCTCTCTGTCACCAGCCACGCGTGTTTGTACTCACGGGTGATTTACTGGGTTTCTGTGGTCATTCTAGTCCTGTCTTGTTTCGGTCCGGGTGGTCTCCTTTGGTATTCCTAGTTGATCCGGGAGAGGAGAGGAGAGGAGAGGAGAGAAAGTGATCTGCTGCTCGTAGCTCCACCTCCGGAAGTCGAATCCCCCTGTTGTAGCTATTCTAAGTATTCATGGCTTGAAGCACTACTCAGGCTCTCCTGCAGGCTGTGGGTCAGGACTTTTGAAGAAGCTGGGGTGGCCTGTTCTTGCTTGGGAGCTCGCAGGAAGGTTAACTCATGCGGACTCATCTAAAGGTTCGACTGGGGCTGGAGGATCCACTTCCAAGGGGATGAGCCTGCAGGCTGAAGTCCCTGGCCGTGGGGTGGGGCCTCCACTGAGCTGCCTGAGGGTTCTCCAAGCAGGGCGGTTGTTCCCTGAGCGAGCAAACACTGGAGCCCATGGCTGAAGATCTTTTATGACTGGCCTCAGAAACCAACAACCCTTGCTTCCTTCATATTCTTTTTTTTTTTTTCATTAGTGATTTAATATTGATTTACAAAATTAGGACATGAGAGGGCTGAGCGGTGGCACACTTGTTAAGAATACATAGCACTAATGTAAAGTCCCACTTGAGGATCTGGGTTTGAGCCTCGGCTCCCCACCTGTAGGGAGGATGCTTCGTGAGTAGTGAAGCAGGTCCACAGCTGTCTGTCTTTCTCTCTCCCTCTCTGTCTCCCTCTCCTCACTTAGTTTCTTTCTGTCTATCCAATAAAATGAGGGCGTGTGTGTGTGTGGGGGGGAAGGCCACCAGGAGCAGTGGATTTGTGTTGTCGGCAACAAGCTCTAGTGATAACTCTGGAGGCAAAAAAAAAAAAAAAAACTTAACTCAAACCACAAGGAGATTCCATAAAGATGGATCAAAAGCTATAATGGACTTGCATACAGTCAGCATCTGTTTTAAAAAGATGTGCTTTTCCTTATTTGACATATGAGTGGGGAGGGAGAGAGAGAGAGAGGAGTCAGAACACCACTCTGGAACATTCCATGCTGAGGATCAGCCCAGGAGCCTCAGGAGTTCTGGGCTTCACCAGCTAGGCTTCTCTGGGTGGCAAAAGCACATCCGAGTGGCACAAAGTGCAAGGACCTGAGGAAAGATCCCAGTTCAAGCCCTAGCTCACCACCTGCAGGGGACTTGCTTCACAGGCAGTGAAGCACATCTGCAGGTATCTATGTCTTTTTCTTCTTTGTGAACCACAAGCAGGTAGGCAGGTCCACTGTCATCAGCCTGTGGACCGGAGGTCTTGGTGTCCAGCTCTTATCTATTTCAGGAGCTTGGCCATGTCCCTTGTTCTTGGCAAGCTACTGGGCACGTGAAAGGCCCTCTCAGCCATGTCGCCTAGTAATGACACAACACAACTTTGTTTACTGGTCATTCCCTTCTGTGAGATCTGAAGGAACACATGGCACCGGCTGGTTGCTCAGTGCCCCTTGAACTCAAGTTTGTCACCACCACGCCAGCTGTCATGTCAATGACACTTTTGCTCAGGGGCAGAGCCTCACAGAGTTTGTGCTCTGGTTTCTAATTCTCTCTCCTCTGGACAGTTATTGTTCTTGTTTAGGTTTCAGTGTGTGTGGGTTGAGTGGAGAAGAGAGGAAGGTCAAGTGTGTGCCTCTCTTTTTCATGCGGTGGCGAGTGTGTGAAGAAGTTGGGGTGGGCAATCAGAGGTGCTGCTCTGGCCTTGGTGCACGCGATCCACGTGTACACTGCCTGCTGTCATTCTGTCTTTTCTTTCAGACTGATTAATTGGTGAACTGATTTACTTCTTGCTGAGAGAGAGAACAAAAGAGGAGGGACAGGGAGAGAGGCTGGAGCACTGCTTGGCTCTGGCAGTGAGTGGTGCCAGGGATTGAATTTGGGGCCCTGAGGTCTCAGGCAGGCAGGTTGCTTCTCTACCACTGGGACATTTTTCTTTTGTTGGAGCAAAGGAACCTCCACACTCTGCTCTGAGGGATGGTGCTACACTCACCTGAAGAGTCTGAACTCTTGCTTCTGTCCCTCCGACTGCCATCAAAAGTTGCTCTCCTTTTGCAGATAGCTTACTTCTATGTGAAGTCTCAAAGAAGAGTAAAGCAATAGGCACCATGATGTTAATTACAGGAAGTGATGTCTCAAACAAGTAAATCAATAGGCAATGTGATGTTAATTACAGGAAGTGATGTCTCAAAGAAGAGTAAAGCAATAGGCACCATGATGTTAATTACAGGAAGTGATGTCTCAAATGAGTAAAGCAATAGGCAATGTGATGTTAATTACAGGAAGTGATGTCTCAAAGAAGAGTAAAGCAATAGGCACCGTGATGTTAATTACAGGGTCTGTTTGTAGTGTGGTTGACTGTCCTTTTTTGCCAACATTCTGTGAAGCTGGTCCTGTTTCCAGTTGCTGGGGTGATGGTGTGAGATCTTTCCTTTAGGAAAACTCAGAGTCCAAGTTCATGGCTTCCTGTCCTTATGAGTAAAGAAAACCAACTTGATGCTGGGCCAGTTCATCAGCTCCACCTATGTCAAGCTAATACAAGCCAGTTGCCTTCAAGCAATAATATCTGAGTTATGGGATGAGGAGAGAACTCTTCACCAAACGAGACTCGACACCACAGATGAGACCACAACACCTGCAGAAAAGGTGGGCCTGAAATTGGGATGAAATGTAAAGACTAAAACATGACCACAGCTTATGCTCTGCAGCTGCAAGGTATACTAGACACAAGCAGATCTGTTATGGAAACAAATTGGGGGTGTGGTATTTGAGAACTCTTGGATTTGTTTATAAGAACTCGGGAAGTTCTGAGGCAAGAGTGCCATTTGTGGTGTGGCAGTTTGCAGAAGCATCAGCTTGGCAGGTGATGGCTGAACTACATGTCCCAGAGGCCCCTGGCAGGGAAGTCTCTGGCTAGAGATTTGGAGAGAGGCTGTGGTGAAGCAACCCTTCTGCAGCTGGGTCTCCCTGTTAAAGTACTATAGCTGGGACCAGACCCACCACCTGACATTGCCTGACAAATAAGTGCTGACTGGGAACTAGAGAACTCTCTGGAAACACTAAAGAGATCCTGGGGACCACTTGGTCTGTGGGCTGCAAGGCAGATGGCAGCCACTCTCGTGACATCACAGATGACACCAGCAGTAGTGCTGTGGGTGTCCAGCTAGTAAAGGAGTATAGGAATGATGAGTCTTCAATAAAGGGTCACTTGGCACACACACCAGAGTTCATCTGTGTGTCTATAAACCCACCTCCTTGTCTGTATCCACCTACAGCCAGCCTAGCTACACCACATGAGCGTTCAGTCAAGTGTCACCCAGGGACAGGAAGGCTATGCAGTTACCAGCCAATAGCGACTTGGGGAACAAATTGTGTGACTGAAACATCCTAAGTACATGAATGAATGTATGCGGCACTTATTTGTAGAAGGTAGGGAGATGATGGATAGGAGATAGATAGATAGATAGATAGATTCATAGATAGATAGATAGATGATAGGTAGATGGATGAGGACATAGGTAGCTGAACAGATAAATAGATGGAAATAGAGAGATAGAATATGATGATAGATAGATAGATGGGTGGATGAATGGATAATATGGACAGATGAGGACATAGGTAACTAAACAGATAGATGAATAGAGAGATACAGATAGACAGACATAGACAGACACACAGAATATCTCCCAAGTACTTCAGTTTCTCTGTTCAAACCCAGACTGTTACAAAGGGCTGGTCAGTATTAATCACCATTCCTATTTTCAACGTGATCAATCATAAAAACATTGGTTTTCCCAGGTCACAGTCTGTGCAAGTCCAAATCTAAAAAAGACTCATTGACATTCCATTGTCTTCACAGTGAGAAAGATTATCCACTCCATCTCACACACAGGAAGATAAAATAACAGAGTCCCTTAAGCAGCAGCAAAGGTGTGACATGCCCTCTCTCTGGCTGAGAGCCACAAGAAAGAAAAAGTCAACCCCCTTAACTGCTTTCCAGTGAGAAGGCTGGCTTCCCATGCTCCGTCAAACAAGACTCCTCTGACGGATCCTGACCGGCCCTGGAGTGAGGATCAGCTGGTCCCGGGCAGGCTGAAAAGTTGAACAAGTCAAAGCAGAGCAGAGCAGCAGGTGTGATCTTTCTATTGAGGGGCTGCTTTCTTGTTGATCGGTTTGGGCAACTCCCTTTCTTCCCTGAAGGTAGGTCTACAATCCTGGTGGCTTCAGACAAGAATGTGCAAGCCTGCGGCACCTCCCGGAACCCACACACACTTTCTGCATGCTCAGCGCTTTCAGGGTGCTTGTACCACCCACTGGGTGTAGACCCCTGTCTCCAGAGTGAGGGAACAACGTCCCAGCACCCCAAGTGGGTGCTCTGGCTTATGCAGCCATGGACTCTTATTCCTCCTTCCTTTCCTCCTCTCCTCTTCTTTATTTCTTCCTTCCTTCCTTCCTTCCTTCCTTCCTTCTTTTCTTTCTTTCTTCCTCTCTTCCTCTTTGATTTTCTTCCTTCTTTCCTTTCTTCCTCCCTCCCTCCCTCCATCTCACCTCTTTCTTTCTTTCTCCCTTCATTCCTTCCTTCCTTCCTTTCTTTCCAAATATTTTATTAGTGACTTAACATTTGGCAGAATAATAAGATTCCAGGAGTATTTTTCAAGCACAGTGCATGTAAATCACCATACTCACACCGAAGTCCGGTGCCTCTCCCAGCCCTCCATAACCATCTCAGTTCCCACCAAGTCCAAAGGGCTGGTTACTATTTTCTTCCACGTTTGTTTACTTTAGTTGGGCACATTCACCTGTGAGCAAAACCATTTGGTGGCTGTCCTTGACTACTTTACTTATTTCACACAGGTTCGTCACCTCCAGTTCCATCCATTTTGTTTTTTTGGATGAAATAGATTTATACTGTAGTTTATCTTGACATTGTAAAAATCTTCCACCTCTGACCAAATGACACATTCTCATTCTTTCTGAATATATATATATATATATATATATATATATATATATATATATATATATATATATAAAGTTGTGAATATATATATATATTCATAACTTCTTAATCATCTGTCACTGAGTACTTGGGTTGTCTTCACACTTTGATTCATGTAACTGGTGCAGCTAGGAACACTATAATGGCTCCCATATCCTATCAAATGAGAGCTTCTTTGTCCTCTGAGTGCTCGCCTCAGAGTGGCACTGCTGTCTTGTAGGGTATCTCCATGCTTGCTTCTTTAAGTATCCTCCCAACTGTTTTCCATTTTGCATTCCAAGGCTCAACCCCCATGGACCTGGGAAATTAAAGAAAGAATAAGCAGAGGGACTACCTCAGATTTAAAAAAAACAAATAAATAAATAGATAAATACCTTGAAAGAGGCCATCCCAAAGTTGGCCAAGCAGATGAGAGAATAGATCCTGCATTTGAGAAAAGGGATCCCATATCCCACCTCTGACAAGAGTGTGATATCCAAAATGTGTAATCAATCAAACAGATCACCAAGAAATCAGTGGGCCGATTATGAAGTGAGCAAGAAATCGGAACTGACAGTTGTCTAGAGACTTCCAGATGGCCCAGAGATGTGTGAATAAGTGCCCCACACCCCTTATCACTGGAGAAATGCTCAGACCTCCGTGAGGCTCCGTTTCACACCTATGTGGAATGTTCTCCATCAACAAGGTAGGAAACAACAAATGTTGGAGAGGGAGTGGAGAACAAAGGACTCTGGTGTGCTCTTGGCGGGAAGCTTCCTCTCTTTTCCCTAGACCTCTAGCGAGTGGAGAGGTGCCAATCCTTGGAGAAGTGCCACCTCCCCTGTCCCCTGCCTGGCCCCACTTTCTCTGCTCACGGGACTCCTCATGGAGATGAGACATCTCATTGTCCTGAGCACCCAGCCTCCATGTGAATGGACCTTCCTGTGATGTCTCTGGGCAAGTTCACTGGTCCAGATGGGAGGGGAAGAATGACATGCTTTATAATAGCAGCTCCATTCAGTCCTTTAAGATTTGATGCTAGGTGTGTGTAAAGGTTTTGATGGATGGAAGAGGGAATTGATTCAATAAAGGGACCTGAATTATTCTTCTGAGTGACTCGTGTACTTAGAGGTCGTTGTTTCCTGGGCTGGTAAGAGAGCCCACTTGGAAAAGTCCCTGCTTGCATGAATGTGAACCAGGTCCAGGTGTCTGATCACCGCATGGGAGAACCATGGCACTGAGGACCACTGCAGTGCTGTGGTCTATCGGTCTGTCTATCTGCCTGCTAGCCAACTCCAACCCAGAGAGCCGAAGTACCAGAAACGAAGTAAATCAATAAAAATAAGGCCCACTATTTCCATTTTTTTCCCAGCATGCACTTTTTTCCCAGCATGCACTTGTATAGGCCTATTATAAATGAAGATGTGTTATTACAAGCCTCATGTCACCCGCCAGTGATCAAGTCCTTGTTATCAACTCACTGACTGAGACAACAAAATAAAATTAATGATTCAAAGATCAAATTAAGGCTGGTAGATCTCTAGTCATGCCCTGGGGGAACAGAAAACTCAACACTGCTCCACATGCCTCCATCTGCTCCACCCTCCATGGGGCTTCCTGGGTGCTGTGCATGGATGGAGCAGTGCTGTGGTGTTTCTACTTTCTCTCTGTCTGTCTTGTTCTCTCTTCCTCTAAATACTAAGCAGCGGAACAAACTATAAGACTTGTGAGAACTCTGGTGGTTGTCTTTGGGAGGTTGGGGTCACAGAACTTTGATGCTAGGTGTGGGGTGGAAGTCTACATTGTAATCTTACAATCTTGGAACACATTATCAATAACAAATAAAAGCCTTAAATATTAAGCAGGGGAACATTGAACCAGAGAGGACATAGGGTGTCACACACGGATGGAGCCCTGGGCTCATTTCTGTTACCACATAAAAAAGTAAAAGTAGGTGACTGGGTGCTGGCTCACCAGGGCTGAGCACACACATCACCTTGCACTGACCTGCAGGGGAGAAGCTTCACTAGTGTGAGGCCGGCCTGCAGGGGGCTCTGTCCCTATCTACCTACCTATCTACCTATATATCTACCTATCATCTTACTATCTACCTATCATCTATCGTCATCTATCATCTGTCTATCTATCTATCTACCTACCTATCATCTTATCTACCTATCATCTATCTACCTATGTATCATCTATCTATCTTCCCTCCCCTTCTCAGTATATCTCTATACTGTCAATTAAGGAAATAAATATGAAAAATTACACATTCTTAAAAAAAGAAGTTATGTATCCAGTGATATACTAGTGTGCTATGAAAAAGATGAGGTTGAATCATTCAGGGCAGAACAGATGGAACTGGAGGTGCCGGCTGAGTGAGGTGAGTGAAAGGACACCGCGCAGAGAATGGTTTCCTTCCTGTGGATAAGACCGGCTAATGCAAAGAAACCTGCAGAAACCATGACAACCAAACCATCTCCTGGACTTTGCAAGAACTCACATGGTTAACTGAGTGATGGCACACAGACCTTTGGTGGGGGGGTGGGGTGACTGATGCCCACACATATATGAGTGGAAAACTATACCCCCTGGAACCTGCCAAGTCTGTAAACCACTGGTGAATCCCCAATCATGAAAGCTACTGAAAAAAAAAAAAGACGGAAAGGCAGTCCTCCATGGAATACCTTGATTCAGTGGCCACCCAGCAAAACAAATAGAATGGAGGGAAGAAAATGATTTGGGAAAAAATACAATATTACAGCAGATATCAAGCGAGGGGTGCAGCCTTGTGGGTCACTGGCATCTTCTTACCTGTGTGACTGAGCAATGGGGACTGCAACATGTGCAGGAGTGGCCTATGAAAGCTGGATAAGGGCAGGAGAATCTCAACTCTTGATACCATCTTCCCAGACGGTATTTTTAGTCTACCTGCATATTAGCCATCAAGTTCAAGCAAAAGTTGCCAAGGTCATGGCTTCCTAGGCACATACCTAAAATAGACTTCTTCCCACTTTTAAGATTCCTCATTCTCATGTGATCTATTCCTAATTTGTGGTTACTACTTATTAGACATTTTTTCCTGCTTTATATCTTACCACTTTTCAACCACCAAGTCGCAGATGCTACTATGATTCCATCCTGACTTCCCTGAGCAGATGACCTCACCAACATGTCCTGGAACTTCCCCTCCCCAGAGCCCTGCCCTGTTAGGGAAAGACGGAAACAAGCTGGGGGTGTGGATCCACCTGCCAACAACCATGTCCAGTTGAGAAACAATTACATACGCCAGAACTCCCACCTTCTGTCCCCATAAAGAATTTTGTTCCATACTCCCAGAGGGGGGAAATGTTGGGGGAAGATGATAAGAGGCCTTGAAATCCAATTCTATTAGGATCTTGAGAGAGAAAAGAAAAAAAGAAAAAAGGAAGGACATTTGGAAGTAATAGCAGACATGGGAATGACTTAGAAAGGAAGAGAAGGCAGTACCATTGAGAAAAATGGGCAGATGGTTATAGAAATCATGGTCAACCCATATCTGTGACCTTGGGAGAACCACTGAAGTTTGCAATGGAGGGAATGGGGACACGGAGCTCTGGTGGTGGGAACGGTGTGGAACTGCACCCCTGTGATCTTACAGTTGTGTCAATCAATATGCAGAAGTGTCCTGTGTTTTAATGAAGGAAAACTGTCTCATAATCATCCCAGGACTCTTCCAGTCTTTTGTGGTGATGCTTGCCTTCGTTGAAATGTATTTATTTCATTTTTCCACTTGGTTTCCAGGATGTCATACTGTTTTCCTTCCTTCTCCCCTCCTCCTGCTCCCTCTGTCTCTATGCCCGCCCCCAGCCCTGCCTTCCCCTTCCGGTTCTCTTCTCAATGTGCACTGGTGGATTTTCTGTTTTGTCTTGTATGCCCATCAGACTTACCTCTTGTTACACACATGGGTGAAATCACTCAACACAAACGATTTTTTCCCCTTCTGACTTACTTCTCTAAATAAAATCTAAGAGATTGGGCAGTGGTGTAGTCAGAGCACTTACATTGTTACTACGTGCAAAGACCTGAGTTTAGGCACCCGGTCCCCACTGCAGGGGGAAAGCTCACAAGCAATGGGGCAGGGCTGCAGGTATCTCTCTGCCTCTCTCTCCTCCCCCTCCCCTCTCAATTTCTCTGTTATATTCAAAAATAAATAAAACAATAAGCAATATATTATTTTCTTTAATAAAATGTAATGTCTTTAGTTGATACAAATAATGAGATGATAAAAGTAAATGAAAACTTTTTTTTTATAAATCTCCTGGGAGTTGGGCAGTGGCACACCTGGTTAAGGGCACACAGTACGAAGCATAAGGACTCACGCAAGAACCTGGGTTCGAGTCCCTGGCTCTCATTTGCAGGGGGGTGGCTTCACAAGCTGCAGGTCTGCAGGTGTCTGTCTTTCTCTCTCCTGTCCCGTCCCACGGGACCTTCAACGTGGGTATAACTAGGAGAGGGAGTGAGGACAAGGACAAGAGGGAATGAGGACAAGAGACACAAGAGAAATGAGACAAGATAGGATACTGATAAAGTTTATTAGCACCAAAGGTGCTGTTTTTAAGGCCTGGGCAAGGAGGGGAGTTAGCAGTTGGGGGCAGTTGATTGACATGGCATGTTGTCATGATGATCAGCCATTATTTGGAAGGTCCTGGGTGATTCATGGGGAAGTGGGGAGTTGGGAAGCAGAAACTTATCTTTTAAGCAAGGTCCTCTGTGAACAAAGACTCTGTGGCCATGCCAATAGCAACCTTGAGGGCACATGTGGCTCCCCACATTTCATATATATATATATATACACACACACACACATATATATATATATATATGCATGTTTTAATGTTTGGCAGAATTTATTTTGTGGCAGGGTGGGCTGTGCCTGTCTTAGGTTGGGGATCAGCCTTCCGTCTTTCCTGTCATTGGAACACCTGGTCGTTTTTTGTCCAATAGTACCAGGTGCCCTGTCTTAGGTTGACTGGATAGTGCTAGTTTCCCCTTTACCCGTCATTGGCTAGCCAGCCCTCTACATGGTGGACGTCCAGGGTGGGCTGTGCCTGTCTTAGGTTGGGGATCAGCCTTCTGTCTTACCCGTCATTGGAACACCTGGTCATTTTTTGCCCAGTAGTACCAGGTGCCCTGTCTTAGGTTGACTGGATAGCGCTAATTTCCCCTTTACCTGTCATTGGCTAGCCAGCCCTCTACATGGTGGACGTCCTGACGGAGGGGGGCAAATCCTCCGCCTCAACTCCATTTTCTGCCATGTCCAGCCTATGATAGTGAACTTGTATAGGTTGCATTTTTATGGCATCAATCTGTTGCAGCAGAAAGGCCATGAGCTTGTTAGGAATTATAGGACCTACTGTGAGCAGAAGAAGTAAAACAAGCAAGGGTCTCACAATTGAGGGCAGCTAGGTAAGGAAGGGGGAATTTATCCATTGGTGTGAAGAGGCGGGATCATATCTATTTCATAGTTCTCGACTATTTGTAGGTTTTTAACATTTTCTTCTATGACCCCTGATTCATTAATGTAAAAGCAACATTCTTCTTGTAGGGCTAAGCAGGTCTTCCCCTTCTCCGCAGTAAGCAGGTCAAGGCCTCGTCTGTTTTGTAAGGTAATTTTTGCTAGGGATGTAATCTGTCTCTGTAGTGACTCAAGACTGTTTGTGGTGGAGTCTATAACCTGTTGTAATTTGTCAGAAAATTCATGGGAGGAATATATAGAGTGTCCTAGTGCACCAGCAGCAAGTGAAGGGATGCAGTCAGTGGATGTGATGTCCCGGGGAAGAAACACAGCACGTCTGGTCCTCTGGTGGTCGTCAGCACCAACTGATGAAATTTTTCTTCTTCATAGAGGGTCAGCTGTGGAACAAGTGAAACTAGGAGGCAAGGACCAGATAGAGAAGAACTGACATGAAAATATAGGGTGGTGTTGCACCAAAACACAGAGGAGGTGCATACACATTAGAAGTCAAGGTGAGGTTCCTTGAACATCAAGGAACATTGTGAGAAAAGTGAGAGGTCAATAAACATGTAAGGATGAAGTCAGAGCCAATGGCTTCTGTATAAAGAGGAATTGAAGTCGGCAGTGTTAGGTCAGCAGAAAGAGAAGACTTGGAAAGGCTGGTGAGGTTAGCTGGAGTATATACTGGCATGGTGTCCTTTATGATAAGGACTTGCCAACAGGGACTCTGTGGATTTTGCAAGAGCAATAATGGCATCCACCATAATAAAAGGAAAACAAACATGGACATCCAGTGTTGAAAAAAAGAAAAAAGAAACATATGTCTCTATGACTGGAAGAGTAGTTGGCTTTGCCAATGAGATATAATAGATGGACAATTCGAATTTTTGTAAATGTTAAGAAGGTTTAGTATAGTTACCTCACTGACACTTTAGCCAACTGAATA
Organism: Erinaceus europaeus; assembly: GCF_950295315.1. NCBI lineage: Eukaryota > Metazoa > Chordata > Mammalia > Eulipotyphla > Erinaceidae > Erinaceus > Erinaceus europaeus. The sequence goes on along the minus strand of NC_080174.1, from coordinate 48,000,205 downwards.
TTGGGGTGTGCATTCCCCTTCTTTTTTTATTAATTGAGCTTAAGTGTTATAGTATAGGGGATACTGTAATGAGAGTAATGTTCTAAAAGGAACAAAAATACATGGAATGGATATGTCTATTGAAGCAAAACAGGAGAGCATATGGATCATAAGGTTTTTGAGCTTTTTCCTGTTTGAGCTGTAGCCCACATAAATTTAGAAAAAACACCAATTGAGAAAAAAAATAACACACACACATATTTTTGTTTACCAAACATGGGCAGGTGAGTTACATCAATCTGCCAGAGAGCATTGGTTTTTATCAATGGGGATTAATCTTAAAAGTCTGAATAGTAGGATCTTAATTAAACAATGCAGGAGCCAGTAAAGTGCTCTCACTGTGACAGGTCAAGCATTAAAATTTAAGAAGCTTGTAAAAAAATAAGAAAAAAATTTAGGATATGAGTGACTTTAGGAGTCATCACACAACCATAAATAAAAAAAGAAAAATGTTGGGAGTCGGGCTGTAGCACAGTGGGTTAAGCGCAGGTGGCGCAAAGCGCAAGGACCGGTGTAAGAATCCCGGTTCGAGCCCGCAACTCCCCACCTGCAGGGGAATCATTTCACAAGTGGTGAAGCAGGTCTGCAAGTGTCTGTCTTTCTCTCCCCCTCTCTGTCTTCCCCTCTTCTCTCTATTTCTCTCTGTCCTATCCAACAACAAGAACATCAATAATGACTACAACAATAAAAAAACAACAAGGGCAACAAAAGGGAATAAATAAATAATAAAAAATAAAAAAAACAAAAAGAAACATGTTTAGTTTTAAATCTTACAATATGAACAGTCGGTTCTTCATGTGTAGAGTGGGGCGGTAGTGCAACAGGTTAAGCGCAGGTGGTGCAAAGCACAAGGACCTGTGTAAGGATCCTCGTTCGAGACCCCGGCTCCCCACCTGCAGGGGAGTCGCTTCACAGGCGGTGAAGCAGGTCTGCGGGTGTCTGTTTTTCTCTCCCCCTCTCTGCCTTCCCCTCCTCTTTCCATTTATCTCTGTCCTATCCACAAGGACAATGTCAATAACAATAACAACAACTACAACAATAATAACTACAACAATAAAACAACAAAGGCAACAAAAGGGAATAAATAAATAATTTTTAAAAATGAGAAAAAATTTTAGGATATGAGTGACTTTACGAGTCATCACACACCCATAAATAAAAAAAGAAAAATCTGTAGTTTTAAAATCTTACCATATGAGCAGTCAGTTCTTCATGTGCAGACTGTACCTATAATCATTTACTTAGGAAGAAAACTTGTACCAAGTTAGAAGTTTACTATAATTGATGATTTAATGGTTAGAATTGGCTTGAGTGCCTTCATATGATTTTAGAAGTCTCTTTATTAAAATATACCACTATGTCATAGAAAGTCAATACCTAATGTGTTAACATGATAAAATGTTTACTATTTTTTTGAATCACTTAAACAATTTTAAGTAAAATGTTAAACTTAGTTTGTTAGGATCTTTGCTTATCACAAAGCTATCACACCCTTAGGGCAGCTATGAACAAGGGTGGGTACAAAACTTAATTGATCTTTCACTTTGATTTGGATAGGTAACTTAAAAGGCTAAGATAAAAATCATAGCTTAATGTTCAAAAATAAATTTTTACTGTTATATTTCTTTTAGATGGCCATTTTACACTATATAATTTTGTTGAATCACATATGCTGAATAAAAATTTTTTATCAGGCCAAGAATACCATATTTACCCCTTTTTTCCTGGCAAGGCCACTGCTCTACCCAGACTGGGTTATTAACAAGTCACTCCAGACGTGGAATTTGTTACAAACAGTGGCAGTTCGTATTGGGGTGCTGGTAAGATTTAGAATTCTCACAAGAGTGAGAGAGACTGAAGAGGCATCTTACCATGCCTAGAGATCTCAGAAAATCTTTTAAGTAATGAACTGATGCTGATATTAGCTATCAAAAGGATGAAACTGTCCTATATTCTAGTCCGGTAAAGGTGTGCCAACTCTATATGAGTCGGGATCTTTAAAACCACATTTAGCTTAACTCAATCTTATTTAAGACTTAAAATAAACTTTAGTGACTTAGGGGTTAACACACATTAATGAATGAATGAATTAATTAATTAAAGGTTAGCACACAGACTGAAAACAGACATTCTTGGTGAAAAGAAATTTTTCCCTTTGAAAAGCTCATGTGCACATGTATCCCTAAGTCAGGGGGAACTAAATACCTCAGAGCAAAGGCACCCAAGAGTCTGCTGTGATTAGACTTAAGATTCAGTAAGTGCATCCAGACCTAAGCAGACGCCATTAAGCACCTCGTCAGATTCTTACTACTTAGTCTCAGATGCCCTCCTTGCCCACTTCTATCTCACTTCCCTCAGTCATTCTAAGTCTGACCTCGTCAGAGAAAGCAAGGACCACAAAAGCTGGATATGGGCAAGAGACTGGCTCACTTTAACAATGGCCCTTTTGGTCACAACCAGGCCACCCCATCATCTGGGACCTCCGTCAAGGGGATCTTGGGGTTCCCACACAGAGATGATGGGCCTAGACCTCTAACAGACCCCTCTCTCCAGCATCACTGGTCATCTCCATCAGGAATGTCATCACGAGCCCTCCCGTGGGCCTCTCCAGGACCATGTCCTCACTGTAGAGCAGCAATGGTAGGGATGGCCCCACTCTCTGAGTGGAGGCCGGTCAGCCTATTCTGCCACTCAGGAAGAGGGGTCCTGAAATGAGTGCAGCCTAGAATGTTCCCAGCTGTGACCGTGGACTGTGAGCGCAGACTGACAGGGACTCAGAGGTCACACAGACTCCTATACCAAATATGAATAGAAATAGGCTCTAGGTCAGGTCATTGGAGGCTAATGGTATTTGTACACTTTCCTCATGTTTGGAAGTTACTCTCTTCCCTAGTCCAGCTTTCTAGTCCTATTCTCAACTGACACCATCTCCCCAGACAATATGTCTAGTCCACCTGCATGTTAGCTGTCAGGCTCAGGCAAAAATTACTAAAGTCCTGGGCCCCTTGGAACATACCTAAAATGGACTTCCTAGCTTCTCTCCACTAAAGTTTATTTTAAAGTCATTAAAGTTTATTTTATGTCTTAAATAAGATTTAGTTAAGCTAAATGTGGTTTTAAAGATCCCGACTCATATAGAGTTGGCACACCTTTACCAGACTAGAATATAGGACAGTTTCAGTGCTTAGTGAGTGACTTGTGCTGTTGCCCCAAGAAAACTAAAGAAACTATCTCAAGAGCACACAGCAGGAATCTCAGCCCCGCAGTCGCTGGTCATTCACTAGCAGGCAGAGCCAGGTAGACGCGGTGACCTAGAGAGAGAGAGAGAGAGACACGTGGGTCCAGCCTCCACTCTGAAGCCCATGGGAGGGATGCCCGGGGCGGATCAGGTGGCAAGGTGGATGCCCACCCTTGTGCATGCCCGGTCACTTTCCCAGAGAGACCAGCAGGGTGGAAGAGGTCTGCGGGATAGCCTCCGGGGTCGTGGTCTGGTGAGACTTGCTGAGTCCGAGTTAGGACCACACGTCACGGGGCCCGAGAGCCTGTGTGATAGTTGGACAGGGTACCGCTGGGCAGAGCTCCCCCCGAGAGCCAACAGCAGGGTGGGGTCTGTACTCCATCCCCTCCTGGCACCACCGCTGCCACCTCAAAGAGGAATCAAGTCCTCCATGTCCTGAAGCCCTGGAACCCCCCCGCCCCAGGAGACACCTAGACGGTTTCACCAACACAGTGTTTCCAGAGCCCCTGAAATCCAGGGGATTCACAGTCAGGGATTCACTGCTTCAGCATCCATTTGGGCTCGGAATCCCTAGTCAGGGACAGTGTCTCTGGGTCTCTGGAAGGGGAAAGGTCTCTCTCTCTCTCTCACTGCTGCTTTCTGTGCACCAGACTGTTCAGGTGGAGGGAGGGCTGTGTCCTGGGCTGCTGGGGAGGTTGGGGGCAATTCTCCACAGGACCACACAGCCCTGCCTCCCAAGCCTGCTTGCCTTCCCGAGGAGGGAAGGCTCATGGGAGCCTGGCCATCAATGACCATTCCCTATTTATTGATTTACTAACTTATTTATTCATAACTGTTTTTTAGGAAAATGCGGCCCTGAAGGTAGAACTGCGGGCCTCCCAGGAGCTCCACTTGGAGCAGGAGGAGAAGATAGAGCTCCTTGAGATTGAGCTCAGGAACACCATGGTCAGTAGTGGCACCTCCCAGCCTCCGCATCTGCATGTGGGGGTCACGGTCGGGACCAGATACCCACCTTAAGCCACCAAGATGACCCCTTCTGCTTGGTTTGAAACACTCCTGACAGTTGCCCTAGCTTGACAGGCTTGGAGGGTGATAGGAGTTCAGTTAATCCCTTTCAGGGTCTTTAACTGTAGACTGGACATCACAGGTCCAAATGTCTGCACAGGAGACTGAATGGAGGGGATTTTTATTTCTAATTTTTTATTACATCTCATTGATATATTATTGGATAGAGAGAGATTGAGGTGAGAGGGGTAGATAGAGTGAAGTAAGAAACAGAGAGACACCTCCAGTCCTGCTTCACTACTTGTGAAGCTTTCCCCTTACAGGTGGGGACCAGGGGTTTGAACCTGGGTCCTTGAGCACTGTGATGTGGGCACTTAACCAGCTGAGCCCCTGCCTGAATGCCCCTGGGACTCTGAATGCAGTCATTTACTCTAAGTTTATTCCTGTAGTTTGGAAAGTGCATTAACAAGATAATTAGTTCCTGTTATGAGAGAGAGACTGCCAGGCAGCATGTGTGGTGCTGGGTATTAAACCCAGAACTCCACACACGCAAGGACTGCACTCCACCTGCCAGGCCACCTTCCTAGCCACTGAATGTTTCTATTTGACTTTTCTTCCAGACCCTCTGGGAGCAACTAGAATACCTGGTGTCCGAACATGAACTTTCATTGAGAAACAGCATCATAAGGAGGAGGACACAGAACATACATCTCTGCACTCCGGCCATGGTTAATAGAGCCATGAAGAAAATGTATGAGGCTCATGCCACCCTGAAAGCAAAGGTATCTTCAGCCCCTTGGGCAGAGCTCTGGGTCTCTGAGCAACCGGAACTTCTGTTGAGGAGCTTTGGGAATTGTCACCAACACATTTCTCTTGTTGAAAGGTTCTGGGGTGGGGCCGGGTGGCGGCTCACCTGGTTGAGCGCACCATGTTACAGTGCTTATGGGCCAGGGTTCAAGCCCCTGGTCCCCACCTGCAGGGAATAGCTTTGGAAGTGGTGAAGAGGGGCTGCAGGTGTCTCTGTGTCTATCTCCCTCTCTATCTCCACCTCTGTCTTGATTTCTGGCTGTCTCTATCTAATAAATAAATAACAATAATAAATATATATACATATTTATTAAAGAAATTCGGGTTCTGGGATGTTTAAAAGGACTTGTTGGAGGGGGCTGGGCAGTGGCACACCTGGTTGAGTACGCACATTGCCATGCACATGGACCCGGGTGTGAGCCCACAATCCCCACATGCAGGGGGGAGGCTTCAGTAGTGTTGAAGCAGGGCTGCAGGTTTCTCTGTCTCACTCTATCTTCCCCTCCCCTCTCAATTTCCTTGTACTATCCAAAAAAATAAATAAAATTAAATATATATATATATTAAAAAAGTACTAGTTGGCATAACTACCTAGCGTGTTCTATTGATCTCCTATTCAGAATTGGGCACAGGCCAGTCACACAGCTGCTGTGTACAGTGTTCCTGCTTCGCCACCTGGTGACCCGGGTTCAAGCCCAGCTCCAGACCCAGGAGGAAGCTTTGGTGCTGTCATCTTTCCCGCTCTGAGTATTTTCTTACTGTTGTTTTGCTGCTCACAGAGAGACAGAAACAGAGACGCAGAGTCCCTAGTCAAGGACAGTGTCTCTGTGTCTCTGGAAGGGAAAGGTCTCTCTCTCTCTCCCTGCTGCTTTCTGTGCACCAGACTGTGTTCAGGTGGAGGGAGGGCTGTGTCCTGGGCTGCTGGGGAGGTTGGGGGCAATTCTCCACAGGACCACACAGCCCTGCCTCCCAAGCCTGCCTGCCTTCCCGAGGAGGGAAGGCTCATGGGAGCCTGGCCATCAATGACCGTTCCCTATTTATTGATTTACTAACTTATTTATTCATAACTGTTTTTTAGGAAAATGCGGCCCTGAAGGTAGAACTGCGGGCCTCCCAGGAGCTCCACTTGGAGCAGGAGGAGAAGATAGAGCTCCTTGAGATTGAGCTCAGGAACACCATGGTCAGTAGTGGCACCTCCCAGCCTCCGCATCTGCATGTGGGGGTCACGGTCGGGACCAGATACCCACCTTAAGCCATCAGGATGACCCCTTCTGCTTGGTTTGAAACACTCCTGACAGTTGCCCTAGCTTGACAGGCTTGGAGGGTGATAGGAGTTCAGTTAATCCCTTTCAGGGTCTTTAATTGTAGACTTGACATCACAGGTCCAAATGTCTGCACAGGAGACTGAATGGAGGGTTTTTTAATTTCTGATTTTTTTATTACATCTCATTGATATATTATTGGATAGAGACAGAGAGAGATTGAGGTGGGAGGGGGAGATTGAGAGGGGGAAGACACCTCCAGTCCTGCTTCACTACTTGTGAAGCTTTCCCCTTACAGGTGGGGACCAGGGGTTTGAACCTGGGTCCTTGAGCACTGTGATGTGGGCACTTAACCAGCTGAGCCCCTACCTAGGCCTCCGAATGCAGTCATTTACTCTAAATTTAATCCTGTAGTTTGGAAAGTGTATTAACAAGATGATTAGTTCCTTCTATGAGAGAGAGACTGCCAGACAGCATGTGTGGTGCTGGGTATTAAACCCAGAACTCCACACACTCAAGGACTGCACTCCACCTGCCAATCCACCTTCCCAGCCACTGAGTGTCTCTATTTACTTTTCTTCCAGACCCTCTGGGAGCAATTGGAGTACCTGGATTCCGAGCATGAGAATTCCTTGAGAAATACACTTAGGAGGAGGAAGGCACAGCCCACCAGTGTCTACACTCTGGCCAACAATATAAAAGCCATTATAAAAGAAGATGAATGAGGCTCATGCATAAGCACCCATTATGAAACAGGCTTATGCAGTTACCCCACGTAATCAAAACGGGGCCTGCTTTCAGTGTGGTTGTCAAGGGCACTGGCGTAACCAATGTCCAGATAAGCTGCGACCACACCTCTAGTCAGGGCAACCATGCCTCCAGCCAGGGCAACCACGCCTCTAGTCAGGGCAATCACGCCTCCATTTAGGGCAACCACGCCTCCAGGAAGGGCAACCCCACCTTCAGTCAGGGAGCCAGAGGCCAAGAACACCTTGTCCTAGATGTCAGAAAGGTTTTCACTGGAAGAGAGATTGTTGGTCCAAATTTCATAAAGATGGCATGCCCCTGAATGGTACAAATTCGGGGCCTGAGATTTTGTGGACCACTCCTGTTTTAGAATGAGGTCACCCTACTATGACAGTAAGGATTGGCAATATTCCTTTTCAATTTTTGATTGACACGGGGGCAGAAAAGACTATTTTAAGGCAAGCAGAGCTTCCTCAAAATTGGGAACTCCTCCCAGGACCCCGTTTACACAGAGTTGGAGGGTTGACCCAGGCCTTTCTCACAAGAGATTTGCTCATGTGGGAAGACCCTGAAGGGACTACCAGACACTTCCACCCTTTGGTAGCTGATATTAGCACCAACCTACTGGGCAGGGATCTTCTGGAATGTCTTGATGTTAGGATATCCACAGATGCCTCTGCAGAGCGTAACACCCACTCCTGCGAGACTAGATCTAATCAGCACCCCCAATACTAACTGCCAGTGTTCGTAACCAAACTCTCTGCTTAGACTGGCTTTCTAATGAGCCTGTCTGGGTGGAACAGTGGCCTTTGCCTAGGGATAAGCTAGAAATTTTAAAAGAGCTCGTCCAAGAGCAGTTGTCCTTGGGACACATTCGTTATTCCAGAAGCCCATGGAATACTCCTGTCTTTGTGATTAAAAAGCACTCAGGAAAATGGCACCTCCTCCAAGATCTCCATGCGGTAAATAAAACCATGCAGGTCTGGGGCTCCCCCCAAAGGGGTTTGCCTCTTGCTTCTGCAATTCCCACGGGAACTCCAATCATAGCCATTGATATACAAGATTGTTTTTTCTCTATTCCCCTGCATGCGCAAGATTGTAAATGTTTTGCCTTCTCTGTTCCTTCTATTAATAATGCTAGCCCTGCTGATAGATTTGAATGGGTGGTGCTGCCCCAGGGTGGGCCAATAGTGCTACAATTTGTCAAGACACTGTTAAATCTGCCCTTTCCCATATATTCATATGGGCCTTAATGTTTTTCACTACATGGATGACGTCTATATATGGGGATAATTAGATACAGATCTCTGTGCCCTACGTGATTTTCTCATTCCTGCCTTAAAGAAAAGTGGCCCTAATGTAGCTCCTGAGAAGATACAGCTAATTCCTCCAATATCTTTCTTAGGTTCAGAGATTTCTCTAATGCAAATTCGTCCCTTAAAACCTAGTGTTACTTTTCCTTCTAACCTCACTCTTGCTTCATTACAAAGTTTTCTTGGAAATTTCAATTGGCTTAGGCAGTATCTTTATCTGCCTACTAGCTACCTCCAACCACTGTTTGACCTGTTAAAAGGAAACAAACAGCCTTGCTCAAAATGTAGGTTAACTCCCGAGGCCTCCTTGGCACTGGAAAGGGTTAACCAGGCCCTCCAGGACATGCACCTTGTTTGATTCTCCCCCTCCTCTTCGGTAAACCTTCTAATCTTTAGCTCCACCCCCACAGTAGTGGGGGCATTGTGGCAGAACCATGGGGTTCTCAAGTGGCTTCACATGCCAGTAGGTGGAGCTCCAAGACTCCTCACTGAGATAGACACATTAGCATTCATGGTTCGCCAAGGAAGAAATAGGTCTGTGCAGGTTTAGGGAAAGAAGCAGATTTAATTATTCTTCCCTTTTCTCTCACAGATAGAGTGGCTCATATGCCATCATTCCCATTTAGCCATAAGCTTTGTGGGGTTTCTAGGACAAATAGATAACTATTTTCCTTCTAATAAATTGATAGCTTCTTTACCTCTTTTGCCTCTACTAGTACCTAAATTTTTCTCTTGGAATCCCATCCCCTCTGCTCCTACAGTCCTCACTGATGGTGGAATAAAGGGAGCTGCTGCTCTTATATATTACCCAGACAGACAACCCCCTAAACCTCTCTTTACTGAGCTTCCTGATAACTCCCCTCAGTACAAAGAACTTTATGCTGTTTTCCTTGCATTAAAAGCTGTACCAGAATCCTTCAACCTTTTTTCTGACAGTGTGTATACTGTTAACTTACTTCCATGGCTTGCTCATTCTTATGTGAAAATTGATGACAACCCACTTTCCCCTCTCTTGATTCAAATCTCCTCTGTGCTCTGTTCTCGAACCCAACCACTGTATATTCAACACCTTTGTTCCCACAGCCCTCTTCCTGGTTCCCTGTCCGAAGGGAATGCTGCAGCTGACTGCCTCGCCTCCACAGGAACTCTCCTAGTCTCTGTCTCTGATACTGCTGACTTTCATTCCCTAACCCATGTTAATCTTAAAGGCCTTCAAGCTCGATTTCCTGATGTTCCTTTACCACAGTTGAAACATATCCTTGCTACATGTTCTTCCTGTGCAAGTCTCATAAAAACACCTGCTATTCAAACTCTTGGGGTTAACCCCTGAGGCTTAAAAACCAACGCTCTTTGGGTAAGACGGGTAAGATGGAAGGCTGATCCCCAACCTAAGACAGGCACAGTCCACCATGCCACAAAATAAAGTCCACCAAACATCAAAACATGCATATGTATATATATGGAAGGAGGACATATGGGGAGCCACATGTGCCCTCAAGGTTGGTATTGGCATGACCATAGAGTCTTTGTTAAAAGATAAGTTCCTGCTTCCCTACACCTTAGAGTCTTTGTTAAAAGATAAGTTCTTTTTCCCCATGAATCACCCAGGACCTTCCAGATAACGGCTGATTACCATGACAAATAAAAATAATAAATAAATAGGAAAGATACATCCCCCAATACTCAGTTGGCTAAGGCACCAAAACTTTTTCTATAAAAGATTCAAATCAAATGCCCTGCTAACCATGAGAAGCAGATTGTTTGTGTTTCTTTCATAGGAGTCCCAGGAAAAACCATCTGGACCCCTGCACACCCTTACATCACCAACTAGATGGCACGACTACAGTGACACACTCCCCGGAAACCCTAGATGTCACCTGACGCGATCTGAAGAACCTGATTCACAGACTCCAAGGACACAATTTTTTTATTGCCTCTCTGCCCTTTCTACTTCTGCTTTGCCTGTCACGTTTTGGCGGTTCCAGCTCACTGTCTACAGAGAAGCAGAATCCCAGCAGCTGACCTTCCTCAGGCAGCGTTTCACCCCCTGCCATTTCTCCCCTAGTCGCCTACTTTGGACTGACACTTATATTGGACTTGCTGGTTTACCCTTTGGACACTTTACACAATTTTACAGCAGCTTCCTTCCCTTCAAACTGCTGGTTTTTCATAGACCGACCCTGAGTAGTTCATAGACTTTACAGACTGTTGCCTTGAGGACTATATAATGCCAAATAGCCCCTCTGCTTGGCAGGCCATGCCCTCCCGCCTACAAGTCCTGCACTTTGAGGCAAGAAACGCCCCCTCATTACGAACCCTTGCCCCCCCCCCAGAGACAGGGAACGTTCCTTTGCGCACCAGTCCTTCCCTTGACATCACACTGGCTTTTACTACTCTCCTACTTGTCCCTTCCTGTTTTATTATATCATTCAGGTTTATGCCCAAAAGTTTTCTGCTCACCCCTACACCACTATTCCTCGGTCACAGATGGAGTCTTTTACAGACATTGACCCATCTTAATGTGATGACTAGATAGAAAGATAGGGAAAGATGTAGAAAAATTGTGAGGAGATGGTGGGGCCTGGCAGAGCTTAACCTATGAGATGAGTCCCTCCAGGTAAGTCTCTCTCTCTACAGAGGGGTTGAGCACAGGGGGGACACATAATTTCACAAGGTTGGCAGCCATGTAAGTCTTCCCACCCCCACAAAAACGTTCTACATATTCCTACCTGAGCACAGCATTCCTTAAAAACATTTAAGCCTGCTCCACTCTAAATTTTCTATACTGTGGCCATTAGATATCAGGAAAGGGGGAGATGCTGGGAAATTGTGCAGATGCACTCACATCTGCCATGTTTTCCCCTCAGGCTATTGCTAGTTCCCACGAGAGTTGGGACATTCTCGGAGCGCCTGTTCAGCCATGTTGTTCCCTCAGGGCATTGTCTATTCCCCACAATAGTTGCAGTGCTCTGCCTACTCCTCCCCCTTCCCATTCTCATGAGAGTTATTATCCTACCCTGGAGTGCTATGGTGACTCCTCCCCCTTCCCATTCTCGTGAGAGATACTCCCATAAAAGCCCTTTTTCTTCGGCATCTCTCTCTCTTGCCGGCCCTTCACTTCAGTGTTTAGATGCAGGAAAGATCGCTGCATGAGGCGGCCATTTTTGCTACCTCCACATGGCCCAACCTGCTTCTCTCTCACCCAACTCTGAGGTGCCAGCGCAAATAAAGATTAGTGTACCCTTTTCGCTCCGGATCTCCTCTCTCTCTTCTCTGTGGCACAGCTCGACACAAAGGACAGGGGAGAACTGGGTCATCTGATTCAGTCAGACGTTTGTTTATCCTGAACTTCATTTTAAAGCTATCCACAGGGATTTTTCTGCATAGAAATATCAAGGAAGCACAGGAGACACTCGTGTGTGTTGCCATCAGCGCAGCCGTAGGACCTGGTCAGGACCCTGTGAGGCAACACACACAGACTCAGCCCCTTTGTTTCAGAGAATGGCTGTGCATAGCTGATGAGAGGTGCCCGTCTCTAGAGAAACAAGTGGCTGCTAAGGAGAAAAAGGTGAGCTCTACACACAAAATAATACAAATAAAATAACAATCAATTGTATATGCGCAATATTTCCCAGTTTCCCAGATACCAACTGAACTCCCAGTAGGCCCTAACATGTGGATTTGTAGAGCTTTTCTCTCTTGTTAGATCAAACGTGTTGCATGTTAACTACTTATCTTCTCATCCTTCTGTGACCCTGAATGCACATTTGTTATGAAGACCCACTGGCTGAGGTCAGTCCGGAGCTGCAAGATCTTCCCCGCTCCCCCGAAAGACTCCTCAGGGTGCGCAGAAACAGCCCCTAAAACTGCGGCTCCACAACGTGTGGATTCACAGGTGGGCACGTGTGTGTGAATCTGTGTGCTATTCAAGGCCAGCTTGAATACTTTGCCAAGTCTATCGCTCTGTATCTGAAGACCAACTGGGTGAAGTCACTAAGGAGCAGAAAGATTGTCTCCACTCCCCGCAAAGACTCCTCAGTGAGCCCAAAAACAGCATATAAAACTGAGGGACTGGATTCGACTTCCGGAGGCGGAGCTACGAGCAGCAGATCGCTTTCTCTCCTCTCCTCTCCTCTCCTCTCCTCTCCTCTCCTCTCCTCTCCTCTCCCGGATCAACTAGGAATACCAAAGGAGACCACCCGGACCAAAACAAGACAGGACTAGAATGACCACAGGAACCCAGTAAATCACCCGTGAGTACAAACACGCGTGGCTGGTGACAGAGAGGAGAGAGGGGCCTAAGGAGAGATTAAGTGACTGCTAACAGTTCAACAGTTTATCAGTGGAGACACCACCTCCAGTCTGCTCCACCAACAAGGGGACAGCTGAAGGGAGGAAAGGACTCCCCAGAGACTCACCAAGTGCAACTCTGAGTCTCCATTGCTACTACCCTCAGAATCTGGAGCACCAACAGGGATGGACACCAGTGGACAGAGATCTAACCGGGAAACTCAGGAGAAGACCTATACCTCAGTGGTATAGCTGAGGGGCTGTGAAAGTCTCTTTCCATAACCACTGCATTATCTCTGCCAGACCCTAATTTATCTCTTGGTCAGGAGTCAGTGATTAAGCTAAGAAGCCTATTGACAGTTTAAAAGCCCTCAGGCTCCCATAGCATACAGGGAAGAAAAAAAAAAAGAGGCTTTTACATCACTAAGATCCAACTCAGGGATTGAAAAAACTGTTAACTTCCACCACAGTAAAACCTTTAATTAAATTACTTAGACACAAGTCAATCCAGGCAATAGTGATCAATAATTTGAAAAGTACTGATAAAGGGAACTCATAACATAATATATAAAATGGTTAAAACAACAAGAAAAAATATTGGAGACTTGAGCCAGGACAAGAGTCCAGCTAAAAGTCTTCCAGAGGGTGAAGCACAAAACAACGAGTTCAACATCCAAACATTAGCTAAGGAAATAATCACAGGAGTAAAGAATTTGAAAAAATTGTAATCAGAAATGCAGGAACAACAAATGAGAATATGGAAGAAAATTCTAATAATCTCACGATTATTAGAGAGCTGAAAGCTGAAATCGCTGAGCTTAGAAGGCAACTAGCTGAACAAGCTAAAACAGTATCGGAGCAGGGCAACAAAATAGATGAACTCCAGAAAGCAGTAGAGGGCAGAGAGAATAGAATCTATGAGGCTGAAGACAGAATTAGCAAGATTGAGGATGAATTAGAGACAACTAAAAAAGAAGTAAGAGATCTCAAAAAGAGATTTAAGAGATGCTGAAAACAACAACAGAGTCCTATGGGATGACTTCAAAAGAAACAATATATGCATTATTGGCTTATCAGAGGAAGAAAGAGAAGGAGAGGAAGAAAGCATTCTCCAGGCCATAATAGCTGAAAATTTCTCGAGTCTAGACAACAACAAAGACATAAAGATTCAAGAAGCCCAGAGGGTCCCAAACAGAATTAACCCAGACCTAAAGACAGCAAGACATGTCATACTTAGAATGGAAAGGAATAAGGATAAAGAAAGGATCTTCAAGGCTGCAAGAGAAAAACAAAGTCACCTACAAAGGAAAACCCATAAGATTAGCAGCAGACTTCTCCATACAAACACTACAGGCCAGAAGAGAATGGCATTATATCTATCGAGTGCTCAATGAGAAAGGCTTTCAGCCAAGAATACTATATCCTGCTAGACTGTCATTCAGACTAGATGGAGGCATCAAAACCTTCTCAGACAAGCAACAGTTGAAGGAAGCAACCATCACCAAGCCTGCCCTGAAAGAAGTTCTGAAAGGTCTCCTATAAACAACCAGACCATCACAAATAGGACATATATCAAAACACTCTAAAACTCTATTATAAGAATGGCATTAAAATATCTTCAATCTTTGATATCAATAAATGTCAATGGCCTGAATTCACCTATTAAAAGCAGAGTAGGAAGATGGATCAGAAAACACAACCCAACAATATGCTGTCTACAGGAAACTCACCTAACGCAACAAGACAAACACAGACTTAAAGTGAAAGGATGGAAAACTATCATACAAGCCAATGGCCCACAAAAAAGGGCAGGAACAGCTATTCTCATATCTGACATGATAGACTTTAAAATAGATAAGATTAAAAAAGATAGGAATGGACACTACTTAATGCTCAGAGGATCAGTCAATCAAGAGGACTTAACAATTATTAATATCTATGCACCCAATGAGAAGCCATCTAAATACATCAAACTTCTACTGAAAGAGCTACAGCAATATATTAACAGTAACACAATCATAGTAGGGGACTTCAACACCCCACTATCTCAACTTGACAGATCATCCAGGAAGAAAATCAGTAAAGACATAAGGGAGCAAAATGAAGAGATAGATAAACTAGAACTATTGGACATTTTCAGAGTCATTCATCCCAAGAAACTGGAATACACATTTTACTCAAATCCACATGGATCATTCTCAAGGATAGACCATATGTTAGGCCACAAAGACAGCATCAGCCAATTCAAGAGCACTGAAATCATCCCAAGCATCTTCTCAGACCACAGTGGAATTAAACTAACACTTAACAATCAACAAAAGATTAGTAACAGTCCCAAAATGTGGAAGCTCAACAGTACACTACTTAACAACTTCTGGGTCAAAGAGGAAATCAAGGAAGAAATCAAAATGTTTCGAGAGTTCAACGAAAATGAAGACACAAGCTATCAAAATATTTGGGACACAGCTAAAGCAGTCCTAAGAGGGAAGTTCATAGCTATACAAGCACACATTAGGAAACAAGAAAAGGCACAAATAAACAGCCTGATTGCACATCTTAAAGACCTAGAAGAAGAACAACAAAGGAATCCTAAAGCAACAAGAAGGACAGAAATCACTAAAGTTAGGGCAGAAATAAATAACAATGAGAATAGGAAAACCATACAAAAGATCAATGAAAGTAAATGTTGGTTCTTCGAAAGAGTAAACAAAATCGACAAACCTTTAGCCAGACTCACAAAACAAAAAAGGGAGAAGACCCAAGTCTCCGATTGTCAGAGAAATGCAAATCAAGACAACAATAAGATACCACTTCACTTCTGTGAGAATGTCATACAACAGAAAAGGTAACAGCAGCAAATGCTGGAGAGGGTGTGGGGTCAAAGGAACCCTCCTGCACTGCTGGTGGGAATGTCAATTGGTCCACCCTCTGTGGAGAACAGTCTGGAGAACTCTCAGAAGGCTAGAAATGGACCTACCCTATGACCCTGCAATTCCCCTCCTGGGGATATACCCTAAGGAACCCAACACATCCATCCACAAAGATCTGTGTACACATATGTTCTTGGCAGCACAATTTGTAATAGCCAAAACCTGGAAGCAACCCAGGTGTCCAACAACAGATGAGTGGCTGAGCAAGTTGTGGTATATACACACAATGGAATACTACTCAGCTGTAAAATATGGTGACTTCACCGTTTTCAGCCGATCTTGGATGGACCTTGAAAAAATCATGTTGAGTGAAATAAGTTAGAAACAGAAGGATGAATATGGGATGATCTCACTCTCAGGCCGAAGTTGAAAAACAAGATTAGAAAAGAAAACACAAGTCGAACCTGAAATGGAATTGGAGTATTACACCAAAGTAAAAGACTCTGGGGTGGGTGGGTGGGTGGGGAGAATACAGGTCCATGAAAGATGATGAATGACATAGTGGGGGTTTTATTGTTAAATGGGAATCTGAGGAATGTTATGCATGTACAAACTATTGTATAAAAAAAATAGGGCAACAAAAGGGAAAAAAATAGCCTCCAGGAGCAGTGGATTCTTGGTGTAGGCACTGAGCCCCAGTGAGAACCCTGGAGGCAAAAAAAAAAATTAAATTAAAAAAGAGACTTTCAGATAAAGAAGGTAGTAAGAGACAGAGAAGGACATTGTATATTAGTCAAGAGTTATTAATTCAACAAGACATCATCAATATATACATTCCCAATACATGTGCACCCAAATATATATAAAACAAGTGTTTACAATGTTATAAAAAATATTTTCCACTCCACTTGCAGAAGGAAAGCTTTGCAAGTGGTGAAGCAGTATTGCAGGTGTCTGTCTCTTTCCCTATCACCCCCTTCCCTCTTGATTTCTGGCTGTCTTACCCAGTAAATAAATACAAAATAAAAAAAAACTGAGGGAGAGGGAGGAAGAGAAGGAGGGAGGAGGAAGAAAGAGGGAGCAGAGAGGGGAGGAGAGGAAGAGAGGGAGGAGGACTGAGATGGAAGAGGACAAAAAAAGGAGTGAGGAAGGGAAGGAGGGAAGAGAAGGAGTGAGAGTGGGAAGAGGACTTAGGAAGAGGAGGGAAGGAAGAAGAGGACAGAAGGAGGTCAGAGAAAGAAGGTGGGGGAGAGAGGACTGAGGAGGAGGGAAAGTGGAGGAAGGAGGGAAGAAAGGAGATAGGAGAAAGAGGAAGGAAGACTTAGAAGGACGAAGAGGGAAGGAAATAGGGATGAGGAGAGAGAGGTAGGAGAAGGGAGGGTGGGGAGGACAGATAGGAAGGGAGGAGGACTGAGTAAGCAGGGAGGGAAGGAAAGGGAAGATGAGGGAGAGAGGGGTAGACTAGGGAAGAAGAGGGGAAGTATCAGAAGGGAAGAGGAGAAAGGGAGAGAGGAGCACTGAGGAAAAGGAGGGAAAGAACAGGAAAGAGAAGAGGAGGAGGAGGGAGGAAGGGAAGGAGGGAAGAAAAGGAAAGAGAGAAGAGGACTGAGGAAGAGGAGGAGAGGAGAAAGAAGGAGGGAGAGAGGAAGAGGAGGGTAGGAAGGAGGGAGAAGAGATGGAGGAGAAACAAAGAGGAAGAAGAGAGGAGGACTGATGAGGAGGGAAGGATGATGAGGGAGGAGGAGGAGAGAGACGAGCAGGGAGGAGGAAAAAGGAGGACTTGTTGGTCTGCTTCTAAATTCTGCTTTTAAGACCTTCTGTTTTGATCATCACATTAGGTTCACTTGTATTACTTACGATGTGGTCTATTTACATGATCACTGTTTCACCTGGATCCCGCCCTGCCTGCAGGGTATTGGTTTAATCCCCACTGGTTAGATGGAAGCTTTCTATGTTCTGTTCACCCTCTTTTTTTTTTTTTTTTTGCTCCGCCTCCTCTCCTAGTCATTTCCTTTCCCTTGTCACTTCCCAGGGAAGAGATGCATAAAAGGCGATGTATCTGATTAATAAACGAGATGCTGGTTCCCAGCTCAGCCATGAGTCCCTGTGCTGGGAAATTGTGCAGATGCAGTCACATCTGCCATGTTGTCCCCTCAGGCTACTGTTAGTTCCCGTGAGAGTTGGGACATGCTCAGAGTGCCTGTTTCACCATGTTGTGCCCTTCAGGGCATTGTCTATTTCCCCTGTGATATTTGGAGTGCTTCGGTTACTCCTCCCCCTTCCCATTCTCATGAGAGTTATTATCCTATCCTGGAGTGCTATGGTTACTCCTCCCCCTTCCCATTCTCACAAAAGCTGCTCCTATAAAAGACCTTCTTCTGCAACTCACTCTCTTTCCAGCGCTTCACTCCAGTGTTCAGATGCAGGAAAGGTTACCGCGTGAGGCGGCCATTTTCACTACCACCACGTGGCCAAACCTGCTTCTTTAGCACCCAACTCTGAGGTGCCAGGGCAAATAAAGATTTGTGTTCCCTCTTAGCTCCGGATCTCCTCTCTCTTCTCCGCGGCCTGCACAACAACACCCCTGGTCATCTCTCTACTGTTCGTGAAGCTAGCCCAGCATGGCAAATGGCACCGGGACAGGGACTGGCAAGGACTGAGGGGGAAGATGGAGGGAGGGAGGAAGGGAGGGAAGTGGGGGGAGGACTGAGGAAAAGGAGGAGAGAGGGAGGAGAAGGGAGAGAGGAAGAGGAGAGAAAAATTAAATTTTTTATTTGAGTTGAACTTCAGGATATTTTTAAATTCCTTGATTGGGGGATTAATGGTTTATTGTTGACAGTAAAATACAATGGTTTGTATTGTTATGTGATGTGGAAAACTGGGGAATGTCATGCATGTATAAACTATTGCATTTACTGTTGACTGTAAAACATTAACCCAATAAATACATTAAAAAGAAAATAATATAAATAAAATAACCATCATTTGTATATGTGCAACATTCCCCAGTTTCCCAGATCCCAACTCAACTCCCAGGAGGCCCCCAAATGAGGATTTTGTAGATTTTCTCTCCTGTTGATCAAACTTGTTGCATGTTAACCATGCACCTTCTCCCCTCTGTGGCCCTAAATGCACATTCTGAAGGAAAAAGGGATGAGGTGGCTGAAGACGGGGAAGGTCACCCCAGCAGAGAGCGAGGAGGACCCCCATGAGCCCCAAAGAGCTTGAGACTTCTGGTGCCTCAGACATGAACATCTGTTGTACTACCCCTGGTGTTTTCTCCCAGGCCCCAAATCCTCTTCTTGTGATCACCCATGCCCCCTTGCTTCCATGTGGAACTCTTTCCACTCCTTGAAGCACTTACCTACCTGTGGCTCTACAAATAACTTAAGTAAAAAGTTTAAGTAAAGGGAGTCAGGTGGTAGTGCAGCGGGTTAAGCGCAGGTGGCACAAAGTGCAAGGACCAGCAAAAGGATCCTGGTTCAAGCCCTAGGCTCCCCACCTCCAGGGGAGTTGCTTCACAAGCGGTAAAGCAGGTCTGCAGGTGTCTATCTTTCTCTCGTCCTCTGTCTTCCCCTCCTCTCTCCTTTTCTCTCTGTCCTATCTAACAATGACGATGACATCAATAACAACGATAACTACAACAATAAATAAACAAGGGCAACAAAAGGGAAATTAAATAAATTAACAAAATTTACCCCACCTGCAGGGGAGTCACTTCACAAGTGGTGAAGCAGGTCTGCAGGTGTCTATCTTTCTCTCCCCTCTGTCTTCCCCTCCACTCTCCATTTCTTCCTGTCCTATCTAACGAAGACCACATCAATAACAACAATAACTAAACAACAACAAAATAAGGGCAACAAAAGGGAAAATAGATAAATGAATATAAAAAATTTAAATTAAAAAAAGTTTAGGTAAAATCTTTGTCAAAGTCAGCTCTGCTACCTTTATGATGTCTAGTGTGGTACTGAACACATGAGTACTGAGTACTCAGGAATCATAGTTTTCATATTCCTTCTATACTTCCCAGTTCAGGGCCAAGTATATAGTCACTTAGTAAGCTATATTAAACTGAAATCAAAGAATCTCTCTCTCTCTCTCTCTCTCTCTCACACACACACACACACAGACACACACAAGCTGCAACTCAGACACACACAAGCTGCAACTCAAACAGAATGCTGGCCTGAACTGGCAGCTTGGGGATCCTGCAGTGCTATAGGGGGATCAATGTCTGGGTAGCCAGTGGGGTGCTTGAGAGGCCAGTACCAGAACTGCTCCTGGGGGTGCGGAAGGAACAACATCAGGAATTGACCTGAGAACACCTAACAGAAAAGGCTTCTGAGGCACAGGATTATAGCACAGTGTCAGAAAAGTGCCTCATGGTAAAGATGGAGCCCTCCTCATCTGACAAAGCCTTTTCCTAGTTCTAACTGCCTTCTGGCTTTCCAATACTCTTCAGAAAGGAAGGAATTATTAGGTCCATCTCACAGTTGAAGGTAAGTCCAGGCCTTTGGACTATGTTCTATTGCTTTTGTTCAAGTAACCACCCTCTGGACCGTTTCTGGGGCTCACTGATCTTAAAGCCCCCATTTGGTACCTGGAGAATCATATCTTAAGAGTCTAGTAGGGAGTCTGTCCGTAGCGCAGTGGGCTAAGCGCACATGGCACAAAGCGCAAGAAACAGCACAAGGATCCTGGTTCGAGCCCCCCGCTCCCCACCAGCAGGGGAGTCACTTCACAGGTAGCGCAAAGCGCAAGGACCCGTTATAAGCATCCCAGTTCGAGCTTCCAGCTCCCCACCTGCAGGGGTGTTGCTTCACAAGCGGTGAAACAGGTCTGCAGGTATCTATCTTTCTCTCCCCCTGTCTTCCCCTCCAAGCTCCATTTCTCTCTGTTCTATCCAACAATGATGACATCAATAACTACAATAAAAGACAAGGGCAACAAAAGGGAATAAATAAATAAATATTAAAAAAAAAGTTGAGAGAAGGAAAGAAAATCAGTTACCAGGAGCTAGGAAATCATTGTGTAGGCAACAAACACCAGTGATAACCCTGGTTGCAGTACAAATAAATTTTAAAAGAAAATGTTTTGGGGGCCTGTGAATACCAGAGAGGGTAAACGCACATGGTGCAAAGCACAAGGAATAGCATAAGGATCCTGATTCGAGTCCCTGGTCCCTACCTACAGGGGAGTCACTTCATAGGCGGTGAAGCAGGTCTGCAGGTGTCTCTCTCTTCCCCTCTCTGTCTTCCCCTCCTCTCTTGATTTCTCTCTATACTATCACACAAATGAGAAAAAACAGCCTCCAGGAGCAGTGGACTTGTAGAGCAGGAATGGATCCCCAGCAATAATCCTGGAGGTAAAAAAAAAAAGTTTTTTTCAAAGTAAGTTTTCTTTTTTAAAAAATTTTTAATATTATTTATTATTTATTATTAGAGACAGAGAGAAATTGTGAGGCAGGGGAGATATAGACGGAGAGACACACCTTGAAGCCCTGCTTCACCATTTATGAAGCTTTCCCCCTGCAGGTGGGGAACAGGGATTTGAATCTGGATCCTTATTTACTGTAATGAGTGCACTAATCAGGTGCGCCACTGCCCGACCCCCAGAAAAAAAAATTTATTTATTCCTTTTTGTTGCCCTTGTTTCATTGTTGTAATTATTGTTATTGATGTTGTTGTTGAATAAGACAGAGAGAAATGGAGCTTGGAGGGAAAGACAGAGGGGGGGAGAGAAAGATAGACACCTGATGACCTGCTTCACCGCTTGTGAAGTGACTCCCCTGCAGGTAGGGAGTCAGGGGCTCGAACAGGGATCCTTATGCAAGTCCTTGCGCTTTGTACCATGTGTGGTTAACCTGCTACGCTACTGCCTGACTCACTGAAAAATATTTTTTAAAGTTAAAGGGCCGGCAAGGGAGACAGCATGATAGTTATGCAGAAAACTTTCATACCTGAGGCTCTGAGGTCCACCACCACTATAGCCAGAGCTGTCTGTATATCTATCATCTTTCTGTGTCTCCTTAAGATAAGTACTTTGAAACTTAGTAAATTCTATAGTCTGTTAGAGGGATATGATTGCAGAGGAGGAAAACAGGAAATGGGGTGGTGCCACATCTCAGTTATACTGAGTCAGAGTATAGGCTTATTGGGAGTCAGAGTAGGCTTATTTGAGGTGACTTGAGTAAACATTTGAAGGAAATGAGTCAGTCACACAGATATCTGGGCAAAGGGGACATTCAAGGAAGAGTGGAAGAGTCAGTGGAAGTATACTTAGGCATGGCATACTCAGTGTGTATCTAATAAGTATCAAAAGAAAAGGAAGAAGTATCAAAGAGGACTGGCAAAATAGCTCCCTCGGAGAGCATGTTCTTTTATACCATGTGTGCAACCCAGGGTTAAGTCCAGCCTCCACCCACTGAAAGAAGTCTGGGTGTGTGGTCTTTTTTTTTTTTTTTTGAATGAGAGATACAGAGAGAACTGTCCAGCTCTGGTTTATGGTGGTTCTGGGGAACAATCCTGACACTTCAGAGTCTTAGGCATGAAGCTGTCTTTTTTTTTTTTTGTTTTGAGATTCATTGAATTTGTGATAATTGATCAGTTTCATTTAATCATCTGACTAGATATTGTTTTCTTTCTCAATTATCCTTTTATAAATATAAATTTTCACTGTGTATAAAGTGTGGACTTTTTTTGTACATGTGTTACATTTTTCATTTTTCTTTTCTTTTTTCATTTTTTTTCTTTATTGGGGAATTAATGTTTTAAATTCAACAGTAAATAAAATAGTTTGCACATGCATAACATTCCCCAGTTTCCTATATAACAATACAACCCCCACTAGGTCCTCTATCATCCTTCATGGATCTGTATTCTCCCCACCCACCCACCCCAGTGCGATATGCCAATTCCATTTCAGGTTCTACTTGTGTTTTCTTTTCTCATCTTGTTTTTCAACTTCTGCCTGAGAGTGAGATCATCCCATATTCATCTTTGTGTTTCTGACTTATTTCACTTAACATGAATTTTTCTTTCTTTCTTTCTTATTTATTGGGGAATTAATGTTTTACATTCAACAGTAAATACAATAGTTTGTATATACATAACATTCCCCAGTTTCCCATATAACAATACAACCCCCACTAGGTCCTCTATCATCCTTCATGGACCCGTATTCTCCCCACCCACCCATCCCAGTGCGATACGCCAATTCCATTTCAGGTTCTACTTGTGTTTTCTGATCTTGTTTTTCAACTTCTGCCTGAGAGTGAGATCATCCCATATTCATCCTTCTGTTTCTGACTTATTTCATTTAACATGGATTTTTCAAGGTTCATCCAAGATTGGCTGAAAACGGTGAAGTCAGAGCTTGCTCATACCACAACTTGCTCAGCCACTCATCTGTTGTTGGACACCTGGGTTGCTTCCAGGTTTTGGCTATTACAAATTGTGCTGCCAAGAACATATGTGTACACAGATCCTTTTGGATGGATGTGTTGGGTTCCTTAGGAGATATCCCCAGGAAAGGAATTGCAAGGTCATAGGGTAGGTCATTGCAAGGTCATTTCTAGCTTTCTGAGAGTTCTCCAGAAGGTTGGACCAACTGACATTCCCACCAGCAGTGTAGCAGGGTTCCTTTGACCCCACACCCTCTCCAGCATTTGCTGCTGTTACCTTTTTCTGATGTATGACATTCTCACAGGAGTGAAGTGGTATCTCATTGTTGTCTTGATTTGCATTTCTCTGACAATTGGAGACTTGGAGCATTTTTTCATGTGTTTCTCGGCCTTTTGGATCTCTTCTGTGGTGAATATTCTGTCCAAGTCCTCCACCCATTTTTGGATGGGGTTACTTGTTGTCTTGTTGAGTTTGGCAAGCTCTTTCTATATGTTGGTTATTAAACTCTTGTCTGATGTGTGGCATGTAAAGATCTTCTCCCATTCTGTGAGGGGGTCTCTTGGTTTGGGTAGTGGTTTCTTTTGCTGTGCAGAAGCTTTTTAATTTGATGTAGTCCCATAGGTTTATACTTGCCTTAGTCTTCTTTGTAATTGGATTCGTTTCATTGAAGATGTCTTTATGCAGAAAAGAGTTCTGCCAATATTTTCCTCAAAGTATCTGATAGTTTCTGGTCTAACATCCAAGTCCTTGATCCACTTGGAATTTACTTTTGTATTTGGTGAAATACAGTGATTCAGTTTCATTCCACTGCATGTTTCAACCCATTGTTTCCAACACCATTTGTTGAAGAGACTCTGCTTTCCCCATTTAATAATCTGGGCCCCTTTGTCAAAGATTAGATGTCCATAGGTTTGGGGCCTCACTTCTGCGCTCTCAATTCTATTCCACTGGTCAGTGTGTCTATTCATGTTCCAGTACCAAGCAGTTTTGATGACAATGGCCCTATAATACAGTTTGAGATCTGGGAGTGTGATGCCTCTGGTTCTGTTCTTTTTTCTCAAGATTGTCTTGGCAATTCTAGGTCTTTTCTGGTTTCAGATAAACATTTGTAGCATTTGTTCTATTCTCCTAAAAAATATGCTTGGGATCTTGATGGGGATAGCATTAAATTTGTAGATGGCTCTGGGTAGTATATTCATTTTGATGATGTGAATTCTTCCAACCCATGAACATGGAATATCTTACCAATTCTTTGTGTCTTTTTCAATTTATTAATTTTGATGAAAAAAAAAAAGAGGCTTTTCAACCACTGAGCTCCAACTCAGGGATTAAAATCCTATTCAAACAACTGTTAACTTCCACCACTGTGAACCCTTTAATTAACATACTTACACACAAGTCAATCCAGGAAATAGTGATCAGTAATTTGAAAAGTACTTAGAGAGTGAACTCATAAAATAATATATAAAATGGGTAAACCAACAAGAAGAAATATTGGAGAAATGAACCAGACAACAGTCCAGCTAAAAGCCTCTCAAAGGGTGAAGCACAAAATAATGAGTTCAACATCCAAACACTAGCTAAGGAAATAATCACAGGAGTGAATAAAGAATTTGAAAAAATTCTAATCATAAATACAGGAACAACAAATGAGACTATGAAAGAAAATACTAATTGTATCATGGTTATTAGAGAGCTGAAAGCTGAAATCACTAAGAATGCAACTAGATGAACAAGCTAAAACAGTATCAGAACAGGGAAACAAAATAGATGAACTCCAGAAAACAGTAGAGGGCAGAGAGACTAGAATCAATGAGGCTGAAGACAGAATTAGCAAGATCGAGGACCTAGTGAGGGCTGTATTATTATATGGGAAACTGGGGGATGTTATGCATGTACAAACTATTGTACTTACTGTTGAATATAAAACATTAATTTCCCAATAAAAAAAAATGAAAGAAAAAAAATTGTGGTCCGGGAGGTGGTGCAGTGGATAAAGACTCTCAAGCATGAGATCCTGAGTTCAATCCCTGGCAGCAGATGTACCATGATGATGTCTCGTACTTTTTCTCTCCTCCTATGTTTCTCATTAATAAATAAAATCTTTTAAAAATTTAAATACAAATTTATAAAGCCACTGTGCTACATGTAGCAACATAGACGAGTGTCATAGGCAATATGCAGAATGAAGCTGGACATAGGAGTATCTATGCTGTGGCCCAGGAAGTGCTGCAGTGGACAAAGCATTGGCCTCTCAAGCATGATAACCCAAATTTGGTCCCCAGTATAGCAGATGCCAGAGTGGTGCTCTGGTTCTCTCTCTCCTCTCATGAATAAGCACATAAGTGAATATAAGTTAAAAAATAAAAGAATTTCATACTTTCCAGTACATACGGAGAGCTTTGGACTTAAGAGCATGAGGTGTCATGCTCATTCTATGGTAGTCCATATTTCAGAGTGCTACTCTGAATGTTCTATCTCCTGGAATAATTTTTAAAAGGAGGGGGCAAAATAGCTCACCTGGGTAGTGCACTACTTTGTCATGTGCACAACCCAGGTTCAAGTCCAGCCCCCACCACATTGAAGGAAGCTTCCGTGCTGTGGTTTCTTTCCCTTTCCCTTTCCCTCTGTGTTTTACCCTTTCTTTTTCTTCTTTGTTTTTTAAAAAGATTATTTATTTTCCCCTTTTTATTTATTTTGTAAGTTGTGGTATTTATTTTGTAAGCCAGGAGAAAAGAGATAGCTAAATGACTGACAAAAGATAGGCAAGTAACTAAGCAAATACACTAGAAAATGAATGATCGCGATAATATGGCATAGTGGGAGCATGGAAAAGGGACAATGAACCTGTACTGAGTAGTCAGAAAAATGCTCCTGGAAGAAACAAAATACTAAAGAATGAATTGGAAGGAATCAGGAAAAGTTGGGGAAAAAACTAGAACAAATGAACAACAAAAAAAAAACACACACACACTAGTCAGACATCATATGCAAAGCCCGAAAGCAAAAGTAAAAATACAATTTGAGGATCCAAAGAGATCTAGTCTGGCTAGAACAGAGTATGAGCTGAGGCATGGTAAGAGACAAAACAAATGTAACAAAAACAATGGAGGCAGTAGCGCAGCAGGTTAAACGCACGTGGTGTAAGGATCCCGGTTCAAGCCCTGGCTCCCCACCTGCAGGGGAGTCGCTTCACAAGCGGTGAAGCAGGTCTGCAGGTGTCTCTCTCCATTTCTCTCTGTCCTATCCAACAATGATGACAACAATAACTACAACAATAAAACAACAAGGGCAACAAAAGGGAATTAAAAAAAAAAAAAAGAATGGAGGCCGGATTGTGGCACACTCAATTAAGCACACATATCACCATACACAAGGATCAAGGTTCAAGCCCCTATTTCTCACCTGTAGGGAGTATTCTTTGAGAGTGGTGAAGCAGGTCTGCATGTCTGCCTTTCTCTCTCCTTCTTTATCTCTCCTTTCCATTCAATTTCTCTGTCCTGTCAAGTAAAAATAAAACAGAAAGGGAAAGAAAAAAAAAGGAAAAAAATGGCTGCCAGGATTGGTGGATTCATGTTACCAGTACCAGGCCCTAGCTATTACCCTGGAGAAAATTAAAACAAACAACAAACTGGGGGTATGGGCCTGTCAACGTCCGTGCTCAGCAGAGAAGCAGCTACAGAAGCCAGAACTCCTACCTTCTGCTCCCCATAAACAACCTTGATCCATACTCCCAGAGGGGAGAAGTGCTAGGATGAAGATAAGAGGCTCTGCACTCCAGCTCCATCAGCACCCAGAGAGAGAGAAGGAAAAGGAGAGGGGCATATGGAGGTAGCTACGATGTTATGAGTGGATTAGAGAGGAAGAGAGGATTGAATCAGAAAAAGAAGGGGCAACTATGTATACATGTGGACAGAGAGTTGTAGAGAAGATGGTTGGTCCATGTCCACAACTTTAGGCGAACTGCGGTGGATTGCAGTGGGGAGAGTGAAGATTCAGAACTCTGGAGGTGGGAATGGTGTGGATTCAAACCCCTGTCAACATGCCATTCTGTAATAATAAATATATAAATAATAGTAAAAAAACAAAACTAGCAGGACCTCCATTCACCAACTGGGTAGCCACGTAAAGGACCCTGATAGTTATCTGCAGACTATGGTGAATCACAGACCAGGTTTATCCTCTTATGCAGCTATGCTCAATTTTTCTCTTTTTTTTTTTTCCTTTGAGGGGAGGGAGGGGAGGGCGGCTGTGGGTGCGGCGCGGGGTCCCCCAGCCCTGGGCGCCGGTCGGGGTGCAGGGACCCTCCTCAGACTCCGGGGTCAGTGGGGCGCCCTGCTGTCCCCGCCCCAGGACCCCGCGAGCGCCCGGCCCGCTCACCCCTCCGTGTACTCCGCCTGCAGCAGCCCCAGGCAGGCCTCCCACTTGCTGCTGAAGATCTGCCCGCAGGTGAAGCAGCGCATGGGGATGATCATGGCGGCGAGCGGACTAGCGGACTAGCGGGCTGGAGGGAGGACGCACCGCACCAACCGACGCACCAACCGACGCACCAACCGACGCACCAACCGACGCACCAACCGACGCACCAAAGGCCCACCGGAAAGACGCACTGACGCACCAGTGAGCGTAATGACGTAATGACGCACTGACGCAGGGGTGAAATGACGTGCTGGTGGGCAGAAAGACGCACCGACGTCTCTCTTTAATTATTTTTTATTGAATAGAGAAAGAGAGAGAGGGAGGGGAGGTAGGGACAGAGAAAAAAATTAAAAGGGCGGGATTAGATAGCATAATTATTATGCAAACAGGATGTCATGCCTGAGGCTTCAAAGTCCCAGGTTCAATCCCTCGCACCACCATAAACCAGAGCTGATCAGTGCTCTGGTGAGAGAGAGACAGAGAGAGAGACAGAGACAGACACCCGCAGCCCTGCTTCACTGTTCATGAAGCTTTTCCCCAGCAGGTGGGGACTTGAACCTCGGTCCTTGCGCACACTGTCTGGCAGGGAGAGCCAACATAACACCAGGAGGCTTGGCCTCTGTGGCCTCCCTTTGCATCACTGCTGCTTGGTGGGCCTACCTCTACAAACTTGTCCTAGGGGCCTCCTCTCTTCCAGGCCTTGTGTTTGCCCAAGACAGACGTGATTCAGAAGTGGTCCCAGCCTTGAGGAGCTTCCAGTCTAATTGGGGGAATACATGCAGGAAAATTAGTATAATGTGGATGAGCGGTACTGTGATAAAGAGCTATAGAAAAGCTAGGCCCTTGGGGCCAGGTAGTGGCACAGCTGATTGAGCACACATGTGCAAGGACCTGGGTTCAAGCACCCCAGTCCCCACCTGCAGGGAGAAGCTTCACAAGTGAAGTAGTGCTGCAGGTGTCACTGTTTCTCTCCCTCTCTACCTCCCCCTTCCTCTCAATTCCTGGCTGTCTCTACCTAAGAGATAAAGAAAGAAAAGATAATCAAAATGTGGTCTGGAAGGTGGTGCAGTGGATAAAGCATTGGATTCTCAAGCATGAGGTCCTGAGTTCAATCCCCGGCAGCACATGTGCCAGAGTGATGTCTGGTTCTTTCTTTCTCTGCCTATCTTTCTCTTGAATAAATAAACAAAGCAAAAAAAAAAGATAATCAAAAAATAAAAAGAAAGAAAAGCTGGGCCCGCAGATGGGATGAGCCAGGTGTAGAAGGAGAGCTCAACATCTCAGGGCTCCTGAGCAGTGTGATGTCCACCTCTACTCTGGGTACAATGCAAAGTACAAAACTAGTCCTCTTCTCTGAGATTCATTCTATTTGTATGCACTGTCTATATCCCCTACAAGGCTGAGAACTGCTCAAGGACCTTATCTGAGTCATTTCTTCCCTGCTGCTCTCCTACCCTGGTTAGGGTTCACCGTCAGGTAATAAAACATCACATCCTATCACTCACTGCTATTTTTTCTTTTTAATTAGTTATTTTCAGGGCTTGGGAGACAGCATAATGGTTATGCAAAAGGCATGCCTGTGGCACTGAAGTCCCTGGTTCAGATCCTAGCACCACCATAAGCTAGAGCTGAGTAGTGCATTGGTGTGTCTGTCTGCCTCTCTCTCTCTCTCTCTCTCTCTCTCTCAATAAATAAAATTTTCTTTATTGGGGAACTAATGTTTTACATCCAACAGTAAACACAATGGTTTGTAAATGCATAAAATGTTTCAGTTTTCCATATAACAATACAATCACCACTAGGTCCTCTGTCATCCTTCTTAGACCTGTATTCTCCCCCCAGCCTCCAACCCCACCCCAAAGTCTTTTACTTTGGTGCAATAAAAAATTTTTTTTGAAGTAGATAACTTTGGGAGTCGGGCGGTAGTGCAGCAGGTTAAGCGCAGGTGGCGTGGCTTAAGGATCCCGGTTCAAGCCCCCAGCTCTCCACCCAGCAGGGAAGTCTCTTCACAAGTGATGAAGCAGGTCTGCAGGTGTCTTTCTCTCCCCCTCTGTCTTCCCCTCCTCTCTCCATTACTCTCTGTCCTATCCAACAACAATAACAACAACAACATCAATAATAACTACAACAATAAAACAACAAGGGCAACAAAAGGAAAGAAAGAAAGAAAAAAAAATCCCCCCCCCCCGAAAAAGCAGATAATGTTTGCTTGTCCCTCCTGTCCTCTTTCCGCCATCTTGCTGTGTCACCAATGTTCTGGCCGATGCTCTCAAGAGTATCAACAATGCTGGAAAAAGAGGCAAACACCAGGTTCTTATTAGACCTTCCTTGCTCCAAAGTCATTGTCCGTTTTATAACTGTGATGATGAAGCACGGTTACATTCATGAATTTGAAATCACTGATCACAGAGCTGGCAGAATTGTCGCGAACCTCACTGGCAGGTTAAACAAGTGTGGGGTGATCAGACCCAGATTAGATGTACAGCTCAGAGACCTAGAAAAATGGCAGAATAACCTGCTCCCATCTCGTCAGTCTGGTTTCATTGTATTGACAAACTCAGCAGGCATCATGGACTATGAAGAAGCAAAACGAAAACACACCGGAGGGAAAATCCTGGGATTCTTTTTCTAGGGATGTAATACATAAGTGAAAATAAAATGCCTCAATAGAAAATAAATAAGTAAATAAATAAGTAAATTGGGGCCAGGTGGTGGTACACCTGGTTAATTGTTCACATTATAGTGTGCCAAGGGCTCAGTTCAAGTCCCTGGGCCCCACCTGCAGGGGGAAAGCTTCATGAGTGGTGAAGCAGGGATGCAGGTATCTCTGTTTCTCCCTCTCTGCCTCTTCCTCCCATCTCAATTTCTGTCTCTACCCAATAATAAAAGAAAGAAAAGTATTTTAGTGGTCCAGGAGGTGGCGCAGTGGATAAAACTCTAGATTCTCAACCATAAGGTCCCGAGTTCGATCCCCGGCAGCACAAGTACCAAGAGTGATGTCTGGTTCTTTCTCTGCCTATCTTTCTTATGAACAAATAAATTCTTAAAGAAGTATTTTATGGTGGTCTGGGAGGTGGCACAGAGGATGGAGCATCGGACTCTCAAGCATGAGGTCTTGAGTTCAATCCCCGGCAGCACAGTTACCAGAGTGATGTCTGGCTCTTTCTCTCTCCTCCTATATTTCTCATTAATAAATAAATAAAATCTTAAAAAATAATTTTATGGGCGCGGGTAGATAGCATAATGGTTATGCAGAAAGACTCTCAGGCCTGAGGCTCCAGAAGTCCTCGGTTCAATCCCCTGCCCCACCATAAACCAGAGCTGAGCACTGCTCTGGTAGGAAAATAAAAATAAATAAGTATTTTATAAAATAAGTGAGTATTTAAACAAAAAATAAGTTCTTGTAATTATTTTCATGGGGGGAGCGGGCAGAGACAAATCAGAGAACTACCCATCTCTGGCAATTTGGTGCTGAGGATTGAACCTGGGACCTCCTGCATGCTAGCTTCATGAGCCACCATTGCATATGTAGTGGCCCTGTTTCTAAGGTACAGTTTGGAATAGGTCCCCTCATTGTTCAAAATCCTCCACAGAAGTGGTGAAATAGCTCACTAGGACAGGGTGCTGCTTTGCCGTGTGTGCAACCCAGGTTCAAGCCCGGCCCTACTGCACTGAAGGAAACTTTGGTGCTGTGTTGATTCTCTCTGTCTCTCTAAAAACAAACACAGTAAAAACCCTCTATAGATCTTCTCTGCCTGGTATGGATGAAGTAGAAGTAAATGCTGAAAGGGAGGAGACCTAGTGATTGAATGGATAAATGAATGAGGTGAGAGAAGTGAAACAACGAATGGGAAAGTCAGTCTCAAAAATGAGTGAGAAGTCAGTGGGCCTATGACTTTACTGCCTCCCTTTTTTGCCCCGACCAGCAGGGCAGTGAGCAGGGGCTAGGAACCCAAAAAGACTTAGAATGGAAGGGACACGAGACACAAGAGAATGACAGCAAGACAGGTTTCTGATCAAGCTGCAAAATTTTATTGTGTTCACAGGCATTATAAGGCTTTGGGGAAGGAAAGGGAATGCTGGAGGAGGGGGGAGGGGGAGAACACTTCAAAGCGGAATGTTCCTTGCAACAAATGGCGGAAACCAAACTGTGTGTTGACTCACTTGTGTTGACTCACTTGATTACTGATAAATGGTTTACCTAAGGGGAAATGGCCTGCCCAGGGGGGAATTAACACTTGTCTTGAGGGGTTCCATTGTCTCAAAGCTTATCATCTATCAAGCAGAGAAATGGCTCCTGGCATATCCTCCCTTTGTTATAATTTAAATTGAGGCTGGCATTTGGGGGTGAGGAGTGGAGACCCTAACAGCAGGTTTGGTGGACATAACCAAAGGGGGGAAGTATTGACCCGATTCCTCCCGTGGGGTGGGTGCAAAACCAACCTTCCCGCATCTTATAAGGCTCTCGGTGTCTTTTTGGGGAGGGGAGGCAGAGCCACAGTTTCTAGGGAAACAAATTTTGTTGCTGACACCAACCTCCATGCAAATCAGGTTTGCTTCACAGGGGACTCAGAAGCGGATGATAGGGTCCTCCCCCTGCAGTGCTTTGCCTTACACCCCTTACTGGTGTCCTTGCCCTTCCAAGGTTGGATGTCTCGATGCATAATTCTGAGTTTTATGCCATCCGAAAAGGGGGTCTGTCATCCTCAGGTTCAGCCAGGCCTCTGTCAGCCAAATCAAGTCTGTGATAATGTATTTGCAAAGGTTTTGATGCCAAGGAGTCCATCTGCCGTTTTATAAAATCAGTTATCTTATTAAAAATAGAGGGTCTTAAGGTAATCATTAACAAAAGACTAATAAGGGTCTCATAAGGGGCTCTGTTGTGACTTAAGACTATTTGTGGTGGAGTCTATAACCTGTTGTCATTTGTCAGAAAATTCATGGGAGGAATATATAGAGTGTCCTAGCATGCCACCAGCAAGTCTAAGGGAAGCAGTCAGTGGATGTTATGTCCAGGGGAAGAAACACAGCACATCTGGTCTTCTGGTCAGCACCAACTGATGAAATTTTTCTTCTTCATAGAGGGTCAGCTGTGGAACAAGCAAAACTAGGAGGCAAGGACCAGGTAGAGAAGAATTGACATGAAAATATAGGATGGTGTTGTACCAAAACACAGAGGAGGTACATACACATTAGAAGTTAAGGTGAGGTTCCTTGAACATCGAGGAATATTTTGAGAAAAGTGAGCAGTCAATAAGCATGCAAAGATGAAGTCAGCAGTGGCAGGTCAGCAGAAAGAGAAGACTTGGATAGGCTGGTGAGGTTAGCTGGACTATATACTGCCATGGCGTCCTTTGTGGGAAGGACTTGCCAACAGGGACTCTGGATTTTGCAAAAGCAATGTCATCCACCATAATAAAAGAAAAACAAACATGGACATCCAGTGTTGAAAAAAGAGAAAAAGGAAATATGTCTCTGTGACTGGAAAAGTGGGTGGCTTTGTCAATGAGATATAATAAATGGACAATTAGAATTTTGTAAATATTAAGAAGGTTTAGTATGTTAATTCATTGACACTTTAGCCAACTGAATACTGGGGGGTGCACTACCCTTCTTTTTTTTATTAATTAAGCTTAAGGGTTTTAGTTTTTCTTGTTTGAGCTGTAGCCCACATAAATTTAGAAAAAATGTCAACTGAGAAAGAAAAAATGTTTTTGTTTACTAAACATGGGCAGGTGAATTACATCAATCTGTCAGAGAGCATTGGCTTTTATCAATGGAGATTAATCTTAAAAGTGTGAATAACAGGATCTTAATTAAACAATGCAGGAGCCAGTAAAGTGCTCTCACTATGGCAGGTCAAGCGTTAAAATTTTTAAGAGGTTTGTAAAAAAATGAGAAAAAATTTAGGATATGAGTGACTTTAGAAGTCATCACACACCCATAAATAAAAAATTAAAAATGTTTAGTTTTAAATCTTACCATATGAGCAGTCAGTTCTTCATGTGCAGATGTACTTGTAATTATTTACTTAGGGAGAGAACTTTTACCAAGTTAATTGATGATCTAATGGTTAGAATTGGCTTGAGGTTTTTTCTATGATTTTAGAAGGCTCTTTATTAAAATATACCAATATGTTATAGAAAGTCAATACCTAATGTGTTGACATGATAAAATGTTTACCATTTTTTAGCATTATTTTAAACTGATTAGACAGTTTAAGTACAATATTATAACTTTAGTTTACTAAGATCTTTACTCATCACAAGGCTATCATGAGTAAGCATAGATATAAAACTCTTAATAGATTTTGTTCCTTAGAACTCTAATATGGCAACTTAAAAGGCTAAAATAAAACCTCATAACTTAAATATTCAAAATATTAATTTTGTTCAATCAGGATTTGCCAAAACAAATCTTCTATCAGACCAAAAGCACAATGTATTACCTTAATTTATCAAGAATAAACCTCTGGCAGTGTCTTAAAACAAACCAGATAATTTTTAAAAGCAGAAAGATATAAAGAGGTAAAGCAGAGCAAAAGCCTCTGGCATGTAAATAATTAACATAACTATTGTGTTATCTTTTACTAACCCAAGCCAGTCTTGAAAACAATTTTAAGTAAAATGTTAACCTTTGTTTGCTAGGACCTTTGTTTATCACAAAGCTATCACACCCTTAGGGCAGCTATGAACAATGGTGGGTACACAACTTAATTGATCTTTTCATTTTGATTTGGATAGGTAACTTAAAAAGCTAAAATAAACCTCATAGCTGAAATGTAAAAATAAATTTTTACTGTTAACATTTCTTTTAGATGACCATTTTACACTAAATAATTTTGTTGAATCACATCTGCCAAATGAAAATTTTTTATCAGGACAGGAATATGTTTAACCCTTTTATTTTCTTGGCAAGGCCACTGCTCTACACTGATGGGGTTATTAGAAAGTCAGTTCAAGCATGGAATTAAATTAACAAACAGTGGCAGTTGGTATTGGGGTGCTGATAAGATTTACAATTCTCTCAAGAGTGAGAGAGACTGTAGAGGCATTTTACCATGCCTAGAGATCTCAGAAAATCTTTTAACTAATGAATTGATGCTGATATTAGCTATCAGAAGGAGGAAACTGTCTTATATTTTACTTTGGTAAAGGTGTGCCAACTCTATGAGTCGGGATCTTCAAAACCACATTTAGCTTAACTAAATCTTATTTAAAACTTAAAACAAACTTTAGTTACTTAGGGGTTAACACACATTAATGAAAAGAAGGTTAGCACAGACTTAAAACATAAATTCTTGGTGAAAAGAAAATTTTCCCTTTGAAAAACCGCTTTGGTTTTTGGATTCCTAACTCACAGACTATCTACCCCCCCCCCCCAGGAGGAGCGTTAGTGGCTAGGGAATGATTGACTGCAGTCTTTGCCAATCTGTGGAGTGGAGCTCTGTGCCACGATTGGCTGTGCGGGCGGAACAGGTGGGCTTAGTTTACCGCCACCGAGCAGAGAAAAATCTTTGAAATTCTTTTTCTGGGCTAAGGTACATTTTACAGTTTTAAAGAAAGTGGTCTAATCAGTATTATTGGCCAAGTCAAGGACCGGAGCACAAAACGGAGGGGCGGTGGTGTAGGGAGGCTTTTATTTTGACTGGGTACTGGGGGATCAAGATCAGTAATCACAGAAGGGCATGGGAATGGGGACTTTGTCCTGGACGGCGGACGTGAAAGTTGCCGGAGGACCTTTTCACCCTCTGTAACAAGGTTTTTAATATCAGGGTGATTATTATAAATTTTTAAGATATCATTAATTAAATTCTAGTAACAAAAGGCAGAAACAGGTACACGTTCAGGACCAAAAGACTGATAGTGATCATTAAGACAATCACCAATTCTCCTCCAATGTTTCTCATCTATAGTGCCTTCCTGGGGGAACCAGGGACAAATATTTCCAATATAATCTAAAAACTTCTTTAATTCTTTCTTTTTAACCCTAGTTCCTCGTGTCTTGAGTGACTCCTTGAGTCCTTTAATAAATAAATCTTGTTTGCTAAATTCATGTCCCATGGTTTTGCTTACCTCAGCCGCTGTGACACTCTCCTCCAGATGCGACTCACGGTCAGGTAGCTCCGTAGCGATCTATGCGAGTCTTTGCATCACCCCCTCAGCGGCGGTGACTCTGTGAATTCGGATAGGCCTATCCTCTCGATCAGTGGAGTTCCTAGGTCCAGAAGGCTTCTTTGCCCCACGTTCCGGGATCCAGAATGCCCCGACCAGCAGGGCAGTGAGCAGGGGCTAGGAACCCAAAAAGACCTAGAATGAAAGGGACACGAGACACGAGAGAATGACAGCAAGACAGGTTTCTGATCAAGCTGCAAAATTTTATTGTGTTCACAGGCATTATAAGGCTTTGGGGAAGGAGAGGGAATGCTGGAGGAGGGGGGAGGGGGAGAACACTTCAAAGCGGAATGTTCCTTGCAACAAATAGCGGAAACCAAACTGTGTGTTGACTCACTTGATTACTGATAAATGGTTTACCTAAGGGGAAATGGCCTGCCCAGGGGGGAATTAACACTTGTCTTGAGGGGTTTCATTGTCTCAAAGCTTATCATCTATCAAGCAGAGAAATGGCTCCTGGCACTTTTTCTCTGATCTCTAGTCACTGTTCAGTAGTCCTGTCACTTCCAGTGCTGGCCGGGAGGTCTCACATTACTAGACATGCTCAATAATGATAAGCTGGCTGATTGGCAAGGGGTAGTAGGTGACTCCAGATACTGGCCAGCTAGAGTTGGGCAGAGATGGGGAGGGCAATGCACGGGTGCTGCAGCACATTGGAGCACAGTGCTGGGTCCACCTTCTGCCAGCAGCCCAGGTGGGCAGTGGCCTTGTGCAGCAGGTCACAGTAGTAGGCAGGCAGCAGGTGCTGCATGAGGATCACTGATGTACTGATGGACACCAGCAGGAAGAGCTCACAGGACCAGCGCTTGTCATAGTAATGTGTGTTCTGCGGGCAGTGGAAGGTGGGTAAGACGAGGGATACTCACAACAGTTTCATTCTCTCCCCTTCCCTGATTCTATCTGCCTTGGTGATAGGGGCAGTTCTAGAGTGACCTTGGGGTAGCCTAAATCATGGATCAATCACCTACCAGAGAAGGTTTAATCATGGTGTTAGATCCCAAGCCCACTACTCAAGACTTTTACAAAGAAAAACTATTCCTATTGCCTACCGTTCAGAGATAAAGCACAGGCTCTATAGTTAGTAGACATGAGTTCAAATCTTAGCCCTCTGCTCATTAACCATGTGGCCCTGGCTAAGTCATCTAACTTCCTCTGTGATGTAATTTACACATTTGTAAAAGGAGGATAAGAATAACTATCAACTTATTATTATTATTTATTTATTTATTTTTGCCTCCAGGGTTATTGCTGGGGCTTGGTGCCAGCACTGCGAAATCCACTGCTCCTCAGGGCCATTTCCCCCCCATTTCTGTGGCCCTTGTTATTATTGTTATTTCTGTTATTGGATAGGACAGAGAGATATCGAGAGAGGAGGGGAAGACAGGGGGGAAAGAAAGATAGACAACTGCAGATGTGCTTCATTGTTTGTGAAGCGATCCCCCAGTAGATGAGGAGCTGGGGGCTGGAACCAGGATCCATACACCAATCCTTGTGCTTTAGTCCATGTTCACTTAACCTGCTGTGCCACCACCTGGCCCCCTATTTTATTATTCATTTATTTATTCTTTTGTTGCCCTTGTTTTACTGTTATAGCTATTACTGTTGTTGTTATTGATGTCGTCATTATTGTATAGGATAGAGAGAAATGGAGAGAGGAGGGGAAGATGAGAGGGGAAGAGAAAGATAGATACCTGCAGACCCGCTTCACCACCTGTGAAGATACTCCCATGCAGGTGGGATGCCGGGGCCTCAAACTGGGATCCTTATACCTGTCCTTGCGCTTTGCAACACCTGCGCTTAACCAACTGCACTACCACCCAACTCCCTATTTTAATTTTTTTACCAGAGTACTGCGCAGCTCTGGCTTATGTTGGTACAGGGGATTGAACCTTGAACCATCAATGCCTCAGCCATGAAAGGCATTTTGCATAACCATTATGCTATCTCCCCAGCCCACAACCATCTTCTTGTGAGAGGATTAGAGAAAGTAAATTACTCATGAAAATTCTAGCATGTGGTAGGCATACAACAGACATTAAGTCCTCTCAACTTGACAATCATCCAATGCAGCCCAAACTTGGAACCTACTGTCAGCTGAGGAGGCGCTCTCCCAGAATGCTATACAAATATGAGAGAGAGAGAGAGAGAGAGAGAGAGGAAGAAAGAGAGGGAGAGAGAGAGAGATTACATCGGCATTTGGGAGTCACTCAGATCTGGGTGAACTCTGGCTTTCAAACTTAATAATAAGGCAGGGCATTTGTGACATCTCTGCTAAAACAGTCACACTGAAAAAGTCATTGCTCTTTGTTTTCAGTTTTCATTAAAAGGAATGCCATGTTCCCCTCACTGACCACAGAACCTTATGCAGGGCACTTGCTTTTTAATAAATCTGTTTTATCTATGATACAATAGTCAGTGGTCATTCTAGCCCTCAAGAGAACAGATGGGAACCTCATCAAAAACAGTGGAGCTATTTATGCAAGCAGGAAGACTCACTTGGGGCAGGCACTAGGGGAAGACCCAACCCCACCCTTCCCTGGGTTGAGCTACACACCTTGAAGAACCAGACAGGTACAAATGCCACATAATAGGCACTCAGCATGGAGCTGACCAGCACTTCCTTCATGTGCCAGTTGAAGTCCATCTTGAGGTATTCCACCTCACTGTGGATGAGGCTGGGAGACAGGCAACAGGCATAGGTGGGCATGGCCTCTGGGCCATACAACTGTCAAGTGTGCTGTTTCCACGTTTCCCATAGTGTCAGCAGGTAGTCCCGGCTCCTTGCCAGTCCACTGACAGCCTCCCGAGGACCCATGGAGACCATGTTGCTGAAGAGGTTTGTCTTTCGAAGGTCACAGTTCAGCTGCAGGAACGGAATGTACATTCCAAACCTGCTGGGGAAGACAGTGGTGAGGGAAGGCCTGCTCACAGGCCAGGATCCCAACTCTTAGCCACTGAGAGAATTTTCTTTCTCCCTGAGCCTTAGCTTTCTGGGATGCTCAGAGGGAAGAATTTATCCCCCTTTCCATTCATTCATCCTGCCATCTAGTAATGAGTCACTCAACACATGTATTAACAGAGTGCATGCCAAGCATTAGGGATACAACAGGAAGCAAGAGATGAGTCACTGCCTTCGGAGTCTAGCACCAACAATAATCTTAACAGCCCACATGCAACAGGCACAGACTATGTTGCAGACACAGGAATGAGAGCTTTACATGTATTTCTTCTTACTAAGAACACTACATACTTGGTAATGTTATTTTATTATTATACAGCGATAGGCAGAGAAGGAAAGGAGGGGGAAACAGAGAGAGACACACACACATGCCACAACACTGAAGTTTCCTTCAATGTGGTTAAGGGCTGGGCTCAAACTTGGGTCACGCACATGGCAAAACAGGGCACTATTCAAATGAATTATTTTGGCGGTTCAAGTACTGTTACGTTGTACTTCTTTTTTTTCTTTCAAGAGAGGGGGAAAAAGAGAGAGACAGAAAGAGACCAAAGCACTGAAGCTGCCTTCAGGATGGTAGGGCAGTTTGAACCTGGGTTGCACATAACAAAGCAGCACAGTTTCCAAATGAGTTATGTGGCTGGCCCATTTTGTGCCTCTTTATTTTTTTTAATTTTTGCCAGTAGGGCTTATTAATTAATTAATTAATTAGGGAGTCGAGTGGTAGCGCAGCGGATTAAGAACGGGGCACAAAACCCAAGGACTGGCATAAGGATCCCGGTTTGAGCTCCCAGCTCTCCAACTGCAGGGGGTTTGCTTTGCAAATGGTGAAGCAGGTCTGCAGGTGTCTTTCTTTCCTCCTCTCTGTCTTGGCCTCCTCTCTCAATTTCTCTCTGTCCTATCCAACAACAACAATGGGGAAAAAAAGATGGCCACCTGGAGCAATGGATTTGTAGTGCAGGCACTGAGCCCCAGCAATAACCCTGGAATATATATATATATATATATGATAGAGGGTGAGGCAGCCTAGGAAGTGGTACAGTGAATAAATACTGAACCTTCAAGTTTGAAGTCCCCAGTTCAAGCTCTAGCATCATGTATGCCAGAGTGATTACTCTGGTTCTCTCTCCTCTCCTCTCATTAAATCTTTTTAATATTTTTTAAAAGTTATTTCTTTATTGGGGAATTAATGTTTTACATTCAACAGTAAATACAATAGTTTCTACATGCATAACATCCCCCAGTTTCCCATTTAACAATACAACCCCCACTATGTCATTTATCATCCTTCAAGGACCTGTGTTCTCCCCACCCACCCACCCCAGAGTCTTTTACTTTGGTGCAGTATGCCAATTCCATTTCAGGTTCTACTTGTGTTTTCTTTTCTGATCTTGTTTTTCAACATCTGCCTGAGAGTGAGATCATCCCATATTCATCTTTCTGTTTCTGACTTATTTCACTCAACATGATTTTTTCAAGGTCCATCCAAGATTGGCTGAAAATGGTGAAGTCACCATTTTCATTGAAATCTCAAAACATTTTGATTTCTTCCTGGATTTCCTCTTTGACCCAGAGGTTGTTAAGAAGTGTACTGTTGAGCTTCCACATTTTGGGACTATTGCTAATCTTTTGTTGATTGTTAAGTGTTAGTTTCATTCCACTGTGGTCTGAAAAGATGCTTGGGATGATTTCAATGCTCTTGAATTTGCTGATGCTCTCTTTGTGGCCTAACATATGGTCTATCCTTGAGAATGACCCATGTGGATTTGAGTAAAATGTGTATTCCAGTTTCTTGGGATGAACGACTCTGAAAATGTCCAATAGTTCTAGTTTTCTATCTCTTCATTTAGCTCCCTTATGTCTTTATTGATTTTCTGCCTGGATGATCTGTCAAGTTGAGAGAGTGGGGTGTTGAAGTCTCCTACTATGATTGTGTTACTGTTAATATATTGCTGTAGCTCTTTCAGTAGAGTTTGATGTATTTAGATGGCTTCTCATTGGGTGCATAGATGTTAATAATTGTTAAGTCCTCTTGATTGACTGATCCTCTGAGCATTAAGTAGTGTCCATTCCTATCTTTTTTAATCTTATCTATTTTAAAATCTATCATGTCAGATATGAGAATAGCTGTTCCTACCTTTTTTTGAGGGCCATAGGCTTGTATAATAGTTTTCCATCCTTTGACTTTAAGTCTATGTTTGTTTTGTTGAGTTAGGTGGGTTTCCTGTAGACAGCATATTGTTGGGTGTGTTTTCTGATCCATCTTCCTACTCTGTGTCTTTTAATAGGTGAATTCAGGCCATTGACATTTATTGATATCAAAGATTGAAGATATTTTAACGCCATTCTTGTAGAGTTTTAGACTGTCTTGATCTATGTCCTATTTGTGGTGATCTGATTGTTTATAGGAGACCTGAACTTCTTTCAGGGCAGGCTTGGTGATGGTTGATTCCTTCAACTGTTGCTTGTCTGAGAAGGTTTTGATGCCTCCATCTCGTCTGAATAACAGTCTAGCATGATATAGTATTCTTGGCTCAAAGCCTTTCTCATTAAGCACTCAATAGATATCTTGCCATTCTCTTCCGGCCTGTAGTGTTTGTATGGAGAAGTCTGCTGATAATCTTATGGGTTTTCCTTTGTAGGTGACTCTTTGTTTTTCTCTTGCAGCCTTGAATATCCTTTCTTTATCCTTATTCATTTCCATTCTAAGTATGATATGTCTTGGTGTCTTTAGGTCTGGGTTAATTCTGTTTGGGACCCTCTGGGCTTCTTGAATCTTTATGTCTTTGGTGTTGTCTAGACTAGAGAAATTTTCAGCTATTATGGCCTGGAAAATGCTTTCCTTCTCTCCTTCTCTTTCTTCCTCTGGTATGCCAATAATGCGTATATTGTTTCTTTTGAATTCATCCCATAAGACTCTGTTGTTGTTTTCAGCATCTCTTAATCTCTTTTTGAGATCTCTTACTTCTTTTTTAGTTGTCTCTAATTCATCCTCAATCTTGCTAATTCTGTCTTCATCCTCATAGATTCTATTCTCTCTGCCCTCTACTGTTTTCTGGAGTTCATCTATTTTGTTGCCCTGCTTGATACTGTTTTAGCTTGTTCAACTAGTTGCATTCTTAGCTCAGCGATTTCAGCTTTTAGCTCTCTAATAACCATGAGATAATTAGTATTTTCTTTCATAGTCTCATTTGTTGTTCCTGTATTTCTGATTACAATTTTTTCTAATTTATTACTCACTCCTGTTATTATTTCCTTAGCTAATGTTTGGATGTTGAACTGGTTATTTTGTGCTTCACCCTCTGGAGGACTTTTAGCTGGACTCTTGTCCTGGTTCGAGTCTCCAATATTTTTTCTTGTTGTTTTAACCATTTTATATATAATGTTATGAGTTCCTTTTATCAGTACTTTTCAAATTATTGATCAGTATTGCCTGGATTGACTTGTGTCTAAGTAAATTAAATAAAGTGTTCACAGTGTTGGAAGTTAACAGTTGTTTTAATCCCTGAGCTGGAGCTCAATGGTTTAGAAACCTCTTTTTTTTCTTCCCTGTAGGCTATGGGAGTCTGAGGGCTTTTAAACTATCAATAGGCTTCTTAGCTTAATCACTGACTCCTGACCAAGAGATAAAGCA
The DNA here is from genome assembly GCF_950295315.1 of Erinaceus europaeus. NCBI lineage: Eukaryota > Metazoa > Chordata > Mammalia > Eulipotyphla > Erinaceidae > Erinaceus > Erinaceus europaeus. The sequence goes on along the minus strand of NC_080174.1, from coordinate 47,958,048 downwards.
GGGTGTGGCAGAGATAATCCAGTGGTTATGCAAAGAGACTTTCACAGCCCCTCAGCTATGCCACTGAGGTATAGGTCTTCTCCTGAGTTTCCTGGTTAGATCTCTGTCCCCTGGTGTCCCTCCCTGTTGCTGCTCCAGATTCTGAGGGTAGTAGCAATGGAGACTCAGAGTTGCACTTGGTGAGTCTCTGGGGTGTCCTCTCCTTCCTTCAACTGTCCTCTTGTTGGTGGAGCAGACTGGAGGTGGTGTCTAAACTGATAAACTGCTGAACTGTTAGGAATCACTTAATCTCTCCTTAGGCTCCTCTCTCCTGTCACCAGCCACACGTGTTTGTACTCACTGGTGATTTACTGGGTTCCTGTGATCATTCTAGTCCTGTCTTGTTTTGTTCCCAGGTGGTCTCCTTTGGTATTCCTAGTTGATCCAGGAGAGGAGAGGAGAGGAGAGGAGAGGAGAGGAGAGAAAGCGATCTGCTCGTAGTTCCGTCTCCGGAACTCAAATCCTGAAATATTTTTAATATTTAATGCTCAAACTTGAAAATCAAGTCCTTTACCCACTGTGCCATCTTCTCACATCGTTTATTTTTATTTTTTAGTATTTATTTATTTTTTTTACCAGACCACTGATCAGCTATGCTTTATAGCGGTGCAGGGGACTTAACTTGGGACTCTGAAGTCTATGGCATAAAAGTCTCTTTGTCAGGATTCGACTTCCAGAGGCAGAGCTACGAGCAGCAGATCACTTTCTCTCCTCTCCTCTCCTCTCCTCTCCTCTCCTCTCCTCTCCTCTCCTCTCCTCTCCTCACCTCTCCTCTCCTCTCCCGGATCAACTAGGAATACCAAAGGAGACCACCCAGACCGAAACAAGACAGGACTAGAATGACTACAGAAACCCAGTAAATCACCCGTGAGTACAAACATGCGTGGCTGGTGACAGAGAGGAGAGAGGGGCCTAAGGAGAGATTAAGTGACTGCTAACATTCAGCAGTTTATCAGTGGAGACACCACCTCCAGTCTGCTCCACAACAAGTGGACAGTTTAAGGGAGGAAAGGACTCCCCAGAGACTCACCAAGTGCAACTCTGAGTCTCCATTGCTACTACCCTCAGAATCTGGAGCAGCAACAGGGAGGGACACCAGGGGACAGAGATCAAACCAGGAAACTCAGGAGAAGACCTATACCTTGGTGGCATAGCTGAGGGGCTGTGAAAGTCTCTTTGCATAACCACTGGATTATCTCTGCCACACCCTGCTTTATCTCTTGGTTAGGAGTCAGTGATTAAACTAAGAAGCCTATTGATAGTTTAAAAGCCCTCAGGCATCCATAGCCTACAGGGAAGAAAAAAAAGAGGCTTTTACACCACTGAGCTTCAACTCAGGGATTGAAAAAAAACTGTTAACTTCCACCACAGTAAACCCTTTAATTAAATTACTTAGACCCAAGTCAATCCAGGCAATAGTTTCAATAATTTGAAAAGTACTGATAAAGGGAACTCATAACATAATATATAAAATGGTTAAAACAACAAGAAAAAATATTGGAGACTCGAACCAGGACAAGAGTCCAGCTAAAAGTCCTCCAGAGGGTGAAGCACAAAACAACGAGTTCAACATCCAAACATTAGCTAAGGAAATAATAACAGGAGTGAGTAAAGAATTTGAAAAAATTGTAATCAGAAATGCAGCAACAACAAATGAGAATATGGAAGAAAATTCTAATAATCTCATGGTTATTAGAGAGCTGAAAGCTGAAATCTCTGAGCTAAGAAGGCAACTAGCTGAACAAGCTAAAACAATATCAGAGCAGGGCAACAAAATAGATGAACTCCAGAAAGCAGTAGAGGGCAGAGAGAATAGAATCTATGAGGCTGAAGACAGAATTAGCAAGATTGAGGATGAATTAGAGACAACTAAAAAAGAAGTAAGAGATCTCAAAAAGAGATTAAGAGATGCTGAAAACAAAAACAGAGTCCTATGGGATGACTTCAAAAGAAACAATATATGCATTATTGGCATACCAGAGGAAGAAAGAGAAGGAGAGGAAGAAAGCATTCTCCAGGCCATAATAGCTGAAAATTTCTCTAGTCTCGACAACACCAAAGACATAAAGATTCAAGAAGCCCAGAGGGTCCCAAACAGAATTAACCAGACCTAAAGACACCAAGACATGTCATACTTAGATTGGAAAGGAATAAGGATAAAGAAAGGATCCTCAAGGCTGCAAGAGAAAAACAAAGAGTCACCTACAAAGGAAAACCCATAAGATTAGCAGCAGACTTCTCCATACAAACACTACAGGCCAGAAGAGAATGGCAAGATATTTATCGAGTGCTCAATGAGAAAGGCTTTCAGCCAAGAATACTATATCCTGCTAGATTGTCATTCAGACTATATGAAAGCATCAAAACCTTCTCAGACAAGCAACAGTTGAAGGAAGCAACCGTCACCAAGCCTGCCCTGAAAGAAGATCTGAAAGGTCTCCTATAAACAACCAGACCACTACAAATAGGACATATATCAAAACACTCTAAAACTCTACAAGAATGGCGTTAAAATATCTTCAATCTTTGATATCAATAAATGTCAATGGCCTGAATTCACCTATTAAAAGACACAGAGCAGGAAGATGGATCAGAAAACACAACCCAACAATATGTTGTCTACAGGAAACTCACCTAATGCAACAAGACAAACACAGACTTAAAGTGAAAGGATGGAAAACTATCATTCAAGCCAATGGCCCACAAAAAAGGGCAGGAACAGCTATTCTCATATCTGACATGATAGACTTTAAAATAGATAAGATTAAAAAAGATAGGAATGGACACTACTTAATGCTCAGAGGATCAGTCAATCAAGAGGACTTAACAATTATTAGTATCTATGCACCCAATGAGAAACCATCTAAATACATCAAACTTCTACTGAAAGAGCTACAGCAATATATTAACAGTAACACAATCATAGTAGGGGACTTCAACACCCCACTATCTCAACTTGACAGATCATCCAGGAAGAAAATCAGTAAAGACATAAGGGAGCTAAATGAAGAGATAGATAACCTAGAACTATTGGACATTTTCAGAGTCATTCATCCCAAGAAACTGGAATACACATTTTACTCAAATCCACATGGATCATTCTCAAGGATAGACCATATGTTAGGCCACAAAGACAGCATCAGCCAATTCAAGAGCACTGAAATCATCCCAAGCATCTTCTCAGACCACAGTGGAATTAAACTAACACTTAACAATCAACAAAAGATTAGTAACAGTCCCAAAATGTGGAAGCTCAACAGTACACTTCTTTTTTTTTTTTTTATTGTTGTAGTTATTATTGTTGTTGTCGTTGTTGGGTAGGACAGAGAGAAATGGAGAGAGGAAGGGGAAGACAGAGAGGAGGAGAGAAAGATAGACACCTGCAGACCTGCTTCACTGCCTGTGAAGCGACTCCCCTGCAGGTGGGGAGCCGGGGTTCGAACCGGGATCAACAGTACACTTCTAAACAACTTCTGGGTCAAAGAGGAAATCCAGGAAGAAATCAAAATGTTTCGGGAGTTCAATGAAAATGAAGACACAGGCTATCAAAATATTTGGGACACAGCTAAAGCAGTCCTAAGAGGGAAGTTCATAGCTATTCAAGCACACATTAGGAAACAAGAAAAGGCACAAATAAACAGCCTGATTGCACATCTTAAAGACCTAGAAGAAGAACAACAAAGGAATCCTAAAGCAACCAGAAGGACAGAAATTACTAAAGTTAGGGCAGAAATAAATAACATTGAGAATAGGAAAACCATACAAAAGATCAATGAAAGTAAATGTTGGTTCTTCGAAAGAGTAAACAAAATCGACAAACCTTTAGCCAGACTCACAAAACAAAAAAGGGAGAATACCCAAATAAATCGGATAGTAAATGAAAGAGGAGATATCACAACAGACACTGCAGAAATTCAACATATCATGCGAGGCTTCTATGAACAACTATATGCCACCAAGCTAGAGAACCTGGAAGAAATGAATGATTTCCTAGATACCTACCAACTTCCAAAACTAAGTAAAGAGGAAGTGGATAACATGAACAGGCCCATCACAGCTAATGAAATTGAAACAGTTATCAAAAATCTTCCCAAAAATAAAAGTCCTGGACCAGATGGTTTTACAAATGAATTCTACAAAACTTTCAAAGAAGAACTAATACCTCTACTTTTAAAAGTCTTCCAAAAGATTGAAGACACTGGAATACTCCCTGCCAGCTTCTATGAAGCCAACATCACCCTGATACCAAAAGCAGACAGGGACACAACCAAAAAAGGAAACTACAGACTAATATCTCTGATGATCATAGATGCGAAAATATTGAACAAAATTCTAGCCAACCGGATACAGCAGTATATCAAAAAGATTGTTCATCATGACCAAGTGGGGTTTATCCCAGGCATGCAAGGTTGGTTTAATATATGTAAATCAATCAATGTGATCCACCACATCAACAAAAGCAAGACCAAAAACCACATGGTCGTATCAATAGATGCAGAGAAAGCCTTTGACAAAATACAACATCCCTTTATGATCAAAACACTACAAAAAATGGGAATAGATGGAAAATTCCTGAAGATAGTGGAGTCTATATATAGCAAACCTACAGCCAACATCATACTCAATGGTGAAAAACTGGAAGCATTTCCCCTCAGATCAGGTACTAGACAGGGCTGCCCACTATCACCATTACTATTCAACATAGTATTGGAAGTTCTTGCCATAGCAATCAGGCAGGAGCAAGGAATTAAAGGCATACGGATTGGAAGAGAAGAAGTCAAACTCTCCTTATTTGCAGATGACATGATAGTATACATGGAAAAACCTAAGGAATCCAGCAAGAAACTTTTGGAAATCATCAGGCAATACAGTAATGTGTCAGGCTATAAACTTAACATTCATAAGTCAGTGGCATTTCTCTATGCAAACACTAAGTTAGAAGAAATTGAAATCCAGAAATCAGTTCCTTTTTCTATAGCAACAAAAACAATAAAATATCTAGGAGTAAACCTAACCAAAGTAGTGAAAGATTTGTATACTGAAAATTATGAGTCACTACTCAAAGAAATTGAAAAAGACACAAAGAAGTGGAAAGATATTCCATGCTCATGGGTTGGAAGAATTAACATCATCAAAATGAATATATTACCCAGAGCCATCTACAAATTTAATGCTATCCCCATCAAGATCCCAAGCACATTTTTTAGGAGAATAGAACAAATGCTACAAATGTTTATCTGGAACCAGAAAAGACCTAGAATTGCCAAAACAATCTTGAGAAAAAAGAACAGAACCGGAGGCATCACACTGCCAGATCTCAAATTGTATTATAGAGCCATTGTCATCAAAACTGCTTGGTACTGGAACATGAACAGACACACTGACCAGTGGAATAGAATTGAGAGCCCAGAAATGAGGCCCCACACAGATGGACATCTAATCTTTGACAAAGGGGCCCAGACTATTATATGGGGAAATCAGAGTCTCTTCAACAAATTGTGTTGGAAACAATGGGTTGAAACATGCAGAAGAATGAAACTGAATCACTGTATTTCACCGAATACAAAAGTAAATTCCAAGTGGATCAAGGACTTGGATGTTAGACCAGAAACTATCAGATACTTAGAGGAAAATATTGGAAGAACTTTTTTCCGCATAAATTTTAAAGACATTTTCAATGAAACAAATCCAATTACAAAGAAGACTAAGGCAAGTATAAACCTATGGGACTACATCAAATTAAAAAGCTTCTTCACAGCAAAAGAAACCACTACCCAAATCAAGAGACCCCTCACAGAATGGGAGAAGATCTTTACATGCCATACATCAGATAAGAGTTTAATAACCAACATACATAAAGAGCTTGCCAGACTCAACAACAAGACAACAAATAACCCCATCCAAAAATGGGGGGAGGACTTGGACAGAATATTCACCACAGAAGAGATCCAAAAGGCTGAGAAACACATGAAAAAATGCTCCAAGTCTCTGATTGTCAGAGAAATGCAAATCAAGACAACAATGAGATATCACTTCACTCCTGTGAGAATGTCACACATCAGAAAAGGTAACAGCAGCAAATGCTGGAGAGGGTGTGGGGTCAAAGGAACCCTCCTACACTGCTGGTAGGAATGTCAATTGGTCCAACCTCTGTGGAGAACAGTCTGGAGAACTCTCAGAAGGCTAGAAATGGACCTACCCTATGACCCTGCAATTCCCCTCCTGGGGATATATCCTAAGGAACCCAACACATCCATCCACAAAGATCTATGTACACATATGTTCTTGGCAGCACAATTTGTAATAGCCAAAACCTGGGAAGCAACCCAGGTGTCCAACAACAGATGAGTGGCTGAGCAAGTTGTGGTATATATACACAATGGAATACTACTCAGCTGTAAAAAATGGTGACTTCACCGTTTTCAGCCGAACTTGGATGGACCTTGAAAAAATCATGTTGAGTGAAATAAGTCAGAAACAGAAGTATGAATATGGGATGATCTCACTCTCAGGCCGAAGTTGAAAAACAAGATTAGAAAAGAAAACACAAGTTGAACCTGAAATGGAATTGGAGTATGACACCAAAGTAAAAGACTCTGGGGTGGGTAGGTGGATGGGGAGAATACAGGTCCATGAAAAATTATGAATGAAATAGTGGGGGTTGTATTGTTAAATGGGAATCTGGGGAATGTTATGCATGTAAAAAAAAAAAAAAGACGTAGAAACGCAAAGCAGAAATTGACTGAGTTTGGAGTATGGCACCAAAGTAAGAAAGCAGAAGTACACTAGAGTTTGCAGTGAGTACCCTCCCTAACACTTCCTCTCCACTATTCCAAGCTTTGGGTCCATGATTGCTCAACAATTTGTTTGGCTTTGTATGTTAACTCTCTTTTCAGTCACCAGGTTCCAGACTCCATCAGGATACTAGCCAGGCTTTCCTGGATTGAAGACCCCACCAATGTGTCCTGGAGCTCCGATTCCCCAGAGACCCACCCTACTGGGGAAAGAGAGAGGCAGACTGGGAGTATGGACCGACCAGTCAACGTCCATGTTCAGCGAGGAAGCAATTACAGAAGCCAGACCTTCTACCTTCTGCAACCCACAATGACCCTGGGTCCATGCTCCCAGAGGGATAGAGAATGGGAAAGCTACTGGGGAGGGGGTGGGATATGGAGATTGGGTGGTGGGAACTGTGTGGAATTGTACCCCTCCTACCCTATGGTTTTGTTAATTAATCATTTCTTAAATTAAAAAAAGTCTCTTTGTATAACCATTATGCTATCTCCCCTGCCCCATCTTATTATTATTATTTTTAACATTTTATTTACTTATTAATGAGAGGGATAGGAAGAGAAAGAACCAGAAACATCATCATTCTTGTACATGTGCTGCCGGGGATCAAACTCAGGACCTCATGCTTGAGAGTCCAATGCTTTATCTACTATGCCACCTCCTGGACCACCCACCTTTTTTAATTTTATTTTTTTACCAGAGCACTGATCATGTCTGGCTTATGGTGGTGTGAGGGACTGAACCTGGACTTTGGAGCCACAGGCCTGAATCTGTTTGCACAATCATGTCATCTACCCCCGCACTATCTTTATTTATTTATTTATTTATTTATTTATTTATTTATTTATCTATTCCTCCAGGGTTATTGCTGGGGCTCAGTGCCTGCACTATGAATCCACTGCTCCTGGAGGCAATTTTTCCCAATTTTCTTGCCTTTGTTTTTACTACTATTGTTGTTATTGCTGTTGTTGTTGTTGGGTTGGACAGAGAGAAATCAAGAGAGATGGGGAAGATAGAGAGAGAGAAAAAGATAAGATACCTGCAGATCTGCTTCACCGTTTATGGAACACCCCCGACCCACTGCAGGTGGGGGGCCAGGAGCTGCAACTGAGATCTTTATGCAGGTCCTTGCACTTTGTACCATGTGCGCTTAACCCGCTGTGCTACCGCCCCACCCCATCTTTTATTTTTTTCCCTTTTGTTGCCCTTTTTGTTTTACTGTTGTAGTTATTACTGTTGTTGTTATTAATGTTGTCATTGTTGGATAAGATAGAGAGAAATGGAGAGGAGGGGAAGACAGAGGGGGAAGAAAGACACTTGCAGACCTGCTTCACCGCTTGTGAAGTGACTGACTCCCCTGCAGGTGGGGAGCTGGGGGCTCGAACTGGGATCCTTACGCTGGTCCTTGTGCCACCTGCACTTAACCTGCTGCACTACAGCCCGACTCTCTCTCTTTTATTTTTTAAAGATTATTTATTGGGCTGGAGAAATATCATAATGGTTATGTAAAAGATTTTCATGCCTGAAGTTCCAAGGTCTCAGATTCAACCCCCAACACTACCATAAATCAGAGCTGAGCAGTGCTGTGGCCTTTCTCTGTCCTGCTCTCACTCATTAAAACAAAATAAATAGTTTAGGAGGTGGTACAGTGGATAAGGCTTTGGACTCTCAAGCATGAGGTCCCAAGTTCAATCCCTGACAGCACATGCACCAGAGTGATATCTGGTTCTTTCTCTCTCCTATCATTGCTCATGAATAAATAAATAGAATCTTTTAAAAATTAAATACAATATATTTAAAAAATAAAATAGGGAGTCGGGTGGTAGTGCAGTGGGTTAAGCGCAGGTGTGCAAAGTGCAAGAACCAGTGTAAAGATCCTGGTCTGAGCCCCAGCTCCCCACCAGCGGTGAAGCAGGTCTTCAGGTATCTTTCTCTCCCCGTCTTCCCCTCCTGTCTCCATTTCTCTCTGTCCTATCCAACAATGACGACATCAATCACAACAACTACAACAATAAAACAAGGGCAACAAAAGGGAATAAGTTTTTAAATAAATAAATTAATTAATTAAAGGGGGCTGGGCAGTAGTGTACCTGGTTAAGTACACATAGTGCAAAGTACAAGGACCAGCATAAGGATGGTGGTTCAAGCCCCTGGCTCCCCATTGGTGTGGGGGGGTGTCACCTCATAAGTAGTGCAGCAGGACTGTAGGTGTCTTTTTCTCCCCCTCAGTTTCTCTCTGTCCTGTCCAACAACAACAGCAATAAGAACAGTAACAACAAAGGCAACAAGGGCAACAAAATGGGGGAAAAATGGCCTCCAGGAGCAGTGGATTCCTAGTGCAGGCACAGAGCCCCAGCAATAACCCTGGAGGCACACACAAAAAAAGGAGGCCTGGTGGTGGCGCACCTGGTGAGTGCACAAGGGCCCAGGTTCGAGCTCCCTGTTCCCACCTGCAGAGGGAAAGCTTTGCAAGTGGTGAAGCAGTGCTGCAGGTGTCTCTCTATCTCTCTCTGTCTCTCTCTTCCCTCTTAATTTCTGGCTGTTCTCCAATAAAAAAAAATTTTAAATTACAAAAAAATTAATAAATAAAATAAAGATTGCTTATTAATGCAGAGTACGACTGACAGGGAGAGAGAAGCAGAGCATGACTGTGGCATATGGGATGCTGGGCATGAGAGTCCCACACTTCAGCCAGTGTGCCCCTAAATAAGTCTTGCTTCCACTTTGCATGGTGTTTCTGTGTGATGGCCAGGGGCTTGAACCCAGGAGTTTGTTTATGATACAATTTTCACTCTACCAGAGGGGAGCAACCTCCGGGCTCTCTCCTTTATGCTCTTTTCAGTCAAGGAGCCTGTGGCTGAGGGAAGTGAACTGGATACGCAAAAGATAACACAATTAGAGCAAGTAACAGAGCTGGGATTCAAACCCAGAACTGTCTTGATAGATACTCAACAAATACTATGAGAATTAAAGGGCCAGCAAAATAGTACACTGCTTTGCCATGTGAGTAATCCAGGCTTGATCCTGGTTCCCACTGTTCTGAAAGAAACTTCAGAGTTGTGGCTTCTTTCTGTTTTAGCATTGTTCCATCTGAAAAACTAAAGTAAAATAAAATGTACATAGTGCCACAAAAGAGAAATGCAAATACTTTAAAAAATATTTATTTATTTATTTATTTATTCCCTTTCGTTGCTCTTGTTGTTTTATTGTTGTAGTTATTATCGATGTTGTTGTTGTTGGATAGGACAGAGAGAAATGGAGAGAGGAGAGGAAGACAGAGAGGGGAAGAGAAAGACAGACCCCTGCAGACCTGCTTCACCACCTGTGAGGCGACTCCCCTGCAGGTGGGGCTGGGGGTATGAACTGGGATCCTTAAATGGTCCTTGCGCCACCTGCACTTAACCCGCTGTGCTACCGCTCCACTCCCAAAATACACATTCTTGTGGCTGTACATATCAGAGGCAGCTCTTTCTGCATAGGAAGGTAACTCATGACCAAATATATAACATAACAAATGTCTTATTCTTATTGAGAGGGAAAGAGAATCAGAGCACCTCTCTGGCACATATGATGCCAGGGATTTATCTGGGAACCTTACGCTTATAGGTCCTGCACTCTAATCGTTATATCAACCTTTAGTCCACAGCAGATGTTCTTTTTATATTAGAGAGAGGAGAGGGGCTGGATAGTGGTGCACCTGGCTAAGCACACATTACAATGTGCAAGGAACCGGGTTCGAGCCCCAGGTCCCCAACTGCTGGGGGGAAGCTTTCCAAGTGTTGTGGTATCTATCAATCTCTCTCTATCTATCCACCTACCTACATACCTATCTATCTACCTACCTACCTATCTATCTCTCCTCCTTCCCTCTCAATTTATGGCTGTCTCTATTCAATAAATAAATAAAATTTTAAAAAGACAGAGGAGAGGGGAAGGAAGAGGGGGAGGGGAGGAGGAGGGAGAGCAGAAACAGCATGGCTCCACTATCTGTGAGGTTTCCTCTGGTGCTGTACATTGCTCCCATGTAGTGCTGGGGCTCAAACCCGATGCCTCGAGCACAGTAAGATGCGCATTCTGGGGTTACCTGGGAAGATGCCTGTCTTGCCATGTACATGATGCAGGCTTGAGGATGGCCCCCATTACACTGGGAGAAGCTCTGGTGCTATGGTAACTTTTACTCTCCTTTTCCTCTTCTCTCTCTCTCTTTTTAAAAAATAATTTATTTATTCATGAGAAAGGAGGCGACACAGAAAGAACCAGACATCACTCTGGTACGTGTGCTGCCGGGGATTGAACTCGGGACCTCATGCTTGAGAATCCAATGCTTTATCTACTGTGCCACCTCCTGGACCACTTCTTCTTTTTTTAAATATTTTTATTTATTTTCCCTTTTGTTGCCCTTGTTGTTTTATTGTTGTAGTTATTCTTGTTGTTATTCACATTGTCATTGTTGGATAGGATAGAGAGAAATGGAGAGAGGAGGGGAAGAAAGAGAGGGGGAGAGAAAGATAGACACCTGCAGACCTGCTTCACCGCCTGTGAAGCGAACCCCCTGTAGTTGGGGAGCCGGGTGCTCGAACCGGGATCCTTACACCAGTCCTTATGCTTTGTGCCATGTGTGCTTAACATGCTGCGCTACTGCCCAACTCCCATCTCTTACTTTATTATTATTTACTGATAGAAACAGAGAAGTGGAGGGAAGGGGAAAGATAAAGGGAAAAGAGAGAAAGATATCTACAGTACAGCTTTACCATTCATCAAGCTTTTCCCCTGCAAGTGGGGGCAGGGGGCTTGACCCTGGGTCCTTGTGAATTGTCATATGTGCACTCAACCAGGTGTGCCACTACTCAGCCTTTTTTCTTCTTTTAAAAAAAATATTTATTTATGGGAGTTGGGTGGTAGTGCAGTGGGTTAAGCGCATGTGGCGCAAAGCTCAAGGACCGACGTAAGGATCTCGGTTCTAGCCCCCAGCTCCCCACCTGCAAGGGAGTCGCTTCACTAGTGGTGAGGCAAGTCTGTAGGTGTCTGTCTTTCTCTCCCCCTCTGTCTTCCTCATCTCTCTCCATTTCTCTTTGTCCTATCCAATAGCAAAGACATCAATCACAACAATAATAATAACTATAACTGTTGGGTAGTATGCCAGCTCCCCCCCCCCTTCTGTCTCTAATCCTGCTTAACTAAGCACCGGCATGCCTGTATGGCATTGGTTTGATCCCACTCAAGGCTGCGGTCAATTTACATAAATCACTAAGCACCACCCTTCCTCCAGGGTTTTGGTGGTTCTGTGGTAGAATTCTCGCCTGCTCTGCCCCCTCTCCTTGTCACACCCTGATTTTCTACCACTCCCCTTTCGCTCCACCCTCTCTATGTCACATCCTGTTTCCACCCTACTTGGAGAGTATAAAAACAGCTGCTCTTCTGATTAAAGACACTTGGAAATTGCTTTCCGGCTCCGAGAGTTCCAGAGTGTATCTCCTGCGAAGTTAGTGTGGCACGAGTTCCTGATCCCTCTCCCATGCAGCAGCCTAGATCGGCTCCAGTTGAGTTCTCTCCAACCCAGAGAGCACTAGCTCGGGAAGAAGTACCCTCAGGCTATCTCGGCAGTGTTCTAGTCCAGGAGGTGGCGCAGAGGATAAGCACTGAATTCTCAAGCAGGAGGTATCAGGTTCAATTCCTGGCAGCACATGTACCACAGTGATGTCTGATTCTTTCTTCATCTCACATTAATAAACAAATACTTTAAATAATAATAATAAAAGAGAGGAAAGCAAACAAGCAAGAAAACAAAGAAATATAAAATCTTTTAATTTATTTATTTATTCCCTTTTGTTGCCCTTGTTGTTTTATTGTTGTACTTATTATAGTTATTGATGTCATCCTTGTTGGATAGGACAGAGAGAAATGAAGAGAGGAGGGAAGACAGAGAGGGGGAGAGAAAGATAGACACCAGGGAGTCCGGCAGTAGCTTGGCGGGTTAAGCGCAGGTGGTGCTAAGCACAAGGACCAGTGGAAGCATTCCCGTTCGAGCCCCCGGCTCCCCACCTGCAGGGGAGTCACTTCACAGGTGGTGAAGCAGGTCTGCAGGTGTCTGTCTTTCTCTCCCCGTCTTCCCCTCCTCTCTCTATTTCTCTCTGTCCTATCCAACAACAATGACATCAATAATAACTACAACAACAAAACAACAAGGGCAACAAAAGGAATAAATAAATAAATAAAATTAAAAAAAGAAATAAAGACCCCTGCAGACCTGCTTCACCGTTTGTGAAGCAACTCCCCTGCAGGTGGGGAGCCAGGGGCTTGAACTGTGATCCTTACACCAGTCCTTGCACTTTGCGCCCCGTGCGCTTAACCTGCCTGCCTCCCAATTTTGACAAATTTAGGAAGCAGATGGACACATGGTGACAGATGAGAAGCCATCATCTAGAACAGTGCTATTCAACAGAAGTCAGTCACATACATATTTATTTCTTGTAGTCACACTGACAAGAGATAAAATTAATTTATTTAATCAAATATGTTATCGCCTAATCATTTAACCATTATCATTTTTTAAATATTTACTTATTTATTAATGAGAAAGATAGGAGAGAGAAAGAACCAGACATCACTCTGGTACACGTGCTGCCAGGGATTGAACTAGGGACCTTGTGCTTGAGAGTCCAGTGTTTTATTCACCTCCCAGACCACTCATTAGCCATTATTAATGAAAAACCTTACTTACTTTTTAAAAAATATTTTATTTATTTATTAATGAGAGGGATAGGAGAGAGAAAGAACCAGACATCACTCTGGTACATGTGCGGCTGGGGACTGAACTTAGGACTTCATAATCGAGAGTCCAACACTTTATCCACTGTGCCACCTCCCAGACCACACTTACTATTTTTTTTTCTTTATGAGAGAAATTTTCTTTTTTCTTTTTTTTTCCTCCAGGGTTATTGCTGGGCTCAGTGCCTGCACCATGAATCCACCGCTCCTGGAGGCCATTTTTTCCCTCTTTTGTTGCCCTTGTTGTTGTAGCCTCGTTGTGGTTATTATTATTACCATTGTTGATGTTGTTCGTTGTTGGATAGGACAGAGAGAAATGGAGAGAGGAGGGGAAGACAGAGAGGGGGAGAGAAAGATAGACACCTGCAGACCTGCTTCACTGCCTGTGAAGTGCCTCCCCTGCAGGTGGGGAGCCGGGGGCTCAAACTGGGATCCTTACACCGGTCCTTGTGCTTTGTGCTACATGCGCTTAACCCACATGCGCTTAACCCACTGTGCCACCGCCCAATCCCCTACACTTTCTATTTTTTATATATATATTGATTTACTTTTTTTTTTCCCCTCCAGGGTTATTGCTGGAACTTGGTGCCTGCACAACGAATCCACTGCTCCTGGAAGCTATTTTTTCCCTTTTGTTGTCTTTGTTGTTATTATTATTGTTGTTATTGCTATCATTATTGTTGGATAGAACAAAGGGAAATTGAGAGAGGAGGGGATGATAGAGACAGGGAGAGAATGTTAGACACCTGCAGACCTACTTCACTGCCTGTGAAGTGACTCCCCTGCAGGTGGGGAGCCGGGGGCTCAAACTGGGATCCTTACACCGGTCCTTGTGCTTTGTGTTACATGCGCTTAACCCACATGCGCTTAACCCACTGTGCCACCGCCCAATCCCCTATACTTTCTATTTTTTATATATATATCGATTTACTTTTTTTTTTTCCCCTCCAGGGTTATTGCTGGAACTTGGTGCCTGCACTACGAATCCACTGCTCCTGGAAGCTATTTTTTCCCTTTTGTTGTCTTTGTTGTTATTATTATTGTTGTTATTGCTATCATTACTGTTGGATAGAACAGAGGGAAATTGAGAGAGGAGGGGATGATAGAGACAGGGAGAGAATGTTAGACACCTGCAGACCTACTTCACTGCCTGTGAAGTGACCCCCTCCTGCAGGTGGGAGCCAGGGACTCGAATGAAGTTCTTTACCCTAGACCCTGCAATTCATGCCACATGCACTGAACCCACTGAGCTACTGCCCAGCCACCTTACTATTTTTTGTACTAAGTCCAAGTCCAGCGGATAATTTACATTTAGGGTACATCTCTTTTTATTTATTTTTAACATATATATTTTTAATCTATTTTGTAAATTTTTAATAACTTTTTTTTTTTAGATTTCATTTATTTATTAGTGAGAAACATAGGAGGAGAGAGAAAGAGCCAGACATCACTCTGGTACCTGTGCTGCCAGGGATTGAACTCAGGACCTCATGCTTGAGAGTCCAATGCTTTATCTACTGTGCCACCTCCCGGACCAAAATTTTTAGTACTTTTATTTAATTATTATTGGATTGAGTTAAAGAGAAATTGAGAGGGGAAGGGAGAAACAGAGAGGGAAAGAAACAGCGTCATCTGCAGCCCTGCTTCACCACTCACAAAGCTTTCCCCCTGCAAGTGGAGACCAGAGATTTGAACGCGCAGTGTAATGTGTGCGATCAATCAGCTGTGCCACCACCTGGCCCTCTTTCGGCACATCTCAATTCCAACCAGTCTAGTTCACAGTTAAGTGCAGGCATCTAGAAATCACTAACTGGGGAAGAAGGTCTACAATATGCTATGAGAGGGCTGTCCAAGGTGGCTCAAGAAATGATCCAATTTAAACTGGGTTGGGTATATCTGATGGAAGGCAGAAGTGAGAATCGGTGCTAAACAGATGAGATCAAAGATTTTTATTTTTTATTGGATAGACAAACAGAAATCAAAAGGGAAGGGGGTGACAGAGAGGAAGAGAGTCAGAGAGACACTTGCAACTCTGCTTCACCACTAGTAAAGCTTTCCCCTTGCAGATGTGGACCAGGGGCTCGAACCCGGGTCCTTGCGCACTGTAATACATGTGTTCAATCAGGTGAACCACCACCCGGCCTCTCAAAGATTTTTATTAACTCATAAGAATTAGTTCTTTTGTTCTTCTACAGCTTCACAAACCTCCCCTGAAGGATTATTCTTTTTTTTTTAAGGGTGTATGATTTTACTGGAAATAAAAATATGGAACACTTCACAAATTTTATATCATCCTTGTGCATGGACCATGTTAATCTTCTCTGTATTGTTTCAATTTTAGTATATGTGCTGCCAAAGCGAGCACTTAAGGCTGGAATCTTTTCTTTAAAATATTTATTTATTCCCTTTTGTTGCCCTTGTTGATTTATTGTTGTAGTTCTTATTGTTATTACTATTGTCTTGTTGTTGGATAGGACAGAGAGAAATGGAGAGAGGAGGGGAAGACAGAGAGGGAGAGAAAGATAGACACCTGCAGACCTGCTTCAAGGCCTGTGAAGCGACTCCCCTGCAGGTGGGAGCAGGGGCCTCAAACTGGGATCCTTCCTAGTGCTTTGCTTTGCGGCACGTGAGCTTAACCTGCTCTACTACCACCCTACTCCCTAAAGGATGAATCTTTAAAGAAACTGAAGAGGACTGAGTTACCTAATGGTGACCTCTCGAGTAACACTAGGTCCTTGCCAACTGCTTTTTTTTATTTTTTATTTTTAACCAGAGTACTGCTTAGCTCTGGCTTATAGTGGTGTAGGGGATTGAACCTGGGACTTGAGAGCCTCAGGCATCAAAGTCTCTTTGCATAACCATCATGCTATACCCCCCACGCTACCAACTGCTTTTTTTAGCTATTGAGGCCCACAGCCCAACAACTATCATCTTTTATTTTTTTAACATTTTATTTCTGTATGAATGAGAAAGATAGGAGGAGAGAAAGAAAGAACCAGACATCACTCTGGTACATATGCTGCTAGGGATTCAACTTGAGGCCTCATACTTGATAGTCCAGTGCTTTATCCACTGTAGCACCTCCTGGATCGCACAACTATTATCTTAACCATCTACCCTAGAGCAAATTCTGCCAGTCAATGTGTTCTGCCCACATACTTAAACTCAGTCAGATTCCCCACTCACATATATATAATGGTAGAAAGAAAGAATTTATTCCTTCATTTTTAAATATAAATGGGTAACCAAAGAAGGTAACTGTACTTAGAAAATTAGCATCCACATGGGAAAGACAGAAATAGATTGGGGTTATGGCTTGACCTACCAACACCCATGTCCAGAGAAGAAACCAATTAAAGAAGCCACCAGACCTTCCACCTTCTGCATCCCATAAAGAATTTTGGTCTATACTCCCAGGGGGTAAATGATAGGGGAATAGGACCATAGGGAAAGAAAAAGAGAATTTACTTGTGAAAACTAGTAAATTAGAAAACTATTACCCTGACATTAATAAAAGTAGACTTATCAACAAATTTAAAAAATTAGCATCATAAACAGAAAAAGCGAGCCTCCAGCAGAGAGGCAACATTGAGAGAATATGAGACAAAATTTAAACAAGCGGGAGTTGGGCAGTAGCGCAGTGGGTTAAGCACACTTGGCTCAAAGCACAAGGACTGGCAGAAGGATCCCGGTTCGAGCCCCTGGATCCTCACCTGCAGGGGAGTTGCTTCACAGGCAGTGAAGCCAGTCTGCAGGTGTCTGTCTTTCTCTCCCCCTCTCTAGCTTCTCCTCCTCTCTCCATTTCTCTCTGTCCTATCCAACAACAACAATAACTACAACAATAAAACAACAAGGGCAACAAAAGGGAATAAATAAATAAATATAAAAAAATTTAAACAAGCACAGAATGCTCTGAGAACAACCCAAACACCAGAAAGAGGCCTTCGAGATGAAAAATATGACTGCTGAAAAAATCTCAATATAAAGTTGAAAGATGAAGTTGAAATCTTTTCTTTTTAAAAATATTTATTTTTATTTATTTATTCCCTTTTGTTGCCCTTGTTGTTTTTATTGTTGTAGTTATTATTGTTGTTGTTGTTGTACAGGACAGAGATAAATGGAGAGAGGAGGGGAAGACAGGAGGAGAGAGAAAGATAGACACCTGCAGACCTGCTTCACTGCCTTTGAAGTGACTCCCCTGCAGGTGGGGAGCCGGGGCTCAAACCGGGATCTTTATGCCGGTCCTTGTGCTTTGCGCCACCTGCGCTTAACCCACTGCGCTACAGCCTGACTCCTGAAATCTTTTCCTAAAGACAGAGAGAAAGAGAAGAAAGTCAGAGGGGCAAAGAGACAGAGACATAAGCAGAAAAAGGGCAGGGAGAAGAATTGGAGATAAAAATATATAACAGGGGTTCCTGGAAGATGGCAGACTGAGAAGCTGCTAGTGGCTTGAGCTCTGATCACATCTGCTGCAAACAGTAGGATTTTCTGCCTTTAGTAGGCCAGTCAATAAGTGGTCTTAGCAGTGACACCAAGGAGGTAACTATAACTTAATTTGGGTTAAGAATTAGAGTAGAGGTGGTGCGGACTAGCGAGTGGGCTGCTCCAGACTTCCCAGGCGGCGCGAGCAAGGCGGGTGCGCCAGGCACTGTCCTCACCCAAGGAAGTCGGCTCCTTGGCCGGTTGCAGAGCGCTGCTGGGCGGCTGGCAGAGGACCAGGAGGGAGCACTGTAGCTCGGGGGCTTTCTCTTGGGAGTCTCCAGGGACCACTGCGACCCTGAGGGCAGATGCGAGGACATCTTGAGTACAGCTCTCATTGGATCAAAAGGACTTGGAGCTAGTTTTCATTTTTGAGAAATCCTTTAAAAAAGCTTGGGGGGGAGGGTTTCCGGAAGATGGCGGACTGAGAAGCTGCTAGTGGCTGAGCTCTGACCACATCTCCTGGAAACGGTAGGATTTTCTGCCTTTAGCAGGCCAGCCAATAAGGGGTCCTAACGGTGACACCAAGGGAGTGACTATAACTCAATTTGGGTTAAGAATTAGAGTAGGGAAAAAAAGGGGAAAAATTTTTTTTCTTCATTTTAATTTTCAAGCATACCTCCTTCCCTGCCCCCTCCCATAACAAGTCCCTGGGGACCAGCTCCTAGCAGGATTCCCTGCTAGGAGCTCCTTTTCTTTACCAAATTCCTGTCCCACCAGGGAGTATCATTAATTCTAAGTCTATATGCTTCTGAAACCTCTGGCCTTTTTTCTTTCTTAGTAGCCAAGCCCCCCACCTCACCCCGCAAGCTAATTAAATAATTAAAAATAAATACTTAAAAAAAAAACCCTTTCCTTTCACTGCCCTTTTATGACTGTTCTTTTTCTTATCTTTTTCTTTTTTTTTCTCTCTCTTTCTCTATTTTTCTTTTTCTTTTTCTCATTCTTGTCATCCTTTCTTCCTTAATCCTACAGCTTCCAAAGTCACAGCCCCAAGCCCCCACACCACCAAACAGTGTGCTTTTTTGAATTCACTGATACACATTTGGGAATTTCCTTTTACTGCTCTTTAATTACAGCTCTTTTTCTTATCTTTTCCCTTTTCTCTCTCTTGTCTCTCTCTCTCTCTTTTTTTTAATCTTGTCATATACTTCTTCCTTCTTCTTTGCCTTTCTGAATTTGTGAATTATTTGGGGGAAGAAATCGGACTCAGAGTGGACTCTCTATGTGTGTATCTCTGCTCTAGTTCCCTTTCCCCTCTTGTTACCCCTAGAGTATACAGTGGATAGTAGATTTGCATAACTGTCTATTCTTGCTATCCTTTCTTTCTTTTCTCTTTCTTCACTGGGATTTGGTTACTATTTTTTCACAGACTGGAGAAATTGTTTGGCTAACTGGTAATGATTAAACTACTTCAATATTGCTTCAGTTGCTACTGTAATTCCTGAGGTTGGTGAGTGCAATTGTCATAAAGGTATTTCGTACAGTGTTACTTGTACTCAAGACACAACAACTGAGGAACAACAGAGCATAAAAAAGAAACACATAAATAAAAAAAATGGGTAGATCAAAAACAAATAAAACTGCTACTCCAATGAATGAAGACAGGAGTCCAGAAGAAACTACAAATCAGCCAGAAGTAACCATAGATAAGAAAAGTATGCAAGCAATAATAAACTTATTAATCACAGAAATGAAAACAACATTGAAGGAAAGG
Source organism: Erinaceus europaeus (assembly GCF_950295315.1). Lineage (NCBI taxonomy): Eukaryota > Metazoa > Chordata > Mammalia > Eulipotyphla > Erinaceidae > Erinaceus > Erinaceus europaeus. The sequence continues at coordinate 47,938,253 of NC_080174.1, read as the reverse complement.
AATGGCAGTATTAGGGAAACAACAGTTGAGACCAACAAGGAAAATACTGATTATCTTGAGGCAATTAGAGAACTGAAAGCTGAAATAGCTGTAATGAAGAAAGAAGCTGAGGCAAGGGAAAGCAGACTAACAGAAGCAGAAAACAGGATTAGTCAGACAGAGGATGAGTTAGAGAAAACGAAGAAAGAGGTGAAAGAGCTTAAAAAGAGATTGAGAGACACTGAAAACAACAACAGAGACATATGGGATGATCTCAAAAGAAGTAACATTCGTATAATTGGCCTGCCAGAGGAAGAAAGAGAGGAAGGGGAAGCAAACATTCTAGAGGAAATAATAGAAGAAAACTTCCCAGACCTGAATAACAGAAAGGACATCAAGATTCAAGAGGCCCAGAGAGTCCCAAGCAGAATCAACCCAGACCTGAAGACACCAAGACACATCATAGTCACAATGAGAAGAAGTAAGGATAAAGAAAGGATCCTGAAGTCTGCAAGAGAGAAACAAAAAGTCACATACAAGGGAAAACCCATAGATTATCTGTAGACTTCTCCACTCAAACTCTAAAAGCCAGAAGGGAATGGCAAGATATCTATCAAGCCCTGAATGAAAAAGGGTTTCAACCAAGGATAATATATCCTGCTAGAGTTTCATTCAAACTAGATGGATGGATCAAAACCTTCTTAGACAAACAACAGTTAAAGGAGGCAACCATCACCAAGCCAGCCCTTAAAGAGGTTCTAAAAGACCTCTTATAAACAAGAACATCACTATAATACTTGCAATATATAAGAGCAAACAATTTTTTTGAACAATGGCACTACAATACATTAAATCCATAATATCAATAAACGTCAATGGCTTAAACTCACCCATCAAAAGGCACAGGGTGGGGGGATGGATCAGAAAACATAACCCAACCATATGCTGCTTGCAAGAATCCCATCTGTCACAACAAGATAAACACAGACTTAAAGTGACAGGATGGAAAACTATCATACAGGCTAACGGACCACAAAAAAGGGCAGGAACAACCATTCTCATCTCAGACACGATAGATTTTAAATTAAATAAAGTAATAAAAGATAGGCAAGGACATTACATAATGATTAGAGGATCTATCAGCCAAGAAGACTTAACAATTATTAACATCTATGCACCCAATGAGGGACCATCTAAATACATTAAGCACCTACTGAAAGAATTTCAAAAATACATCAATAGTAATACAATAATACTGGGAGACTTCAATACCCCACTCTCACACTTAGACAGACCAACAAAGCAGAGAACCAATAAAGATACAAGAGAATTGAATGAAGAGATTGACAGACTAGACCTCTTGGATATTTTCAGACTCCTCCACCCCAAAAAACTGGAATACACCTTCTTTTCAAATCCACATAACACATACTCAAGGATAGATCACATGTTAGGCCACAAAGACAGAATCAATAAATTCAAGAGCAATGAAATCATCCCAAGTATCTTCTCAGACCACAGTGGAGTAAAACTAACATTTAACAACAAACAGAAAATTATTAGAAGTCACAGAATTTGGAAACTAAACAACATACTCCTTAAGAACCACTGGGTCCGAGACTCACTCAAGCAGGAAATTCAAATGTTCCTGGAAACAAATGAAAATGAAGACACAACCTATCAAAATATTTGGGACACAACTAAAGCAGTACTGAGAGGGAAACTTATAGCCATACAATCACATATTAAACACCAAGAAGAAGCTCAAATGAACGACCTTACTGTACACCTCAAGGACTTAGAGGAAGAGGAACAAAGGAACCCTAAAGCAACCAGAAGGACAGAAATCACTATAGTTAGAGCAGAAATAAACCACATCGAAAATAAAAGAACCATACAAAAGATTGATGGAGGAGATATCACAACTGACACCACAGAAATCCAAAAAATCCTGCAAAACTTCTATAAAGAACTATATGCCACCAAGCTAGAGAATCTGGAAGAAATGGAACAATTCCTAGAAACATATGCCCTTCCAAAACTGAACCAAGAAGAACTACAAAATCTAAATGCACCAATCACAGACAAAGAAATTGAAACCGTTATTAAGAATCTCCCCAACAACAAAAGTCCTGGACCAGATGGCTTCACAAACGAATTCTACAAAACTTTCAGGAAACAGTTAATACCCATACTTATAAGCTATTCCATAAGACTGAAGAAACAGGTATACTCCCTTCTACCTTCTATGAAGCCAACATCACCCTGATACCAAAAGCTGATAGGGACAGAACAAAAAAGGAAAACTACAGACCGATATCTCTGATGAACATAGATGCCAAAATATTAAACAAGATCTTGGCCAACCGGATACAGCAACATATCAAAAGGATTGTTCATCACGACCAAGTGCGATTCATCCCAGGAATGCAAGGCTGCTTCAACATCCGTAAGTCAATCAGTGTCATTCACCACATCAATAAAAGCAAAGCCAAAAACCACATGATTATTTCAATAGATGCAGAGAAAGCCTTTGACAAGATCCAACACCCATTCATGCTCAAAACTCTACAAAAAATGGGAATAGATGGGAAATTCCTCAAGATAGTGGAGTCTATATATAGCAAACCTACAGCCAACATCATACTCAATGGACAGAAGCTTAAAGCATTCCCCCTCAGATCGGGGACTAGACAGGGCTGTCCACTGTCACCATTACTCTTCAACATAGTATTGGAAGTTCTTGCCATAGCAATCAGGCAAGAGAAAGAAATCAAAGGAATACAGATTGGAAGGGAAGAAGTCAAGCTCTCACTATTTGCAGATGATATGATAGTATACATAGAAAGACCTAAAGAATCCAGCAGAAAATTACTGGAAGTTATTAGGCAATATAGCAAGGTATCAGGCTACAAAATCAATGTACAAAAATCAGTGGCATTTCTTTATGCAAACACTAAATCTGAAAAAGACATCCAGAAATCACTCCCACTTACTGTTTCAGCAAAATCAATCAAATATCTAGGAAAAAGGTGACCAAAGAAGTGAAAGACTAGTATGCTGAAACTATGAATCGCTACTCAAGGAAATAGAAACTGATACCAAGAAATGGAAAGATATCCCATGCTCATGGATTGGAAGAATAAATATCATCAAAATGAATTTTCTCCCCAGAGCCATATAAAAATTTAATGCAATACCCATCAAAGTTCCACCAAGCTTCTTTAAGAGAATAGAACAAACATTACAATCATTTATCTGGAACCTGAAAATACCTAGAATTGCCAAAACCATCTTGAGGAAAAGAAACAGAAATGGAGACATCACACTCCCAGAGCTTAAACTATATTATAAAGCCATCATCATCAAAACAGCATGGTACTGGAACAAAAATAGGCACACAGACCAGTGGAACAGAATTGAAGCCCAGAAATAAATCCCAACACCTATGGGCATCTAATCTTTGATAAGGGGCCCAAAGGATTAAATGGAAAAAGGAGGCTCTCTTCAATAAATGGTGCTGGGAAAACTGGGTTGTAACATGCAGAAGAATGAAACTGAACCACCTTATCTCACCAGAAACAAAAATCAACTCCAAATAGATCAAAGACCTAGATGTCAGACCAGAAACAATCAAATACTTAGAGGAAAACATTGGTAAAACACTTTCACACCTACACCTCAAGGACATCTTTGATGAATCAAACCCAATTGCAAGGAAGACTAGAGCAGAAACAAACCAATGGGACTACATCAAATTGAAAAGCTTCTGCACATCCAAAGAAACTATTAAGTAAACAGAGAGACCCCTCACAGAATGGGAGAAGATCTTCACATGCCAGACATCAGACAAGAAACTAATTACCAAAATATATAAAGAGCTCAGCAAACTAGCACCAAAAAAGCAAATGACCCCATCCAAAAATGGGCAGAGGACATGAACAAAACATTCACTGCAGAGGAGATCCAAAAGGCTAACAAACATATGAGAAACTGCTCTAGGTCACTGATTGTCAGAGAAATGCAAATTAAGACAATACTAAGATACCACCTCACTCCTGTAAGAATGGCATACATCAAAAAGGACAGCAGCAACAAATGCTGGAGAGGATGTGGGGACAGAGGAACCCTTTTACATTGCTGGTGGGAATGCAAAATTGGTACAGCCTCTGTGGAGAGCAGTCTGGAAAACTCTCAGAAGGCTAGACATGGACCTTCCATATGATCCAGTAATTCCTCTCCTGGTTTATACCCCAAGGACTCCATAACACCCAACCAAAAAGAGGTGTGTACTCCTATGTTCATAGCAGCACAATTCATAATAGCTAAAACCTGGCATCAATCCAGGTGCCCAACAACAGATTAGTGGTTGAGAAAGCTGTAGTATATATACACAGTGGAATACTATGTAGCTATCAAGAACAATGAACCCACCTTCTCTGACCCATCTTGGACAGAGCTAGAAGGAATTATGTTAAGTGAGCTAAGTCATAAAGATAAAGATGAGTATGGGATGATCCTACTCATCAACAGAAGCTGACTAAGAAGATATGAAAGGGAAACTAAAAGCAGGACCTGATCAAATTGTAAGTAGGGCACCAAAGTAAAAACCCTGTGGTGAGGGGTAGACATGTAGCTTCCTGGGCCAGTGCGGGGTGGGAGTGGGTGGGAGGGATGGGTCACAGTCTTTTGATGGTGGGAATGGTGTTAATGTACACTCCTAGCAAAATTAGACATATAAATCAGTAGTTAATTAATATGAGGGGGAAAAATCAACTGTATGTCTCAAAGTTTTTCAAAACACAAACTGAATCTTTTTAATATATAGGCTGTGTATTTGATATGCGGACTCTCTCAAAAGCCTAGACCAAGTAGAATAGAAGCATCCAATAGCACAGCTATATAAAAGATACTGGATACTGTACAGCAAACCCTAACAAAATGACTTTTCAAAGTTAACCCAATTACCAAATAATGTGATGATAACATTAACCATCGGTTGTCTTTTTGAACCCTAAGACAGCAGAAACCTCACATCTCCACTATAGAGCCCCTACTTCCCCCAGTCCTGGAACCCTTGGATAGGGTCCACTTTTCCTAGTTCTAATCGTCTTCCGGCTTTCCAACACTCTTCAGAAAGGAAGGAATAATTAGGTCCATCTCACAGTTGAAGGTAAGTCCAGGCCTTTGGACTGACTATGTTCTATTGCACTTGTTCAAGTAACCACCCTCTGGACCTTTTCTGGGGCTCACTGATCTTAAAGCCCCCATTTGGTACCTGGAATATCATATCTTAAGAGTCTGGTAGGGAGTCTGGCGGTGGCGCAGTGGGCTAAGCGAACATGGCACAAAGCGCAAGGAACAGCGCAAGGATCCTGGTTCGAGACCCTGGCTCCCCACCTGCAGGGGAGTCACTTCACAGGCAGTGAAGCAGGTGTCTATCTTTCTCTCCCCCTCTGTCTTCCCCTCCTCTCTCCATTTCTCTCTGTCCTATCCAACAACGACGACACCAAGAATAACTACAACAATAACTACTACAACAAGGGCAATATAAGGGAATAAATAAATATTTGAAAAAATAAAATAAAAGAGTCTAGTAAAGGAGAGATCTGTCCACATTGGCCCCATGAACCAACCCATCATGAAGGGCAAGAGACAGAGAGGTGGTTTACCTGGCACGGGAACGAACACTGGTGACTGATGCACTGGAGGTGTGGCCCCCACCAGAGCCTCCTGAGGGTCCTGGCTCACAGAGAGGGTTCCGACAGTAGGATGTCCTATTGGGACCTCTTCGTCCTCCTGTGGGGATCAACATAAGGTCGCTTTTCAAGCCAGAGGAATATATCAGTACATCAATGGTACTGGTTACCAGTTACTTGGTCTCTTCTTATCACTTCTTCCTCCTACAGACTTATCATCTAGCTGCCATCTCTTTTTTAAAATTAGTATCTTTATTTATTTATTGGATAGAGACGGTCAGAATTCGAGAGGGAAGGGGGTGATAGAAAGGGAAAGAGAAAAAGAGACACCTGCAGTACTGCTTCACCGCCTGTAAAATTTCTCCCCTGCAGGAGGGACTGGGGGCTCGAACCTGGGTCCTTGCACATTCTAACATGTGTGTTCAACCAGGTGCACCACCACCTCTGGCCCCTCTAGCTGCTATCTCTCCCACTTCATTTCTTATCGTTCTCTGCTTCTACCTCCATGCTTTAAGCAAACTGGTATCTCTTTTTCTCCTTTTTCCTTTTTATAAAAAATATTTTATTAATTTATTTATTGATGAGAAAGATAGGAGAGAAAGAAAGAACCAGATATCACTGTGGTACATGTGCTGCAGGGGACTGAACTCAGGACCTCATGCTTGAGAGTCTAGTGCTTTAGCCACTGCACCACCTCCTGGACCACTCCTTTTCTCTTTTAAATGTATTTTATTTATCAAATACGAGGGAGAGAGAGCGAGAGAGAGAGAGAGAGAGAGAGAGATGGAAAAGAAACCTGACCATTTCTCTGGTACATGTGAATGCCACTTTGGGGACTGAACTCAGGACCTCATGCATGTAAGCCCAGTGCTTTAGCCACTGCACCATTTCCAGGCTGCTGACCTCTCTTCCAAAGTTAAGTTACACTTATTACTATTTCTACCTGGTATAGCCACTGTTTTTCCCTCTTTTTTTTTCTTCTTTCTGACTACCACTATTAAAGTGGCTGCCCCACCACTATTCCCCTCCCCACAGCAATTTGCTCTCAGACATTTAACTTCATTTGTTAACTGTGTGTGGAGGGGAGTGGGGGGAGGTGCTGAGGCCTTGCACATGTGCACCTCCAATGTTCCTGACTTACTTTTTTCACAATATATGTGTGTGTGGGGGGGAACGCATGCAGCATGAGAACTTCTGCTTGTGCTGTAGCATTCCCATATGGTGCTAAGGCTTGACCTCCAGTCCTGCACAAGGCAAGGTGCATGTCCCCTACCAGGTGAGCTATCTCTGTCTTTCCTACAGAATGGAAAGTCAGTGAAGTCAATAATCTTATCTTTTTCACTACTATGAATGAATCCAGCAAGGTGAATTTTACACATACTGAGAAACTCAGCTAACAATGTGAACCACAGGTAGTTTCTCTGGGTCTTGGTACTAAGCTCTGGTGTACAGAGTGACTTTTTGATACTACAAATTTCTGTAGAGGGGGTCCAGGTGGTGGCACACGTGGTTAAGCACATACATTACAGGCCACAAGGACCTAGGTTCAAGCCCTTGGTCCTCACCTGCAGGGGGAAAGCTTCACAAGTGAGGAAGCAGGGCTGCGAGTGTCTGTCTCTCTCTTTCTCTGTCTCCTCTATCTCCCCATCCCCTCTCAATTTCTGTCTGTCTCTATCAAATAATAAATAAGTAGGGGGCCAGAAGGTTTACCTGGTTAAACACACATAGCACAAAATGCAAGGATCCCAGTTCGAGGCCCTGGCCCCTCACCTGCAAAGGAGTCGCTTCACAAGCGGTGAAGCAGGTCTGCAGGTGTCTCTCTGTTTCTGTCTCTCTGTCTGGCTCCATCTTCCCCTCCCTTCAATTTTTCTCTGTCCTATCCAATCAAAAAATAAAAATGATAAATTGCCACCAGGAGCAGTGGATTCATAGTGTCATCACTAAGCCCCAGTGATAACCCTGGAGGCAAAAAACAAATAAATATCTTTAAAAGAAACAAATTTCTGGGCACGAGTAGACAGCATAATGGTTCTGTAAAGAGACTCTCATGCCTGAGGCTCCGAAGTCCCAGATTCAATCACCCACACCATCGTAAACCAGAGCTGAGCAGTGCTCTGGTAAAAAAATAAATAATAAATCTTTTTTTTTTTCTGTAGGCACAATCTTGATACATAATATTCTAGTTACCCATGAGACAGTTTTTCCCTCCAGGATGTAAACCTGCACAATGGCCACCCTGGTAACTCATGATCAGGACTCAGAATAAGGCCATACAGTGGGCTCTGAGAGAATGCTGTGATTGCGGGCCGCAAAGCTGCACCCACAACCTATTTTCCTAAGCTCAGCAGTCTAGTCCGAGCTCCCAGACCCCTCACTTACAAAAGCCCTACACAAAGGATTGGCTGAAAGGTGATGCACCTGGTTGAGGGCACTTTAGTATGTGCAAGGACCTGTGTTCAAGCCCTCAGCTCCCACCTGCAGGGAGAAGCTTCTTCCCAAGTGGTGAAGCATTGCTACAGGTGACTCCCTTTACCTCTCCTTCCCTATCTTCCCCCCTGGATTACCCTGTCTGTACCCGATACATACGTGTGTGTGTGTGTGTGTGTGTGTGTGTGTGTGTGTGTGTGTGTCCTACACAAAGGTCCTATGGTAACACCCCAGTCACAGTCAAAAGTACAGTCATATTCATACCTCTTCACAGCAGCTCTCCCAACTCACTCCTTTACCTTACTTAGCTGTAGTTCAGAAGCTTTTCCCACAAACCTCTAAGAACTCAATATCCCCTCTCAATCTCTGTCTCCATTCAATAAATAAATAAATAAATAAATAATGGGGCTAGGTGGTGGTGCACCTGGTTAAGAGCACACATTACAGTGAGCAAGGGCCCCGGTTCAAGCCCCTGATCCCCACCTGCAGTGGTGATGTAGTGTTGCAGGTGTGTCTCTGTCTCTCTCTTTCTTCACCTCCCCTCTCAATTTGTCTCTGTCCAATAATAAGTAAGTAAATAAATGAATAAATCTTTTTAAATTCTCCAAGAAGCTCTTGTCTCGGAGCTCAGACCCCAGCACCAAAGCTCTGCTCACACACTATCATACCTGGCTCGGAAAGTCCTACACAAGCACCATCGTGCCCAAGTTCTGCCCATGCCTGCGCCCCTCTCTCTCTTCAGAAACTCTGCACCCACTTCAAGTCCACAACCCAGAAGCCTCGCCTACACACAGCTGTCAACCCAGAAAACCCGCCCCTCTTCTCCCTACCTCACACCTATTTATTTTCATCTTTTGTTCCCCCTCGCTGTGGACAACATTACTGTGGAATTTCAAAGTGTGGGTACTGCAGTAAAAATCTGACTTTTAGTTCCTGACTCTGCCACCTATTTTGACATTGAACGGTTAATATCTTTAAGCTTTAGTTTTGTCATATAACAAAGTCCCTTCATAGTATTACAAAGAGCATGTTAGGTAATTGGAATGAAGAGCATGGACTGACTAAGCAGTGAGTGCATGGACTAAGCAGTGAGTGTAGTCATTACTGTTCGTAGCATCTGCCTTAGTTCATTGCCATTGTTGCCAGTTTATTTGTTAATCCAAACTGGTTCTTGCTCTGTTATAGGCAAGCTAACTGATAGAGCAGCAAGTATTTTCCAAGACAACCAAATGAAACTGAAACTGGTCAATATTCAGAAAGCTAAAATCTCTACTGCTGTATTCGTAAAAAGCCTTCTGCCATCATCAACTCACTGAACTGGAGGCTACTGAAGTGCACAATGACCTCTGCATCTCAGATATCCTAAGTGGGCTGTGCAGCAGTAGTTGGATCCAGCAAAACCTCCAGTGTCTCCTTTTGGATTCAGCAAGCACTCCTCAAGATTCAAGACTTCTCTTCATTGGTCAGCTCACTGGCCTTCGAGTTCTAAGTGTTTTCGATGTTCCTTTTTATAGCGAAGATTTGGCTACTGTTGCTCAGTTACCAAGACTAGAAAGCTTGGATATCTCCAGTATTTTGGTCACTAACATCTCTGCTCTCCTTACCTGTAAAGATCAACTCAAATCTTGCACAATGAACTCTCTGAAATGCCTGACCATGACTAAATCAAAGATTCTCCATGTAATGAGGGAACTTAAATGTCTGCTTCACCTTGATATTTCTGACCACGGGAAACTCAGATCAGAGCTTGCTTTTCATCTGCTGCAGTAGGAGGCTATTCTGCCGAATACCCTGTCCCCTGTGGATAGATATCTCGGGGGCCAGTGCCATCACTGATGAAGCTGTAGAACTGGTTATTCAGCAGCGGCCCAAGCTGCAGTTTGTGGGACTGCTGGCCACAAATGCTGGTTATTCTGATGTCTTTACTACTAAGGAAGGTTCGAGGGCTGGTTATTTTCCTTTCTGTTCAATGCAGCAGTGCTAAAACTCAGGGCTTTGTATATGTTTGCTACCACCACACAGCCTTGCTGGTCCAATTTTCTATACTTCATTCTCTTTTTGAGTGAGAGAAAGAGAGACAATAATACAGCACTGCTCCACCATCCACGGAGCGCCTCCATTATTGTCCATGGTGCTTTCATGTGGCACTGGGCCTTAAACCCAAGCTGGTTTCAGGCATGGTAAGGCCTATGTTTTAGGGGATGAGCTATCTTCTGAGAATTAAAAAGAAAAGGATCCATTACATATTATGAAAGAGACTGTTCCACATGGGAGAGTCCAGAGCTTCGCTCTGGTTTATGTGCCACCAGGATTGACCTGGGAACCTTAGGCATTACAAATCCAGCACTCCCCCAGGGGAGCTATTTTCCTGACCTGATGGTTTTTGCCTGAAAGAAGTATGTTCCATTTGTTCAGAAGAGAGTAGTAAGCTTTTGTTGTATATCAGAATTTGTACTAGGTATTAAAAAGCTATAAAGGCATGCAAGTTCCTGATCTTGACAGTACTCATTGTGTACCTACTGTGTGGTAAGTAGTGGAAATGCAACCTTAAGCAAGGTACAGCTTTGGCCTCCATGTCTCCCATTGTAACTGAATAGTGACACGTACAGACATATGCACAGTACTTCCTGTGTAGCAACTGTGTCAACATGTTGTTTTGTACTTAGTCATTCTTTTATATAGGTAAGGAGACCAAGCTTTGGGAGGGCAAATTACTCCCCTGTACTTGTACGAAAGTCTTTATAACACAAAACGCTTTTGTTTTTCACCTATTGACAGCTACATAAAATTATTAAAGCAATGAATCTATATGACTGATACCACTTAAAAAATATTTATTTATTTATTTATTTATTATTTATTTATTTATTTATTTTATTTTACCAGAGCACTGCTCAGCTCTGGCTTATGGTGGTGCGGGGGATTGAACCTGGGACTTTGGAGTCTCAGGCATGAGAGTCTCTTTGCAAAACCATTATATACTAACTATCCCGCCACCCCTGACACTTCTTTTTGGTGATTGACAAACAGCAGTTTTTAAAAGAGCCCAGGAAATAGCTTACCTGGTAGAGCACACACTAATTACCATGGATAAGGACCCAGGTTTTGAGCCATGAATGATAGGGTTTTTGCTCTGGTATTTTAAAAAATATTTATTTATTCCCTTTTGTTGCTCTTGTTGTTTTATTGTTGTAGTTATTGTTGTTGGCTAGGACAGAGAAATGGAGAGAGGAGGGAAGACAGAGGGGGAGAAAAAGATAGACACCTGCAGACCTGCTTCACAGTGGGGAACCGGTGGCTGGAACCAGGATCCTTATGCTGGTCCTTGTGCTTTGTGCCACCTGCTCTTAACCAGCTGTGCTACCACCCGACTCCCTGCTGTGGTATTCTTGTTAGATGGCTGTCTTCTTCTCTATCTGAAATTAAAAAAAAAAAAAAAAAGAGCCAGTGAAAATGAAAGTATGCTTCACTGCACTGGAATGACTTTTTCAGATAGAGACAGAGGGCACCCAAGCTTCTCCTTAGTGCTGTAAGTACTCCTGTGTCATGTATCCAGGGCTTGACCTGGGTCATACACACGATAAAGCAGTCGCCCTCCCAGGTGAGCTGGCTATACCGAAGTCCTACTCCATCCTTGTTGCTTTCTTATATGGTACTGGAGTTCAGACTCCCGGGATATGCACATGCCAGGCATGAGCTCTGTTAGCCCTTAACCCCCCCTTTTAAAAATATTTGTCATATGTAGTTTTTCTTTCTTAAAAATTATACTTATTATTGGATAACTACAGAGAAAAATTGAGAGGGGATGTTAAGATAGAGAGGGAAAGACAGAGAGAAACCTGCCGCCCTGCTTCACACTTGTAGAGCTTCCCCCTGTAGGTGGGGACCAGGGCCTTGAACCTGGCCCTCGTGCACTATGATGTATCCACTTAACCAGGTGCATCACCCCCTGTAATTTTTCCTGTACTGAGTGAGAGATTAAAGTTGATTTGCGGAAGCACTGGTTGCATTCACATTTTATTTTGATTTGAAAATAGCAACTGTGGAACTTGCTAGAACATAGCTCATCCATAGAACACACAACTTACCATGGAGAAAGACCCTTGGCAGCATGTGGGTGGGAACACTATGCATGGTGCTGATGGAGGCTTCGTGAATGGAGGACCATTGCTGTAGTGTCACTCTTTTTCTATCACTCTTTTTCCCTTTTCTGTGTCTACCTCAAATTTAAGAGGAAAAGAACAAGTCTACTAAGAGCATAGAGTTGCACATGTGCAAGGCCCCAGCAGTCCAAAAAACAAGCACAAAAAACAGCAATTGTATGAAAAGTTCTATTAATCATTTTGGTGTCTCTAGGAAAAGGTGGGAGCCATCAGGTAGATTAGTGATTGCAATGTTCAGATTGAGTAAGAGACTTGTTTTCTGGGACTTGTACAGGAAGATCTATTTGTGATAAGGAGCTTTTTCTCTCCAACTTTTTAAACTTTCAGACTAGCTACATAGGATAGTCCTCTGACTTTTCCATGTGCACTGTCCAGCTTCAAGCCTGACCCCACTCTATCTGTATCTGAAAAAGTCAACCAGGAGTGGTGCCGTCCTGGTAAGCTCAATTCTTCAGGCAGTCAAAGGTTTGCTTCCTTGTTTTTCTTTCTTTCTATGCCACGTATAAATGAGATCATACGGTTTTTGTTCTCCTTCTGAGTTCTTGCACTTAGTAAAGTTCCCTCCAGCTTCATTTTTGTTGTAGCAAAGGGCAAGATTTCATCCTTTCTCATATTTGAATATACCTACAGAAATACTTCTGCAAAAGACTTTCATGCCTGAGGCTCTGAGGGCCCAGGTTCAATCCCCAGCACCACCATAAACCAGAGCTGAGCAGAAAGACCCAGAGGTCTTTCTGGGTCTTCCTCTGTATCTCATTCTCAAAATAAAATATTAAACATATATTGTAACGAACAGTGTAATGAATTATTTACAGGGGAATAGTTCTACACTGCACCCATTTGCATTGTGTCTACCCTCCAAATAGAATCACTATATTAATAGTTCTTGCAGAGTCCTAGAGACCATTTGACTGTTTTTTCCCAAGTTCATGTTGCAGTTTCCAATATCCCAAGTATGAACAAAACCATCTGGTAGTTTTCTTTCTTATCCTTACTTCATTCCTAGTTCCATCCATCATTTTTGTTCCAAAGGATACTATCTTTATACATTTTTTAAAATATATTTATTTACTCCCTTTATTTCCCCATTGTTGTTTTATTGTTCTAGGATAGGACAGAGAGAAATGGAGAGAGGAGGGGAAGACCAAAAGGGGAAGGGAAAGATAAGACACCTATAGACCTGCTTCACCGCCTTTGAAGCGACAGCCCTACAGGTGGTGAGCTGGGGGCTCGAACCAGGATCCTTATGCTGGTCCTTGCGCTTTGTGGCACGTGCGCTTAACCCACTGTGTGACCACCCAAGTCCCATAATTGTTTTTTATATTACAGTATTACATGTCAACAGGGGTTTAAATCCATACCATTCCCACCACCAGAATTCTGAATCTTCAGTCTCCCCACTGCAGTCCCCCACAGTTCCCCTAAGGTTGTAGACATGGGCCAACAGTCATCTTTACAACTATCTGCCAAAGGACAAAGGACACTATCTTTTTTTTTTTTTTTTTTACCAGAGCACTGCTCAGCTCTGGCTTATGGTGGTATGGGGGATTGAACCTGGGACTTGAGAGCCTCAGGCATCAAAGTCTCTTTGCATAACCATTATGCTATACCCCCACCCACAGGACACTATTTTTAATTGCAGAATAATATTCCCTGACTTTATCCCGTTATCTGATCATGGGCATTTAGGTTGCTTCCACTCCTTACTGATTTCATCAATTTAGGAACATTTGACCTCTAATGATCCATCACTAAAACTGAGAGGCTGAGGTAGAATTCATTCACTTCTTAGACTCACAATGAATGAAAGCAATGCTATAAAGCACTTAGAACAATTTATTGTTTCAAGCACTGCAGATGATGGGTGAAACATTGTTTTACAGGTTGCTGGTGAAGCCAATATGTGTCAGATTTCAGAAGCACTGAGCCAATACAGGAATAGGTTATGTTTTATGAAGGAAGCCCTCTACAGGCTTTTGATAGCAACATTTTCAGTGCAAGTATCTATATCTGCCATTTTAAAGGTAACTGCATCCCAGAAACATAGTTATAACTTCTTCTTACTTGGATCAATTACAGTTGTTCACCAAACATATTGACTATAGCTTTTTTTTTGTCTTCATCTATCCTGCTTGCTCTTTTTTTTCTTCTCTCAGTCTCTCTTTTTAAATTTATTTTCCCTTTTGTTGCCCTTGCTGTTTTATTGTTGTAGTTATTATAATTGTTTTTATTGAAGTCATCATTGTTAGATAGGACAGAGAAATGGAGAGAGGAGGGGGAGACAGGGAGAGAAAGATACCTGCAGACCTGCTTCACTGCCTGAGAAGCGACTCCCCTGCAGGTGGGGCACCCGTGGATTGAACCAGCATCCTTAGGCTGTTCCTTGCACTTCCTGCCATATATGTTTAACCTGCTGCACTACTGCCCAACTCCCTCAATCTGGGAATGGTGGAATCATATAGGCATGGAGCTCCAGTGTCTGATAGAGAAGGGGTAATGTTAAGTTTCAGATTTAGGTGGTGGCACACCTGGAAAGGGTACACATGAGACCTTGGACAAAGATACAGGCTCAAGGCCCTGTCTCCACCTGTGGGGTGGGGTGCAGGGTGGAGGGGAAGCTTTTCCATTGGTGAAGCCATGTTACAGATGTGTCTCTTTCTTTCTCTTTGTCTTCCCCTACTCCTTCTCAAAATGGAATAAAAAAAAGACAGCCAGGAACAGTGTATTCATCATGCAGACGCTGAGCCCCAGCAATAATCCTGGTGGCAATTAAAAAATATTTTAAAATGTTAGTTGAACTGCAAGTTTTCTTTTTTTTTAATTTCTTTATTGGGTAATTAATGTTTTACATTCAACAGTAAATACATTAGTCTGTACATGCATAACGTTTCCCAGTTTTCCTTATATAACTATACAACCCCCACTAGGTCCTCTGTCATCCTTCTTGGATCTGAATATTCCCCACCCACCCACCTCAGAATCTTTTACTTTGGTGCATTAAGCCAATTCCAGTTCAGGTTCTACTTGTGTTTTCTTTTCTGATCTTGTTTTTCAACTTGTGTCTGAGAGTGAGATCATCTCATATTCATCCTTCTGTTTCTGACTTATTTCACTTAACATGAATTTTTCAAGGTCCATCCAAGATCGGCTGAAAACGGTGAAGTCACCATTTTTTTATAGCTGAGTAATATATATCACAACTTACTAAGCCACTTATCTTGTTGGACACCTGGGTTGCTTCCAGGTTTTGGCTATTACAAATTGTGCTCCCAAGAACATATGTTTACACAGATTTTTTTGGATGGGTGTTGGGTTTCTTAGGATAACTGCAAGTTTTCTTGTTTTGAGCAAACGAATCTATTTGGGACCAATCGTAAGTCATCTGTACTTTTGCCCAAGAAGAGATCATTGGATAATTGCACTATTTGGCTTAAAACAGGACTTAGTTGAGAAGCAGGAATTCACTGTGCCTTATTTATTTATTTATTTATTTATTTATTTATACCAGAGCACTGCTTAGCTCTGCCTTATGGTGGTGCATGGAGATTGAACCTAGGACTTGAGAAAGGAATTGACTTGCTTAAAGCCAGTCATGGTAATGGCTACATTTGAGTAGGAAGGTATCGCTGATCACCTTAGGAAGTAAATGAATAGCTGTAAATCAATTGCTTTCTCTGCTATTTTTTGTCAGTCTACATAAAAATCTGACAGTGTCGAGAATATTAATGTTGTCATATGCTACACTGTCAATCTGTCATATGCTACACTGTCAATCTGTCATATGCTACACTTTCAATCTGTCTTCAGCTTGTGGCTGTAGGAATGAGGATTCATCCATTTGATTTGTCAGTGCAATTCACAGCCAGTGCTTGCGTTCTCAATCTAACACGCCTGGGACTGGCCAGGGGGATGCCTGTCTGTCTGTTGTCAGAAGTCACCTGTCTACTTTTTAAGGCTCTGAAAACTTTCCCCCATTACCAGCAGGTAATTTGAGCTGAGTATTTGATTGTATTTTTTTAAAAATTGAAAGCACCAAGTATTGTCAAGGGCATTGAATAGCTGAGTCTCATAAACTGATGCTAAGAATGGAAAATCTCTGCTGGGAAGTGGCTTAGTGGGTAGATTGATCACATTGTTTGCATTTGTGAGACCCTGGGCACTGTACATGTCTTTCCAAATCATGAAAAAAAGAGAATGGAAAAGGATACACCCATCAGTCAATAGGCTTTTTCTTTCAAAGTCTTTGGTAACTACTCTATAATCATTACACTCTTAGTTACCGAAGAGACATGCAAACCGAAGAGACATGCAAGCATAGTCATATAAAGACATGCATGAATACTCATATTCATAGTCCTTTTTTTTTTCATTGCCACCAGGATTATTGCTTTATTGCTGAAGTTTGGTGCTGGCATTACAAATCTACCACTCCTGGTGGTCATTTTTTCCTCCTTTCCATTCTCTTTTCTCCTTTTTTATTAGATAAGATAGAGAAAAATTGAGCGGGGAGAGGAGATAGAGAGGGAGAGAAAAAGACACCTACAGACCTACTTCACCATTAAAGTGTATTTTAAAACATTTCTTTGTGAAAATTCAGAAAGGGCTTGGGAACTTATAAGTATGTATATGTATACCAGACATATGTGAAATTCTGTGTTCAATCCTTGGTATTCAATTCTTGGTACCACATAAAAAAAAGACAAGGAAAAAAATTATAACATCTTAAATAGCAGAGCTGTGCTGTAATGTCTCTGGCAAAAAAGAAGTTGGAGAATCCTCAGTTTAGTAGTAACTCCTGCATGAGGGTCATCAGTGGTGACTGAGTAACATTAGCCCCTGTAAAAGGTTAGACATTATCCATACTCCCTAGCTCCGCACTCTGGTTTCACTTGGCCCTCTTTACTTGCTTAAACTGCTGCCTGGTTCCTGTTATTTTCAGGCTTGCTTTGCTCCTGTCTTATACATGGATTTGTTATACTGGCCTACTCCTGGCATTTCAAAGTGAAATTACATTTTCTATTTCTTTCTACTTTATCTTTTCTTAGAAACTGTGTTTCTTTCCTATCTTTAAAGGCCCAGTTCGGGCCTGGGCGATGATGCACCTGGTTGAGCACACTAACACCATGCATAAGGATCCAGGTTTGAGCCCCCATCCCCACTTGCAGTGGAACACTTCATGAGTGGTGCAGAAGGTCTGCAGGATTCTGTATTTTCTCTCCCCCTCTCTATCTCTCCTACCCTCTCAATTTCTCTGTCCTGTCAAATAAAAATAGAAAGGAAGAAAAAAATGATCACAAGGACTGGTGGATTAATAGTGCTGGCACAGACTCCCCACCCCCCCAGCTGTTGTTGTGGCGGTCTGGTGTTGGGCTGCACCGCGGAGAAGAGAGTGGACGTCCAGAGCAAAGGGGTACAAAAATCTTTATTATAGGATGGGGGGGTTGGTTCAGACCACGTGGGGCCAGTCGGCAATGGCCGTCCCCACTACCTGACCACGGGGGAGAGCAGGGGGCGATATCTCAGAGAGGGAGAGCTGAGAGCCCAGAGAGAGAGGGGGGGGTGAGGGGGCTTTTTATTGGGCGACAACCAGGGGTGACGTGTAGGGCCAGGATTGGTTGAAGGGGGCACTGCTAGGATTTCGCGGGGCATAGTAAAACCTGGGGGCGGAGACTGCATCAGAATAACTCCTCAGCAACACCCAGCAATAACCCTGATGGAAAAAAAAAAAATCCAGTTCAAACTTTAAGAAACTTACGAAGAAAGTCAGAGCTCTAGTAGACGTAGTTATGGCATCTGGTAAGGGCATAGATATTTTTAGGTAGTTGATTTGAAGAGATAGGCATGTCCCTTTCCACATAAACTTCTAAGATTCAAGATCTGGTGGTTGGGGGAGGGGGGAGTATACCAGGAAAGAAAATTTACTCTTTTTGACAAGGTGTGACAGCTTATTATTAAAATTGAAGGAAGAACTTGATTAGCTGTCATAATGGTGGGGTGTATCCTTTGCATGTGTGAGGCCCTGGGTTTGATCCTGGCAAATATGAAAACAAGAAAGATAGAAGCATGAATGGGGAGCAGTGCTCTAGTCTCTCAGCCTCTCTCACACAAGTTATAAAGTGTTTAAATGAAGATGGCTGGTAGGGTGCCTGCCTTGCCTTGCATATGGCCCAGGCTGAAGCACTAGCACCACATAGGAAATGCCATTGTGCCAGGAAACTGGTACCTTGATGTCTCTCTCATTCTTTATCTGAATGAGAAAGTCAGATGAAGGTAAAATCATGTATGCTAAGCCAGCAAAAGGGGGAAGAGGGCCAGATGTAGTGTGAGCACAATCAATCAAGCTTATTGTTAGCACCTTTCGAATAGTTAGAACCTTTATTTAGAAAGACATTTTTGCTTTAAAATTTATTTTTCTTTCTTAAAAGTTACAGAAGAACTGTCTTCTCTCCTTAACCAATTCCAGGATTCCTGTGGATATTCCATTTGACAGGTAAGTGTAAAAATTTGATTACATAATTTTAGGGTGTTGACTATTAGTTACTCTGAGCATTGCTGCCTTTTCGTTACTAGCTTAGCAAACACACAATTAAGACTGGTAAAAACGTTTGGGGATAATCATCTTCCAAAGTATGATTCTAGTTCAAGGCAGATGGATGATAAGAACATGAGTTGCAGAGAGCCAGTTTTGAACTTTAGTTCTAGTCTTTTCAAAGTATAGGTTTCCTCATTTCCTAGTCGCTTACAGGCAGGGGTAGATAGCATAATGATTATGCAAAGAGACTCATGCTGGAAGCACCAAGGTCCCAGGTTCAATCCCTGTACCACCAGAAGGCAGAGATGATGGCCTGCACTTCCCAGAGAGCGAGCAGGCTTTCCCCCACATGACTGAACTCAGCACTTCATGCTTGCAAGTCCAATGCTGTATCTGCTTCACCACCTCATAGGTAGTGGGAATTGACCGTTGTGGCAAATGAAACCAGAGATTCAGAAAGAGGAGAAATTTATTAACACTAACAGGCCACAGGAAGAGCCTGTCCTCTTACAGAATTCTGGATCCTGAACAAAGGGGACATATCAGCCTCTATAGGGGGCTGCAGGCTGAGAGCAGAAAGTGGCACCACAGAAGCAAGCAGAGGCTGCATGGTTAAGGGGGCGGGACTTGTACCCAGTGCTCAGGGTCTGATGCCTTAGTCACTGTTATCTGTACCTGCATAGCTGTGTCTGGGGAAAGGTTAGCCTTAGGACTTGGACGTTTTATGACTTGTCAGAATAAAAAATATACCCCTGGCGTGGGTTTGGGGGGAGTTGCTATCCTGTTATCCATCTTCTCCTTCCTACAGTTTGGTTAGTTAACGCTTTCTTTGCCTTAACATTTTCCCTTTTATCTATTTCATGACATTTAATAAAACAATAGGGAACGGTTTTCCACATTTCAAAAACCAATGTTTCTACTTTGTCTTTCAAAGTTGGAAGCTTTGTCAACTCAGTCTTCTTTCTGCATGGTAGTTACCAGTGGGGGTAGAGTAACAACTGCCCTTTTTGAAGAAGTTGAATTTCTAGTTTCCATACAACTTGCCTGTGGCATTTTAGCACTTAGCACTGTCTGCAATTCAGATCGCAAATTGTTACCTCTTAGGGAACCTTCCAAAAAGGACATTTTTTTTCACTCATAGTAGAAATTGAATGCTAAAAGTTCTTAGACCTATCCATTCTTTAATCCTGTGCACTCCTTACAAATCCACCATTCCCAGTGGCTATTTTTTTTTCCACTTTAGGTAAGATAGAGGAATTGAGAAGGAGGTAGAGAGACGAAAAGTTATGTTGAGGGGGAAGGAGCAGCTAACTGGAGCTGTTTTCAGTTCCTTCCCATGGGATTCTAGACTGACTTGTACATGGAAGGATCATAAAGAGAGACAGTCATGTTTCAGTGAGAAGAGCATTTATTGGGAGAAAGTAAGGACATAAAAGGAGAAGAAAGTACCAGCCATGTAGGCATGTAGCCCTCCACCCCCCACCCCCCACCCCCCGCCAGACACACACACACACACACACACACACACACACACACACACACACACACACACACATGCCCTGCGCTTCCTGGTCTTCCATGTTTTGTTTTGCTTTTTAAATTATAGTATTTATTTATGATGTCTTTATGGATAAGGAACAGGGTGCAAGCCTCTGGACTCTACCTGTAGGAGGGAAGCTTCACGAGAGTGATAAAACAGGGCTGCAAGTCTCTCTATCCCTCTCTTCTTTCTCACTTTCCCTTTCTTCCTCTCCTGTCTCTCCCTTCCTTCTAAATTTCTGTTCAGTAAAATGATAAGAAAATACTTTAAAAAGGAACAACTGAAAAAACTGAATGTTAATGAAAAAAAAAAAGATGTCTTACTGCTTCTGTGTTGGTATGAAATCAGTCCTCAAGTCACCTTGAATTTTTGGGTTCTGTGTGAGTGAATCATTGAGTGGTAGATTTTTGTCCTGTGTAGTTTCCAATGGCAGACCAAATGGAGAAGAGAGAGTCCTTCTGGGAAGTAATGGAAAACCAAGCATACAGAACATCATCAACAGTCCCCAAGGAACAAAGTGCGTAGGGTAAACTCCTCTATTCCTTCTCACTGCTTCTGTGATGATGTTGAGAAGAAAGACACGGATGGTCGCTGCTGTGGTGATGGATCTCACGGTCTTGCTTCCTCCTTGACACTAGCCTGGGCTTTGTCAATACGCTTGTCTTTGTCTCCGTTTGGTGACCAGAAGCAGCTGCAGTTCTCCCAAGGACCCAGCTCACTTGTCTGCTAGTAGTCAGGTCGGGTGCAGTTTGCTTCATTGGTTGGTTGGGTTGTTTGTTTCTGTTCCTTGCTTGTCTGGCTCTCATGGAAAGATGGCACAACCACCGCAACAGAACCTGACTCTCACCTTTCTCAGATCATTTTCTCACTCCTGCCGACTCCATTTGCTTCAGACGTTTTCTTTTCTAGTTGACTAAATAGCACATGTATTTTCTCTAAATCTTCTCAGGTCCTTTATAAATAGAAGCAGGTGCTGAGACAAAACATCACGAACAAAACAGGAAGACCACCTTTGGAATAGTCCAGCGTTTTTGTTTGACCAGAAGGGAAAAGAAATATTGGTGCTCTCTGCCAGTTTAAACTGAACCACTCTCTGCCAGGAGTACGCGTGCTTAGCAATTTGTGGTGGTTTCACAGTAATGAGCAGAGATTTTACAAATGGTCAAAGATGTCAAAACCTGTGCCTGAGAAGCACAGTGTTTTCCATAGTGAAGTCGCTCTGATCTTGCAAGGCTGCAACTTGCTAATGCTGGAGGAGTCTAGGAGAGTAGCTGAAGGACTTGTGAGGCACAGCTGGAGTCAAGCCAGGCAATTCACATGTCGCACACATTCCCAGCTTGCACTGAGCCTGCCAGGACAGCCACCAGTGTCAAGCTGAGCTTGTTCCTTCATAGAGATAACAAGGGGGGCCGGGCAGTGGCACACCTGTTTAAGCCCACATAGTACTAAGCGCAAGGACCATGCAAGTATCCAGGCTGGAGCCCCCAGGTCCCTACCTGTAGGGAGGTTGCTACACAAGCTGTGAAGCAGGTCTGCAGGTGTCAATCTTTCTCTCCCCTTCTCTGTTGCTGTTCCCCTCTCAATTTCTCTGTGTCCTATCCAATAAAATGGGAAAAAAATGGCCTCCCAGAGTAGTGGATTCATAGTGCAGGCACCAAGTCCCAACAATAACTGTGCAGACAGAGAGAGAGAGAGAGAGAGAAAAGAGGGAGCTAACAATAGCCATCTCCCCACCATCACCCCTGCTGTATTTACTTATTTGCTTATCAGAGTGTGGCACATCTCTGGTTTCTGATGGTTCTGGGGATTGAACCCAGGATTTCATAGCCTCAGCATGAAAGTCTTTTTTGCAGAACTATTGTGCTACGTCCCCCTAGCCCTTCCCAGTGTTTTGCACAGTCCCTGCTTTCGGCAACTTAATTGCAAACTCCACTGTTTAGTTGTTGTTGTTACAGCAACTTTGACTGTCACCATTGACAGCACATGGTTTTGACTTGGCTGTGTTGCAAAAACTTCAAGCAGCCAGGTGTGAATGGAGAAGATGGTGGACACGCCAAACCACTTCTCAGAGAGAAGTATTGCCGACAGTTTGAGGGGCACCTATCCAAATACTTTTCTTTCTTTTTTAATTTTAGTTTCTTTTGCCTTCAAGGTTATAGCTGAGGCTCAGTGCCTGCACTACAAATCCACTGCTCCTGGAGGTCATTTTCCCCATTTTTCTTGGACAGGACAGAGAGAAATTCAGAGGGGTGGGAGAGAGAGAGTGGGAGAAAGAGGCCTGTAGACCTGCTTCACCAGATGTGGAGCAACCCCCCTCCCCTGCAAGTGGAAACCCAGGGCCTTGAACCGGGATCCTTCCATGGGCCCTTGAGCTTGGTACTATGCGTGCTTAACTGGATGTGCCACTTGGCCTCCTCCAAATATTTTTCTCTCTGCAGCTTGACACTTACTCATGCCGATGAATGTCCTTCCATTTTTTCTCAAAACAAGCAGTCCTGTGATCTATGTTTCTGCCTAGAATTTCCAAGCACTCTTCCATGACCACACAGAGTTCCACTGGGAGGAAGGACCATGTTTTTCTAAAAGTCTTCCTACTACTCCTGGGCACTTAGTTTGTTCCCTTCCATCTCAGCATTAGACACAACATACGCCATGAGAATAGTATCTTTTACAGAATTTTTATTATCTGTATTTATTGGATAGAGACAGCCAGAAAGTGAGAGGAAAGGGAGTGCCAGGGAGAGAAACAGTGGGACACCTGTAACCCTGCTTTACCACTTGCAAAGCTTTCCCTCTGCAGGTGGGGACCAAGGGTTGGAACCCAGGTCCTCATGCACTGTAATTTGCACTCAGCCAGGCGTGCCACCACCCAACCCCCAAGCTATCTTTTGTATCTTGAGGGACTTAAAACAACTGCAATTATCTCAGTAAACCCCTGGAATATGACTGTTCTGCCCATTATTTTTACAATGTATTTGATTGATTGATTGAGAGGGAATGGGAGGTTGAAAGGGAGATAGTTAGATGGATAGATAGATAGATAGACAGACAGACAGACAGACAGACAGACAGATAGATAGATAGATAGATAAAGGGACCTGCAGCCCTGTTTCACCACTCATGAAGCGTTCCCCCTGCAGGTGGGGACTGAGGCCTTGAACCTGGGTCCTTGTGCATAGACTTAAGTAAGTGCACCCCCACCTGGTCCCACGTTTGATTTATTTTTATGAAATAGATACATAGGTAGGTACACAGACAGATAAAGAGATTAGAACACCACTCATTTATGCCATAAGGTGATATCAGGATTGACCTGAGGTCTCCGGAGCCTCAGGCATGCATGCTGGTGCTCTAACCACTGGGCTACATCCCCAGACAATCACACTGTATTCTGATAAGTCTTATGAATGATACCAGCACACAGTGTTGCCTGTGTCACTGAGGTTTCTTCCTGAAGGAGTCCCATAATGATTGACATTCAGTTAGGTTACTGTGAGTGTCTCTTAGTGTCTGAACCACTCTTTCATCTGCTCCCAGAACCTAGGTGGTGGGTCTCAACTCAGGCTTAGTGTTGAACACAGTAAAACAACAAAGGGCAGCAAAAGGGAATAAATAAATATTTAAACAGTTTTTTTAATAAAAGGGAGTTGGGTGGTAGCGCAGCAGGTTAAGCACAGGTGACGCAAAGCATAAGGGCCAGCGTAAGGTTCCTGGTTTGAGCCCCCGGCTCCCCACTTGCATGGGTGTTGCTTCACAAGTGGTGAAGCAGGTCTGCAGGTGTCTATCTTTCTCTCTCCCTCTCTGTCTTCCCCTCCTCTCTCCATCTCTCTCTGTCCTTTCCAACAACTGGGACAATAAAACAACAAGGGCAACAAAAGGGAATAAATAAAAAAAGACTGACATTTAAAAAAAATAAAAAAAACAGATTATTGGGGAAATGTTGTTTTACAAGTCTCTTGTCAGAGGAATGCCTGTCACAGCACCCCTAAATATGTGTGCGCTCACCTCACCTGGCATTCATGTGCCCTGTCCCTCCAGAGCAGATCTTAGGGTCCCCTGCCCCCTGCACTCCCCCTCCTCCTCGTGGCCCCAGATCTATGTCCTGGGTTTGACCCCTGTCACCTTGTCTGTCCCTTGGCTGCACCTGACCCACTTTGTCACCTCTGTTTCTACCAGATGACTTCTCGAGCCTGAAGACAGACATGGCCGTCCCCAATGAGGACACCTATGTTGTATATGACAAAGGTACTGACTGTCACCGTGGGGAGGGGGGCAGTGTCACCCCTGTCACGGACCCTAAAGTTTGTGACTATGTGGTAGGCTCATCTGTGTTTTCCTTGAGACCCTGAGACAGATGAAGGGGAGAGAGAGAGAGAGAGAGGGAGAGAGAGAGAGAGAAAAGGGAGAGACACTGCAGCTTGGCTCCACTGCTCATGAATTCCCTCTTTACCTGGTGCTCCCAAGTAGTGGTGGGGGACTCGAGCCAGGGCCCTCACATGGTGATGTGTGTTCTCTCCCAGGATGTCCATCTCCTGGCCCCTAAATAAAACGGTTTTGAAGAGTGTGAAATGTGCTGGCAGCTTGTGGAGCTGCACCTCCATTAAAGTTGAAGTGAAAAAGGTGAATTTATCACTTTTAATAGCTGAGTAGTATTCCATTGTGTATATATACTACAGTTTGCCCAGCCATTCATCTGTTGTTGGATACCTGGGTTGCTTTGGCTGTTACAAATTGTGCTACTATGAATATAGGTATACACAGATCTTTTTGCGTGGGTGTGTTGGGTTCCT
The DNA here is from genome assembly GCF_950295315.1 of Erinaceus europaeus. Taxonomy (NCBI): domain Eukaryota; kingdom Metazoa; phylum Chordata; class Mammalia; order Eulipotyphla; family Erinaceidae; genus Erinaceus; species Erinaceus europaeus. The sequence continues at coordinate 47,913,123 of NC_080174.1, read as the reverse complement.
TAGCATCTATCCCCATGCGAGGAATTACAGGGTCACAGGGCAGGTCCACTTCTACTAGCTTCTGAGAGTCTCGAGACTGCTCTCCACAGAGGTTGGACCCATTGACATTCCCACCAGCAGTGCAGAAGGGTCCTTTGTCCCCACAGCCTCTCCAGCGTTTGCAGTTACTGCCCTGTCTATATTATATTTTTAATGGTAAACAGTTTGTTCTCTTAGTAGAAATAATCCTAATCCACTCAAGGGGAAAAAAGTTTGATTTTTATATAAGCTTTGCTTATTTTGTTTATTTTCATAAGAGAACAAACAGAAAGAAATCAAAACACTGCTGAGCTCTGGCCGGTGCTGCTCTGAGAGATGAACCTGGAGTCTAGAACTGAGGAGCATGGAACTGGGGATCTACCAAGTGCAAGTCCAGAGCACCGCTGCTGAGCTCAAGTTTATCATCTGATGTCCTTAGGACTGTCAGAGGATTGGCAAAAGTAGAGAATGGCCTGGGGGCAGTGACAGGAGTTTGATAGACTGGAGGGATTCTGTTTCCTCTTCCACATGGGTTCTGAATTCTCATTTGTCTTGGTCTGGTGCTTTTCTCTTTACTTATTTACTTAATTATTTTCTGGCAGCTGCTTTCTAAAGGGCTCTGAGGAGGGGAGGGGAACATGCTGTTTTGTTAGAAACGAATAGTGTCAAAAAATTAAACATGTTGGGGGCCAAGTGGTGGTGCACCTGGTTGAGTGCACACGTCACAGTGTGCAAGAACCCGGGTTCAAGCCCCCCGTCCCCAAGTATAGGAGGAAAGCTTTGCAAGTGGGCTGCAGGTGTCTGTCTGCTTCTCTCCCCCTCTATCACCCCCATCCCTCTGAATTTCTGGTTGCCTCTATCCAATAAATAAATAATCACCGGAGATTCTGCTCTCAGTTTCTTTCTTTCGCATTAAATAATAATGGATAAGCATCTCACCTCATGTTATATTCTTTCTGTACAACTTATCTTTAGCATTCTTAGTAACATGAGGAGAGGAAGCAGTGCAGGTTGCTGGCTGCCACCCTGCTTAGCACCTGCTAGACCAGGTGGTTAGGTCTTCTCTGGAGATGGGGGCAACAGGAGACAGAGGCACAAAGTGCAGTGGGAAATGAAATGACCTGTGCCTTGGTGTGGCCTGTGAAGACAAAACTCAGGAGAACTTAGCACTGCAGGAACCAGGGCTCAGGGAACTCGGGCTACTGGCTAAACTCCTAAAGGCCTGTCTGTGTGTGCAGGAGCCCTACCTCCTGTCACAAGAGTGCCATTTTCCTCAGTGGTGTTCTCACTTCCCTCAGCTCCATTTATTAATATAAAAGAGAATATACATCCTATAACTTCTTTGCTACCATTACCAGTTAGTTCGTTACCATGTTCAGTGACTGTATTAGCTTGCTCAGCTAGTTGAGCTAAGATTTAAAAAAAAAAAAGCTTTAATTCATTACTTCACTTGTCAGATTCCTAACACAACATCCTTAACAGCTGACATTCCAATAGACATTGTCCAATAGCTGTATAGTTTTGCTCCCCATCTCTTTCTTCCTTTTTCTGTTTCTTTCTTTCCTCTTTTCTTTTTAAAAATGTATTCCCTTGTTTTACCCTTGTTGTTTTCTTGTTGTAGTTATTATTGTTGTTATTGGTGTCCTCATTGTTGGCTAGGACAGAGAAACGGAGAGAGGAGGGGGAAGACAGAAAGGGGTAGAAAGATAGACACTTGCTGACCTGCTTTACCGCCTGTGAAGTGACTTGCAGGTGCCAGTCTCTCCAAGTCCTCAATACCTGTCACTGTCTGTCTGTCACACACAGCCCTTTGTGGGTCCCATCTGGTGGAGTCTGTGGGCTGATGGAGCTGAACGTCTTTCAGGGGCTGACTGAGCTCTGTCTACTTTTGGAAAAGTTTCTGTTGAACTCCATGGGCAATGATTAAATTGAGTTCTGCCATTATATTACTCGCTGTGAGACTATCCTAAATGATTTGAATACCTGTCCTATTGTGACCCCAACAGGAGTTTGGGGCAGTTAGCATGTGAATGACGTCAGCCTGAGGCAGAGCACTCCAGCGTGGGGACATGTAGGTAGCACTGACTTGCAGCAGTTGCTGTCTTGATGGGAGCACCTTCTACATGGCCTCTCCATCTGCCCTGGCTCCGGACTGATCCTGGTCTTGTGACATGGTGATCTTGGCTGACTTAGTTTCTGGCTTTGAATTTCACCCATTTTCCTAGCTGGACTCCTCCCCTCACACTCACAGTGATGTTCATGAAGAAACCTCTTGTTTGACCTGAAATGGAGCCGCTTAATTTGCAGCACCTCAACATTTGCCTTTGAGCCCCGTGTCATCCTAATAAAGCCTTGAACTCTTCAAGCCCATCCCCAGTGCCCCACAGTCAGTCCTTTACGGGCTGCAGCCAGAATCCAAGGGCAATAATGGAACTGAGTTATGCCGTTATATTACTTGCTGTGAGACTGTCCTATATGGCTGGATACCTGTTCCTTACCAGACATGTGCTTTGAGACAGCTTGCCCCCAATCTGTAGATAGTCTGCATTTCTTCTCCTGTTTATTTATTTTTATTTTTTATTTTTGACCAGAGTCCAACTTAGCTCTGAATATTGGTGGTTCATGGAACTGAATTCAGACCTCTTGCATACAAGTCCTATTTACAACTGCTGTGCTGTGCTATCTTCCTGGGAGGAAAGGAGGAAGGGAGAGAGAGAATACAGCTGACTGTGTTCTCAGGATCTACTCACAGCAACACTGGTAAGAACCTAGGTATGAAGGGAGGTACCTTAGACTGAGAGTAAATCACCAGCCAAGGAACCCAAAGCCAGGAGCACAGGTGAAAAACTGCCAGCTCTCTAATACCACAGGTGTGTAAGTTTCACCACAGGACAAAGGGGGGGTTTCCAAGTCTGGACAGAAGAACAGTGAGAGGCAAGATCCCATCTTTTTTTTTTTCAAAATAGTTTATTGAGAAAATTATAATACATCTGGGAGAGTTAAAATATCCTAGGCTACACAGCAAATGTCTGTCTTTCAAGTTGTGTGGTGCTACATTTTTTGTTTTTACAGCAATCATCCCAGCATTTCTGTTTATTTGTTTGTTTGTTTTATGGCTACAAATCTTTACTTTTGCACAGGTAATGTTCCTCCTGAAACATTTTCATCTTGAAATTAGAATCCCAAAGCCTGGAACTGGATCACTTGGCCCTTTCTCTTCTTCCTCTTTTTTTTTTTTTGTTGGGTAAGGGGGTTGCTTTCTCTTCTTATCAGTTTCCTATTTTCACTGTGTAGACAAGGCTACTGCAGAGATGGCCAGTGAATCTAGAACCTTAGAAAAACTGCTGCTAGAAATGTGGAAAACATGAGTCCCACTGTATAGCCCAGTTTATTATACTGGCAAAACTCCTCCTCCTCGTATACCCAAGGAAAGTAGAGATCGAGTCTAGGGGCTACAGTGGTCAAACAAAGCCCTTGTATGCTTATCAAAATCTTTGTGGTCTCCTGGAAATTGGGCTTCATTTGCCCACCTTTAGCCCCTCTGCTTGCTGCGATATCTCTGCTTTCCCTGGACAAAATGGGAAGTTTCGCCTTTCTCATAACCAGCCACTTTGTAAGACTCATGCTTTCCATGTTCCTTACAGGAAGTTTTTCAGGTTTTAGATTCATTGACCATCTTTGCAGTAGCCTTGTCTACACTATGTAAATAGGAAAGTGCGTTGCTGCACAAGGAAACCCCACACTCTCATCTCTGCACCAAGCAGGTTCCTTTGAGACTGGTTGAAAATTTGGCTCGGGGGTTACCTCTCTCCACCAGCGCCTAACCAGACCTAGCCAGGTCCTGTCTCTTTTAAGGTATGTCTGTGGGCAGCAAAGTTGAAACCAAATTTTGCCATAAGGTGTGGGAGATGAATCTGGATCGACTTCTCTTGGTGGCTGACCTGTGGTTGAATTTGGGCCTCCAGGAAGATAGGTCTTGAAGTGTCAAGTAGCCTAGACACTGTAATATGCAGATTGGCAACTACATGTGGTTTTGGTTTGTTCAAAGTAACCAGCACTGTAGATGCCTAAAAAAGAATACCCTCCCCAGACTATTTCAAAACATTAAATTTGATTTTTACTAGAAAGCTGTGAAATAACTACATCCCCCTACTGAGACCTAGGCTTTATGTCTATGTGGAAATATATATAGGAAGCCATGCTTTGGCTTATCTTCTGGACAGGAATGCCCAGTTGGTATCTCCTCACAGTAAACATCCTCTTGAGGCCACCTCAGCTCTGCCTCTGTTGCTACCACCAAATCTGCCTCATGGGAACCTTTCCACCTGCCCAGAAAGGGAATTTTCTGCATTGGAGCTACTGGAGGCATTAGTCTCTAGATGCTCAGGCTCCACACCCCCTGGCCACGCCTCTGGGTGGTCAGCTGCTTCCTTTCTTTGATTTGCTCTCATCAGACTCGAGGTCAGAGAAAGATTTTCTGTTTGGACTGTCTTTTTTTTTTTTTTTTTTAAGATTTCATTTATTAGAAAGATAGGAGGAGAAAGAACCAGACATCACTCTGGTACATGTGCTACTGGGGATTGAACTTAGGACCTTATGCTTGAGAGTCCAATGGTTTATCTACTGCACCACCTCCCAGACCACTGTTGCCTTAAGATTTAATTATAGTTTAAAATATCTTTTTTTTTCTTATATTTAAGGAAGGATTAATTAACAAAACCATAGGGTAGGAGGGGTACAATTCCACACAATTCCCACCACCCAATCTCCATATCCCACCCCCTCCCCTGATAGCTTTCCCATTCTCTATCCCTCTGGGAGCATGGACCCAGGGTCATTGTGGGTTGCAGAAGGTAGAAGGTCTGGCTTCTGTAATTGCTTCCCCGCTGAACATGGACGTTGACTGGTCGGTCCATACTCCCAGTCTGCCTCTCTTTTTCCCTAGTAGGGTGGGTCTCTGGTGGGGTCTTTCCCTAGTAGGGTGGGTCTCTGGTGGGGTCTTCAATCTAGGGAAGCCTGGCCGGCATCCTGATGACATCTGGAAGCTGGTGACATCCTGATGACATCTGGAAGCTGGTGACTGAAAAGAGAGTTAACATACGAAGCCAAACAAATTGTTGAGCAATCATGGACCCAAAGCTTGGAATAGTGGAGAGGAAGTGTTGGGGGGGTATTCACTGCAAACTCTAGTGTACTTCTGCTTTCAGGTATATATTTTGCAGTAGTTTACGGATACGTGTGAACATATGCTCTCTCTCACAGAAGCTGGTGTATATCTAGGATTTGGGACTTTGTTAGAAAGTGAACCACCTGATATGGAATTAGAGTATACTATGAAAGGAAAGGTCTCACCCGAGTAAGGAAGCTGAAGGGTTGTCATTCCACACGTGAAGTCTCTGGACACAGTCTGAAGTGAAGCATGTTGAGGTGGCAATCATTGTGTTGGTTAGGTTGTGATCGGCAGATGCAATATTATTTGATATGGATTGGAAGAGGCTTACAGGAAAGTGGGCCCTATCCAATAGTTCCAGGTCTGGGGGAAGTAGAGGCTCTATAGTGGAGATGTGAGGTTCCTGCAGTCTTAGGGCTCAAAAAGACAATCAATAGTTTATGTTATCATCACATTATTTGGTAATTGGGTTAACTTTGAAAAGTCCTTTTGTTAGCGTTTGCTGTACAGTACCTACCCAGTATCTTGTATATAGCTGTGCTATTGGTTGCTTCTGATCTACTTGGTGTAGGCTTTCGAGAAAGTATGCATATCAATTACACAGCCCATATATTGAAAAGATTCAGTTTGTGTTTTGAAAAACATCGAGACATACAAATAATTTCCCCCCTCTCATATTAATTTACTAGGGATTTATATGACTAAATTTTACTAGGAGTGTACATAAACACCATTCCCACCACCAAAAGACTGTGACCCATCCCTCCCACCTACTCCCACCCACTCCCACCCCCCTCCTTGCCGGCCTTTTGAGAATCACGAAATGCTCCACTCAGCTCCGGACAGCCTAGATTTTCTTGGGGTTCCCATGTTCTGTTGGCCTCTGTGAGTGTTTTGCAGTGTAGGCCCCTTCCACCTTCCCACTTACTCATTACACACTGGTCGGCCCCGCAACTTTGCCAGCATGGATTCTTCAGGCTCAGCCTCTTCAACTTTTTGGCTCTTCCCAACCTGCTTCTCGACCATTTTTGGCAATGCAGTTTCACCTGAGGCCATTTGTTTGTTTGTTTATTTATTTTCCCTTTGGTTTTGCCCTTGTTGTTTTATTGTTGTTGTTATTATTGTTGTTATTATAGATGCCTTCGTTGCTGGATAGGACAGAGAGAAATGGAGAGAGGAGGGGGAGACAGGGAGAGAGAAAGATAGACACCTGCAGACCTGCTTCACCGCTTGTGAAGCGACCCCCCTGCAGGTGGGGAGCCAGGGGCTTGAACCGAGATCCTTATGCCGGTCCTTGTGCTTTGCACCACCTGCGCTTAACCGCTGTGCTACCGCCCGACTCCCTACCTGAGGCCATTTGTAACTGCAGACTTGAAGGCTGTTACTCACCACTTCCCAGCTGCTCTGTGTCCCGGGTTTGTGGTGTCTCAGGCCCTCAGCCTCCAACTCCAGTCACATCTGAGGCTGAGGGGCAAATCTATAAACGTTAAACCTTTAATTCAGTGAGTCCTAGAAAATACCTAGGGAAAAATAGTTGAAAACCTTGGTGGTTTTCCTTTTGTGCTTTTCCTGTAGATACTTTTGGGTAATAATCCTCGGTAGATTATTACCTCTACGGAGGATTATTATGTGGCCCAAAAGTAATGGGTGGGCAGGTGGAGGGACTGGGGTTCCAGGTCCTTTGCTAGTCCCGGGGGAAACACTGAATCTTGTTCTTCACTGTTCAGAATCAGGCAGCAGAGATGAATACCAGGAAGGAAAAAAGAACATGGGTCCTTTTCTGCAGAATGGTGACAGCAGAGAGATTCAATACTCTGCAGTATGTACTTTGTGTTCCTAAGGTCACTGTCTAGGACTTTTCCTGGATCTTGCCACCTGTGGGGAGTACCTTCTGCCATTTCTAGGAGTTTCTGCATTGCTCCAACACTTTCCCCACATGGTCATATGGTCATATGTTCTACATATTAAAGGGGAGTCTGTCCTCAGGGATGGCAAGTTGAATAGGGAGCATTTTGACAATTACAGAATCCAGAACTCCCACCTTCTGCACCCCAAAATAATTTTGGCCCATATTCCCAGAGGGTGATAGGACAAGTAAGCTAGAGGGCTCTGTACCCCCAGTCCACCAAAACCAAAAGCGTTTGTCACCAGGAATCTTATATATATATATATATATATATATATATATATGTGATTATATATATATAATCTTATATTATTATATATATACCATCACTGAAAAGGAGAACTGGAAAACACCCGAAGAGAAAAAAATAAAGGAAAGTTACCTGGAAGTAGTAACAGGTGTAGTGGTGACAGAAAGAACAAGAAGGCAAGACCACTGAAAAAAATGGGAAGAAAATACATAGATGGAGTTAGACATAGAAATAGAGATAGACAGTTATAGAGTCAGTAGGTATCTGTGACCTTGGGAGAACCACTGTAGTTTCCAATGGAGGGAATGAGGACACCGAACTCTGGTGGTGGAATCTGTGTGGAATTATACTTCTGTTATCTTATAATTTTATTAATTAATATTAAAAACAAAGTTCAGGAACACTTAGCAGGCAGCAATAAAGGCCATGGTATATATAAATGAAATAATGATCCTTTCAACATAGAGTAATGCTGCTGACAACACAATTCTCCAATATTCTGATGGAGAAAGACTTGAAGAAATTAACAGAGAAGAGAATGGGCTAGGAGGTGGCACATCTGGTTAAGCACATGTATTACAGTGTGCAAAGAGCCAAGTTCAAGCCCCTGGTTCCCACCTGCAGGAGGTTGGGAGGCTATAGTCTCTCTCTCCCTCTCTGCCAGGAATGGTGGAAAATCCTGCATATATTGGTTGCTGGTTCCATAAGAGGACCCATATCAGTTACCATATGGTGGCAGGTGCTCTGAAGACAGAGAGATTAAGTTTAAAGAAAGGGATAGATGGAATGCTTTTTTTCTCACTGTCATTTGGGATTCAGACCTTGACCTTGAATATTATTATTTTTTAATTTTCATATTCAATGAAACAGAGACAGAGGAAAAGACACAAAGGAAATGGGGTTTCCTCCGAACTCAGACCTGTGTCATGCATGTGGAAGATTGAATACATTCCCAGGTAAACTACCTTGACACTCAAGGAGTGTTTTTTAAAAAATTTCTTAATAGTGTCTGTCTGTCTATCTATCTGTCTATCTATCTATCCATCATGTGCAGACATAAATATAAAGAGAGAGACAGAGCATAGTTCATTCTACAGAGTGTGTGTAATGGAACCCAGAACCTCAGGCTGGCAAGTCCTTTCACTGCCCACTGAGCCACCTCTCCAGGCTGGACATGGCCTCTCTTTACGCGTAGGGGATGCAGCTAGAGGAGCAGGCAGAAAACCAAAGCCCCAGAGAAATGAGGGTGGGAGTCACAGCCATTTCTGGGAAAACCAGGGCTGGTCAGAGGTAAAAGTAGGACGAAGGCCATGAGAGACACTTGCTTCAGAAGTCAGGGCTCAAGGGGGAGAGTGAGGGGAGTCAGGTGGTAGTGCAGCAGGTTAAGTGCACATGGAGTGAAGCAAAAGACCCGCATGAGGATCCCAGTTAGAGCCCCGGCTCCCCACCTGTAGGGGAGTTGCTTCAGAAGTGGTGAAGCAGGTCTGCAGGTATCTTTCATTCTCTCCTCCCTCTGTCTTCCCTTCCTCTCTCGATTTCTCTCTGTTTTATCTAACAAAGACATCAAGAACAACAACAATAAAAAAAACTCGAAGGGAAACAGAAGGGAAAAGAAATATGTATACAAAAAATCTTTTAAAAAAAAGAGGGAGATTGAGAAGAGGAGAAGCAGAGAAGGATGAGGAATCAGAGGGCTCGCTGGGGTTGGGTGAGCTCCAGACACAGCTCCCACCCCCTTCCCTGCCCCCCCCCCCCAGGGGTCAGATGTTTCAGAGCAATTCCTAATCATTGCACATGTAGAAGAGATCACCTTTTTAAAATATTTATGAGGGATTTTGCATAGTACCTGGATCGGTGCTGGGGGAAGGGAGAGGAACAGGACTGGCTGTCCCTAGAGCGTGGCCATTCTGCCATTATACACATCCCCTCTCACGCCACTCCCTGGATGTCCTAGGCTCTGCCCTCTCTGAGCATCTCTCTTCTCTTTCTGCATGTGCAGGCATGTACACATTTCTGTCCAGCACCCTCAAGTCTCTGGAGGAGAAGGACCACATCCACTGAGTCCTGGACAAGATTACTGACACCTTGATCCACCTTATGGCCAAAGCTTGTCTGACTCTGCAGCAGCAGCACTGCCGCCTGGCCCAGCTTCTCCTCATCCTCTCCCACATCAGACACATGAGGTGAGGCCTCCCCGGGGAGTGTCTGTGGGGCAGGTAGAACCCTAGAAAGTCCCCAAATGAAGATTATAGCCCGCCCAGGAACTATCTTACTATGTGGGATGCAGAAAGTAAGCTCACTTTGGGGTGACAGGGTCAGGAGATAGCTCCTCTGCTAAGATGCATGCCGTGGACCTGGGGTTGAACCCTGGCATCATGTGAGAACATCACAGGACCAGGGAGAGCTCCAGTACTGTGATCTCTCTCTCTCTACCTCTGTCTCTCTGTCTCTCAGTATCAGAAATAGAAAGAATAAAAGAGTTGGCCAGGGAGAAGCAGAAGGAGGCCCTCACAAGAACAGGATGAGTGTGTGTGTGTGTGTGTGTGTGTGTGTGTGTGTGTGAGAGAGAGAGAGAGAGAGAGAGAGAGAGAGGGAATGAGAGAGAGAGAATGCCTTCTGCATACATTCATGGGAAAACTTGGGTTTAGCACATGCTGGAGTACAGCAGTGTTTCAATCTCTTCTCTCACTCACATTCTCTTTTGTGAAATAGAAAAATATATATATATTCACAATTTTTCCTGTTTCATCCTTTTACAAAAATCTTTTTTTTTTCTGTTGCTTTCTTCCCCCTTGAAGAACCATGGCATTATGAGGTTAGACAGGTCTCAGATGTGCGTCATTGAAAATCTATGCATACAGCCCCCTCTGTCCTGATTTACAGCTCCCTTCCCCCAGCCCCCAGCTTTCCTCTTCCCTCCTGGGGACCACTCATTGGCCTTCCAGTTCAGATGTTTCTTACAGTTTCATTGAGCTCATCGGTTTGGTTTCTCTGTGATGTGGTGACAGCAGAGGACTGAGGAAGGAAGCCATCTGCCTAAGAAAGTCCCAGAATGGCTCTTTTATTGGGAAGAGAGGTGGGTTTAGCCTCTTTGAGGTGTTCCTCATCTATCCTTACCTTAGCCTGAGCAACCCAGGAGCTCAAGATGGTTTAAAGTGGATCTCTCTCTCTCTCATACACACACAAACACACACACACACACACACACACACACACACACACACACACGCACACTAGAGGGGCTGAGAGAGACAAGCATAATGTTTATGCAAATAGACTTTAATGCCCAAGGCTCCAAGATCCCAGGTTCAATCCCCCACATTACCATAAGCCAGAGCTGAGCAGTACTCTGGTTAAAAATGTTTTTTAATAAATTATATTTTAAAATAATAAACATTAAAATTGATTCATTAAATAAATAAAGGGGTGTGGTTGAGTGCACAGGTTACAGTGCACAAGGACCATATTCAAGTGCCCAGTCCCCACCTGTAGGTGGGGAAGCTTCATGAGTGGTGAAACTGGGCTGCAGGTGTCTCTCTCTGTCTCTCTCTCTCTCTCCCTCTCTCTTCCCCTACCCTCTCAATTTCTGGTTGTATGAATTCAAATAGTACCCCTCTTATCCTATGGTTTTGCCAGTGTTTCCTTTTTTATAAATAAAATAAAAAATACTAATAAATTTAAATACATAAATAAATAAATGGAGGGAGGGCCAGTAAAATATCTTACTTGGATAGCACACAGATTTGCTTTGTGTGTGACCCAAGTTCAAGCCTGCTCCACTGCACTGAAGGAATGTTGGTGCTGTGGTCTCTTTCCCTCTGTCTCAAAAAAAAAAAATGCAACAGGGCCGGGTGCTGGTGCATCTGGTGGAGCGCACATCAGCCTCCGGTCCCCACGTGCAGGGGGAAACCTTCACAAGTGGTGAATCAGGGCTGCAGGTGTCTCTCTGTCTCTTTCCCTCTCTATATGTCCTCTTCCTCTCTATTTCTGGCTGTCTCTGTCAAATAAATAAAGATAATAAAAATGTAAAATTAATTATTTTAAAAAATGGGACAGGAGATTTGGAAGTGACCATGCTAAGTAGAACAAGTCAGGAAGTGAAACAAATGAACTTGCACAATAATCTGCAGAATAACCAGACTGACTGAAGGTCAAGCCAACCGACATGAGTGATTTCACCAATTCTGGGCCTATTGTTTCTTTCAGATGGAGAGACAGAGAGAGACACACACAGAGAGAGAGGGAGAGATATCAGAGTACTAGTACTCCCCCTGGTGCCGTGCATGGCTTTCCCAAGTGAGACCCATGTGGGAAAGCACACAGGGCAAGGCAAGGCAAGCAAGGACCCTGTTTATTTGCTGAAGTGAGTCTACAGGCCCAAACTGACTCTTAGATTCTGGGAAAACTGTAATGGGCCTTAGAAGAAATAAAGAAGCTGGGTGGCGGATGTGGCAAGTCTTATATATGCAACTCTAGGTGTTAACCCATGCCCTCTGTTTTTATTTGTGGTTAATGTGTTCCAAGGTGGCAAGATAACAGTTCCACACCACATCCAGCACCAAAGTTCTGTGTCCCACCCTCCTACTCCCCAAAAATAACCACTGTGATTCTCGTCTCAGAAACAGTTGGCTTCTTTCTTCTCCTCCTCCTCATTCTGTTTCTTCTTTTCCAAGTTCATGTGTATTAGACTTCTAGATTCCACATATGAGTGAGACCATCCAGTAGTTGTTTTTCATCTCTTTACTTATTTGGGGAAGTATAAATTCCTCCAGTTCTGTCCATTTGTTCCAAAGGACATATCTTCTTTTTTGATTGCAGAATAGTATTTATGGAATATATGGATCAGAATTTCTTTAGGCAGTCATCTGCAGATGGGCATTTAGGCTGCTTTCACTCTCCAGCCACTGTGGATAATGCAGCTATGAACATGATGGTGCATATATCCCTTTGGATGAGTGTATGTCCGCTAAGTAAATACCAAAGAGTGGTATAACTTGATAATTCAGTTTTTATTTATTTAAGGACTTTCTATATAGTTTTCCATTGGGCATGCCCCTTTAAATTTTAATATTGCCAAGCCCATGTTCAATCGCAAAAAATAAAACCTAATACTGATGTGCAAAATAATAATAATGATGATGTTGATGGGGGGGAGATAGCATAATGGTTATGTAAAGAGATTCCTATGCCTGAGGCTTCTAAGTCCTAGGTTCAACCCACCACCACCACCACCAGCCAGAGTTGAGCAGTGCTCTGGCTTAGAGAGAGAGAGAGAGGGAGGGAGAGAGAGAGAGAGAGAGAAAGAGAGAGGGAAAGAGAGAAACTTGCTTAGGGGCCAGGCAGTGCTACACCTGGTTGAGCGCTCATGTAACAGTGCTCAAGGACCCAGGTTCATGGATTCATGCCCCGGGTCCCCACCTGCAAGGGGAAAGCTTTGCAAGTGGTGAAGCAGGGCTTTGGGTGTCTCTCTGTCTCTCTCTCCCTTTCTATCTCCACCTTCCTCTCAATTTCTAGCTGTCTCTGTCAAGTAAATAAAGATAGTAAAATACATTTTAAAAATAGAGAAATACAGAGTTGGGCGGTAGTGCATCTGGTTAAGCGCATGTTGCGTGAACTGTAAGGGCTGGCTTAAGGATTCCTGTTCAAGCTCCCTGCTCCCCACCTGCAGGGGAGTCACTTCACAAGTGGTGAAGCAGGTCTGCAAGTGTCTATCTTTCTCTCCACTCTCTGTCTTCCCCTCCTCTCTCAATTTCTCTCAGTCCTATCCAACAATAATGGCATCAACAATAACTACAACAATAAAACAACAAGGGCAACAAAAGGGGATAAATAAATTTTAAAAAATTAAAAATAGAGAAATAAGGGGAGTCGGATGATAGCTCAGTGGGTTAAGTGCACATGGTGCGAAGCGCACGGACTGGCTTAAGGATCTTGGTTCGAACCCCGAATCCCCACCTGCAGGGGAGTCGCTTCACAGGCATTGAAGCAGGTCTGCAAGTGTCTATCTTTCTCTCCCCCTCTCTGTCTTTCCCTCCTCTCTCCATTTCTCTCTGTCCTATCCAACAACAAACAATATCAACAATAATAACCACAACAAGGCTACAACAAAAAGGGTAACAAGGAAAAAAAAAAAAAGGCCTCCAGGAGCAGTGGATTCATGGTGCAGGCACCAAGCCGCAGCAATAACCCTAGAGGCAAATAAATAAATAAATAAATAGATAGATAAATAAATAAATCTTAATGGAAAAATAACAAGGCTACGTCCCAGAGACCACAAGCTCAATTCCTTGCAGCACCATCTGCCAGAGCTGAGTGGACCACTGGTTTCTCTCTGTCTCATGAAAATAAAGAGTTAAAAATAAAAGTAATAAAGAAATATGGTCCTTTGATTATAGTGGCTACTGCTATGTCCCTCAAATTCTAGACACATCTGTTTCTCTTCTCCTGTCAGTGAGAGAGTCCTAGAAGGAAAGGTTCCTCTGCCCCCTGGCACCAGCTGAGGCTTTATCACAGGAGACCCAGAAGTGTGAGGTGGGGCAGTTTCCTAGATGATGGTACCCACCACCAAACCAGTTCCTATCCTGTTGCCCAGGAGAGTTTGCAAGCCAAATAGATCCACATTCAAAACAGAGCTGCAGAGATAGCTCAGCTGGCAGAGCTCATGCCTGAGATTCCAGATTCGGTGTTGCATTGGATGAACTTTGAGTTTCTCTCCCTCTTCCTCTCCCTCTCCCTCTCCCTCTCCCTCTCCCTCTCCCTCTCTCTCTCCCTTATTGTTCCTTTCCTCCCTCCCTCTCCTCTCACAAGATATAAGTCTTAAAGAAGGAGGAAGCAGAGGAGAAGGAGGAGGAAGTAACCCCAGGAGGTAGCGCAGTGGAAGAGGACAGGGCTTGCAAGCATGAAGCCCTGAGTTCCTGAGTCTGATCCGTGAACCAGAGTTTTGCTCTAACAGGAGCAAAGAAGCAAGTGTATCAACATGCTGGAAAGTGATCTTGAAATGGGGTGGAAGGATCTCAGTGGTCAGAGCAGCTGGGAGCAGAGGATGGACACGGCCCCCCCCCAAATTGGCTTCCTCTGAACCTCTGCCTGGAGTCTCCCAGAAGCTGCAGCTGTGTGTCCCCCCTCAGCACCTTCTCAGCCTGTGCCCCATCCTCTGCTGACTCCTGATTGAGAAATCAGTCATCATGGTAAAGGCCACAATGAAAGACTGGCGAGCTGAGGGACATTTTTATGAACTGATGGCATTCCTGAACTCACTCGACTCTCCTCAGAATTTAAGCTGTGAAGATTCCGGAGGGATTTTCTCACATTTACGACCAGAAAGAACATGTTTTACATACAAAAAAAGAAAATAGAAAGAAAAGAAAGAAAGACACTCTTTAGCAGTGCTTATCATGGAATGTCTTCAAAAGCAGGAAGAAAAAAAAAACCGGGGGGGAGTCAGGCCATAGTGCAGTGGGTTATGCGCATGTAGCGCGAAGCACAAGGACTGTTGTAAGGATCCTGGTTGAAGCCCCCAGCTCCGCACCTGCAGGGAACTCACTTCACAGGCAGTGAAGCACGTCTGTAGGTGTCTACCTTTCTCTCCCTCTCTCTGTCTTCCCCTCCTCTCTCCATTTCTCTCTGTCCTATACAACAACAATGACATCAATAACACAACAACAATAACTACAACAACAATAAAAAACACAAGGGCAACAACAGGGAAAATAAATAAATAAATAAAGGTAGAGGCTGGGCATGGTGGTGCCCCTGATTGAGCACACATGATACAATTCACAAGGATCCAGGTTCGAGTCCTGGGTCCCCACTGGCGGAGAGAAAATGTTGTAAGTGGTGAAGCAATGTTGCAGATGTCTCTCTGTCTCTCTCCTTCTCTATGACCCCTGCCTCTCTCGACTTCTGGCTGTCTCTATTCAATAAGTAAATAAAGATAAAAAATGAAATAAAAATAAAGGTACACAAGGAAAAACGTTGGTGTTTGTGGTAAGTTTACACAAAGACAGGAGATCTGCACATGGAAGTTTTAATTATCCGGTGATATTATTACCAATTATCCTAGAAAAAGAACACAAGAACTGAGTCTCTGAGGTAGAGAGATCTGGGCTCAGAAGGGACGGAAGCACGGCAAAAAGCAGAGGTGGAGTTTTACCTCCTCCCTCCTAACCGGTAACACCTGTGGGCTAGGATGAAGCAATCTTTTCTTTCTTCCATTTACTTTTATTTTATTTATTTTATTGGGGGAGGCTAATAGTTTACAGTTGTTGGTACATGTGTAAAATTTCTTTTTTTTTTTTTTTGCCTCCAGAGTTATTGCTGCTGTTAGAGGCCATTTTTCTTCTTCTCCTTCTTCTTCTCCTTCTCCTTCTCCTTCTCCTTCTCCTTCTCCTTCTCCTTCTTCTTCTTCTTCTTCTTCTTCTTCTTCTTCTTCTTCTTCTTCTTCTTTGTCTTCTTCTTCTTCTTCTTCTTCTTCTCCTTCTTCTTCTTCTTCATTGGTTAAGACAGAGAAATTGAGAGAGGAGGGGAAGACCAAGAACGGGTGAAAAACATAGACACCTGCAGACCTGCTTCACGACTTGTGAGGCAACCTCCCCACCCCACCACAGGTGGGCAACCGGAGGCTCAAACTGAGAGCCTTGAGAGGATCCTTGTGTTTCATACTGTGTGTGTTTAACCAGGTATGCTACTGCCCAGCCCTTAAAATTTATATTTTCTGCAAAACACTCTCACCCTGCCCCCCCACCTAGGTCCACTTCCACTATCCTGCACCAGGACTTGAAAGCTCCCCCTGACCCCTATCCCCCACACATCTCTAGTCCCTAGTCCTTTGCTTTGGTGCAGTACACCAAACCCAGTCCAAGTTTTGTTTTGTTTCCCCTTTCTATTCTTATTTCTCAACTTCTGTCCATGAGTGAGATCATGCCATCTTCATCCTTCTCTTTCTGGCTTATCTCACTTTACGTGATTCCCTCAAGGCCCATCCAAATGAAGTGAAGCTGGATTCATTATTCTGAATAGCTGAATAGCATTCCATTGTGTATATACATCACAACTTTCTCAGCAACTCATCTGTTGCAGGTGGCTAGGTTGCTTACAGGTTTTGGCTCTTAACAAAGTGTGCTGCTACCAACACCGCATGCACAGGTCTTTTTGATATGACAATCACAGGAGTGAGGAAGCAATCCTTAACACACAGCTTCACCTGGAACTGCTGACTATACTGCAGCCTTCCTAGGGTGGCACCAGAGAGCAACGGTGCCATTTTGTTTCTACCACATGGAGAATGTTTAAAGAACATCTACACTGAGCAGCAAACCAGGTGCAAAAATACAGCCAGATGCAATTGAACAGCCTTCAGGAATGACAGGGCAGTGCTGATTTACCTGGGAAGAAAGATAAAGCCTTTCTGCCTGGCTGGGCAGTAACATACCCAGTTAAATAATAATAATGTAGTTATTGGATAAAGGTAGACAGAAATTGATAGGTAATAATGGGGGGAGAGGAAGGAAGGGAGGAAGGAGAGAGAGAGAGAGAGAGAGAGAGAGAGAGAGAGAGAGGACTTCATCACTCCTTTACTACTCATGAAACGTTTCCCCTGCGAAATGGTGGGGGCCAGGGGCTTGAACTCAGGTTCTTGTGCATGGTGACAGGTGCATTGTACCAAGTGTGACACTGCCTGGATACCAGATGTATTTTGTTATATAATAGTGAGTAACCATACTGCGTATAGGCCTAGGATCAGATGTGCCTTGTTAGGTAATCAGGATGTCATTGTGTCCTGGTTTGTAACCTGGCACATTCTCCTCATTCATGAAAGGGGTGGTGAGGGGCCAAGCAGTGGTGCACCAGGTTGAATGCACATGTTACAATAAGAAAGGACCAGGGATAGAGTTTCTGGTCCCCACCTGCAGAGGGAAAGCTTTGTGAGTGATGATGCAGTAATGCAGGTGTCTCTCTGTGTCTTTCCCTCTCTGTCACTCCCTTCCCTCTCAATTTCTGGCTGTTTCTATTCAATAAGTAAAGATGATGATAATAATAATAAAGGAGGGGGTTATGAAAAGCTATTGAGAGGTGCTGCATCTCCCTGGGGCTATGTCCTCCTCAGATTGAGAGGAGTTGTGTCCCCACAGGGATGACTGTATACTTCTGTCTCTGTGCCTCATAGTTTCTTTCAGCCTCCACCATTCCCTTCCCTTGTTCAGAATGGAGGAATTTCTCAGCAAACAGCCCATCACTCAGAAGGGGACACTTCCTCTTGACAAAGTGAGGTCTCTTGGGAACACTCTATCCCCCTCCCCCCCTCCACAAGGACAGCAGCAGCAACAACAACAACAACAATAACCGTAAACAACCGAAGGCAACCAAGGGGGAAAAATGTCCTCAAGGGGCAGTGGATTTGTAGTGCAGGCACTGAGCTCCAGCAATAACCCTGGAGGCAAAGAAAAAAAAAGCCTAATTACTCTAGCCACATTTGAATATAAACAAAGGGAGGCTGCTAGAATGTTCTCAGCTGTCACTATGGACTGGGAGCTCAGAGTAATAGGGACTCTCCTGTGATAAAAATTAATATATATCATGCCCAGGTCAGATTGAGGTTATAAATGTTCACTGTATTTATATATATATATATTTTCAAGTTTGGGAGCCACTCTCTCCCCTAACCCACCTTTCTAGTTCTATTCTTTACTCTGACACCACCCTGCCAGACAATATCAAGCTCCAACAAAAATTACTCAAGTCCTGGGCTCCTAGAACATATCTAAAATAGACATCCTAGCTTCTTTCTACCCTAGCATCAATATTCTCATAGGCTCCAGCCCTACTTTTTGGTTCATGGAGAAAGAAAACAACAACAACAACAACAACAACAACAACAACAACAAACTTCTCTTCTATATCTTACTGCCTTTCAGTCAGCAAGTTCCAGATGCTGCTATGCCCTCATCCTGACCTCCTTAGGCAGATGTCCTCACCAACATGTTCTGTACCTCAACTCTGCAGAGCCCTGCCCTAGTAAAGAAAGATAGAGACAGGCTGAGGGTATGGTTAGATTGGCCAATGCCCATGTCCAGTGGAGAGGCAACTACAGAAACCAGAACTCCTTCCTTCTGTACCCTGAAAAGAATTTTTGTTCATATTCCAGAAGGGGCAAATATTAGAGGAAGATGTCCAGAGGGCCCTGAACCCCAGTTCCACTGGGACCTGGAACTATTGCGACCAGGAACCTTCATTTTTATATCATTATAGAGAGGAAAGAGAATCTGGAAAACACCTAAGGAAGTCAGGTGTTGTTTATCATATCTGAGAGGGAAACGTAAAAAGGAAGAACACCCAGAAGTTGTAATAGTTGTGGGTGTGGCTTAGAAAGAAAATGAAGGCAGAGCCTTAGAAATGAATACAAATGGTTATCACTTTCCACAAGGGATCAGTCATATTTGCCCAAATAGTCCATTTGATTCTTTGGTATGTGTGTTTTTATTTTCCTGATTAAAATTTTACACTATCAGGAGAAAAAAGTAAGCCTACAAAGAATACTAAGAGGGACTGGGTGGTGGCACACCTGACTGAGTGCATGTATTACAATGTGCAAGGACCCAAGTTTGAGCTCCTGGTTCCCAACTGCAGGAGGAACGCTTTACGAGTGGTGAAGCAGGGCTGCAGGTGTCTCTCTGTTTCTCTCCCTCTGTATCACCCCTCCCTCTTGAACTCTGGCTGTCTCTATCCAATAAATAAAGATAATAAGAAATTTAAAACAATAAATTTAAAAAAAGAATAATAAGAGTTTGTTTTTTGCCTACAGGTTTATCTCTGGGGCTTGATGCCTGCACCTCGAATACACTGCTCCTGGAGGCCGCTATTTTTTCTTTTCTTTCTTTCTTTCTTTCTTTCTTTCTTTTTTTTTTTTTTTTTTTTTTTACCATTTTTGTTGTCCTTGTTGTTGGATAGGACAGAGAGAAACTGAGAGGGGAGGGGAAGACAGAGAGGGGGAGAGAAAGACACCTCCAAACCTGCTTTACCATTTGTAAATCGACACCACCCCCCACCCCCACCCCTCTTAGGGGCTTGAACCAAGATCCTTATACTGGTCCTTGTGCTTCATGCTTGTGCACTTAACCTGCTGCACCACCACCTGGACCCTAAAAAATACATCTTTGTATTATTGTTATCACCAGCGATACTATCCACAGAGTGACAGAAGGGCCTGGTCAGTGGCACACCTACAAAACGCATGTTACAATGTGCAAGGGCCAGGTTTGAGTCCTCAATCCCCAGCTGTAGGGGGAAGTGGTGAAGCAGTGTTCTCTCTCCCCTACTCATGTCTCTGTCTCTGTCCTATAATTAAGTAAATAAATAAAACCTATAAGAGATAATTCAAAAGATAGCAAAGTTAGTTCAACTGCGCAGGACAGAGTCCCAAATTAAAGTGACATAAATATCGCTTTTAGGAAAGCTAGCACTTAATGAGGCTACTTCTATGTCAGGGGAGAGGATGGGGGAACTGTTCCCATTGGTTGCCCATGGTTCCCAGCAGGAGAGAGTTAACTAGTCCCAGATGGTGGCCCAGATGGTGGCCTGGCAGTCCAGCCTAAGAGTGGAAACTTCCTATGAGGTTTCCAGACTCTGCTGCTATTGAGTCTAACCACAGCTGGAAAACCACTGGCCCTGGTCAGAGAGTCTTCCAGCAAACCCTCTGTCTGTGGTTTCCAGTCAATCTGTTAAGTCCTATGGGAAGACAGGGGCAGGGGCAAGGGCAGGAAGGTGACCTCTGTGGAGGCATTGGGGGTGGAGGCATTCAAGTGTTTGGAACTGCCATCTATAGCTGTTCTGTGATCACTGCACAGCCGCATTTTCTGATCCCAGCGATTTTCTTCAAGAATGTGTCTGGTGACTGGAACATAGCTTACCTGGTAGAGGACACACCTTAATATGTGCAAGGCTCTGGATCTGAACCCCACACCACAGAGAAGACCCATGGAAAACACCAGGGAGCTCCATGGCTGGTGGAGCAGGGAACAAGTGGTATGCAGGCTGTTGTGTGAGGGAGGTGAGAAGGAAATAATGGCACTACGGAGATACGGAGACACAAGGTGGGACTTTTCCATAGTTAGAAAGGCCGGAACCACCTGTTAGCTGCTTAAACTACGAGCTCCTCAGTTATACTCACCATACTCGGTTCCACATTAAGGGGCTGGGCGGTGGTGTATCTGGTTGAGTGCATATAGTACTAAGTGCTAGGACCTGTGCAAGGACCTAGGTTCAAGACCCCCACCCCCAGCAAGCTCCCCATGTGCAGGGGGGATGCTTCACAAGTGCTAAAGCAGGTCTGCAGGTTTCTATCCTTTTCTCTCCCTCTCCATCTCCCCCTCCCCTCCCAAGTTCTTTCTGTCCTATCCAATAATAATAATAATAATAATAATAAAATGGCTCCCAGGAGTGCAGAAGCCACATAGGCTCCTAAGCTGAATATGGACCCCAGATTAGATCACATCGATGGGGTTTACAGTCAACAAAATTTATACACCTTTCCCATATTTGGGAGCTACTCTCCCCAACTTGTATCCACCTGCATATCAGATGTCAGGTTCAGAAAAAGAAAAAAAAAAAACTAGTATAGTCATAGGACCTTTGGAATATAACTAGAATAGGCCTACTAACTATCTATAAAATGGAGAACCCCAAATCTTCATCTGCACTATTCCAGCCTCTAGGTTCATGATTAGTCAACAATTTGTTTGGCTTTGTATGTTAAATCTTCTTTCAGCCACCAGGTTCCAGATGGTAGCATGATGCCGACCAGATGTCCCTGGGCAGAAGACCACCCCCCCCATTTGTCCTGGAGCCCCGCTTCCCCAGAGTCCCACCCCACTAGGGAAAGAGAGAGACAGGCTGGGACTATGGATCGACCTGTCAACACCCATGTTCAGTGGGGAAGCAATTACAGAAGCCAGACCTTCCACCTTGTGCAACCCATAATGACCCTGGGCCCAGAGGGAGAAAGAATAGGAAAACTATCAGGGGAAAGGATGGGATATGGAGTTCTGGTGGTGGGAATTGTGTGGAGTTGTACCCCTCTTATCCTATGGTTTTGTCAGTGTTTACTTTTCATAAACAAAAAATGGCTACCAGAAGCAGTGGATTCATAGTGCAGGCACCCAGTGATTAGGGTGGAGGCAAAATCAATAAAAATCCATCCGTATTAAGTTCAGGATGACGTCACACGCAAATCATAGGACCCCTAGTGGTACTCAGGTTACCAGCATTATGGGTGGCCTGCATGACTGTTTCGAATATTTGAGTCTGTCACTTTGCTTTAAATATTTGGTTTAGAGCAGAATTTGTAGCCTCAAATACCCAGTGGGAGTTAGGTTGGTGCAGGCAATGAGAGGAACTGAACACACCCTGGTGTGAGTATACACACTTCTTTGTCCTATATTTCACAAGACAGTTGCCACAGGGCTCCAGTACTGGCCTTCATGCAGTAAAGTATGTCCAGGTCACCAGAGTTTTCCATGTCCAAGAGAAGCCCCAAACCTTGTTTTATTGAAACTCTATCCTTTCACTGATTAAATGATGGGAAATAAACAAATCCACTAGCTGGCATGACCAGAGGGGCAGAATAACTGAACATGAATGACAGACTAAAACTGTAGTCATTCTAGAGTACAATAAAACAAAAAGGGTTTAGAGCAAAGTAGGTTTCTGGATAAAAAGTGCTTGGAGGGGGAGGGGTAGACAGCATAGTCGTTATGCAAAGAGACTCTCATGCCTGGGGCTTCAACCTCAGGTTCATTATCTCTACCTCCATAGACTATAGCTGAGCAGTGTTCTGGTAAATAAAAGAGAAAGAAAGAAAGGAGGAAAGAAAGAAAGGAGAGAGGGAGGGAGTAAGGAAGGAAGGAATGAAAGAAAAAGAAAGAAAGAAAGAAAGAAAGAAAGAAAGAAAGAAAGAAAGAAAGAAAGAAAGAGGAAGGAAGGGAGAGAGAGAAAAAAGTAGGAAAGAGAGAGAAAGAAAGAGGGTGGGAAGGAGAAAGAAAACGAGAAAGTAGAAGGAAGAGAGAAAGAAGGAAAGAAAGCAAGAGAGAATGAGAGAAAGAGAAAAGAAAAGAAAAGAAAAGAAAGAAGGAAGAAAGGAAAAAGGGGGAAAGGACAACACACCAAAGAGTGCTTTAAGAAAATTCAGGGAGTCGGGTGGTAGCGCAGTGGGTTAAGTGCAGTTGGCGCAAAGCACAAGGACCGGCATAAGGATCCCAGTTCAAGCCCCCAGCTCCCCAGCTGCAGGGGAGTCACTTCACAAGCGGTCAAGCAGGTCTGCAAGTGTCTGTCTTTCTCTCCTCCTCTCTGTCTTCCCCTCCTCTCTCCATTTCTCTCTGTCCTATCTAACAACGACGACATCAATAACAATAATAACTATGATAATGAAAAACAAAGGCAACAAAAGGGAAAATTTTAAAAATTAAAAAAAGAAAACAAACAAACAAAAAAAACATCTTCATGATGAGAGCTGGGTGGTAGTAGTGTACCTGTTTGAACACACACACATTACCGCATGCCAGGACCCAGGTTCAAACCTCAGGTTCCCATCTGTTGGGAAGGGGGAAGCTTCACGAGTGGTGAAGCAGTACTACAGGAATCTTTCTCTTTCTATATCCACTCTCAATTTTTTTGTTAAAAAAAGTATTTATTTATTTTTGGGTAGAGACAGAGAAATTGAGAGGAGAGACAGAGACAGAGAGGGAGAGAGACAGAGACGCCTGCAGTGCTACTTCATCTTTCATGAAACTTTCCCCGTGCGGGTGGGGACCAGGAACTTGAACCTGGGTCCTTGCACACTAGTAATGTGTGTGCTTAACCAGGTGCACCACCACCCGGCCCCTTCTACTCTCACTTTCTTTCTGCCTCTATTGAGAGACAGAACAAAAGTGACAGAGAGAGAGAGTTGGCCACTGGGAGATGTGGATTCATCAGGTAGATACCAAACCTCAGTGAGAACCTTGGTGAAAAAAAAACTGAAAACCCATCTTCAGGCTTCATATTAATTCATTCTGCAAAAAGAGATAATTCTGGTTGCATTCTGTATGTGTCAGGTGAGTAAGGAAAAGTTAGAGCCTTTCTTTTAGGGAGGGAAGAAAAACCACGCACGGGCCAAATGATTTATAGTCTCTATAATAAATGCAAATCAATCAATCAATACAAACAGAATTTGGCTTTAGTAAACTGTACATACACAAATACCTTTTTATTATAACATTCAACTCTTTTTTCACATAAAGTTTTCCATAATCTCATTTATTACACCCAGTATATATATATATATATATTTTCTTTACACCTTATAAAAAAGTGCTTTACATATTTACAGCTTCCAAACCAAAGATGAAAACATGCCCCCGTGTTACTTCCAGACTCGCCACTGTCCCGTCATCATGTTCATCCACCCCCAAAGCCTGGGTCTCCACGCGTGGGTGGGAGATGAGGTGACAAAGCTGCCATCACCAGGACTCTGCCCAGGTTCCCAGCCCTCCTCCTGCTGGTCCTGACTTGCTCTGGGCCAAGCACAAAGCCCCCTTCTGTGAGAAGCACCACGGGCACTAGCCACAGAGGAGGTTCACAATGGAGGGGGACCATTGATGTATCTGAGCATGAAGTGGAAGGAGTGAGCGGGCAAAGTTGTTGGCAGGGCGCAGCTGTAGTCCTTTTCAGACATGCGGACCAGGCAGGCCAGCCCCATGAGGAGCAACAGCAGGAGCTGTAGGGGGAGCACCGGCTCGGAGAACCCTGCACAGGAAGGCTCTGCAGCGGTGAGAGGCAGCTGGAGCTGGTTGAGGCTCAGAAAAGAAGGAAGAGGAGCCACTTCTTCTGGACCTGAGAAAGAACCGACACAGATCACACAAAGATCTTAGAGGCTGGCTGGCTGCTGTGGTCTCACTTCTTTGCCATCCAGGAAGCTACAGGAGACTGCCCAACCCATACCCTGCCCTGGCAATCATTGGCCATGTGCCCTGGGGCATCTCCCCCACTCAGAAAGTGAACTTTGGCTTGGAAACTGCACTGATGACAGATAAGCATCGAGTCAGTCAATACGAGGGGGCTGACTGGGGGATCATTTAATTTGGTCAAGTACACACACGTTCTGCCCACAAAGATAACTGCTCTGCACACATCCTCCCAGTACCAGTGAAGTCAATCTCAAATCACTCCAGTGTGGACGTTTGATGTGGTGCCTTTTTGGTTTAAAGCTACCAAAGGATAGGCTGAGGATGTAGGCAACGTCAGTTGAGGTCCAAATTGTAGGAAGCCTCCCAGTGAGCCTCTCGGCTGTGCCAAACCCGCCCCCCCTGGCGGCAAAGATGAGAAGAGCCTTTGCCATTTTGCACAGACCCCTAAAGCTTCATGAACCTTTGGCTGTACCCTGGGTTCATATTGCACTGAATCAGCATTTTGCCCTGATGACAGTGGGTTTCAAAGCTGTTGACTCAATCCCAGAATGCAGGTGTTGAGTGGCGTCCTTCCTCGGCTGAGCCTATCCATCATTAGTTCTGTGCTGTGGGGAAACAGACACACTTTTTCTAAAGGAAGGTGGGCTAGTCATTTCAGAGGCTTCTTTGTCAAAGACATCACATTGCCTTTTCTCTTTATTCCTTTAACATTTAAACAATGTTTTGGAAGTAGACTTGAGTTATAGAATGTGAGAGAACGAGAGAGAGAGAGAGAGAGAGAGAGAGAGGAAGAGGCTGACCCTGAGATACTAAGTACAGAGCCAGGTTTGGGGTGGGGATTTATTATTTCTTTGTGAGCACCTCTAACTTTTTTAATTATGATTCATTATTGGATAAAGACAGAGAGAAATTGAGAAGGGGAGAGACAGAGAGATACCCGCAGCACTGCTTAATCATTTGTGAATTTTTTGCACCGTAAGGTGAAGACCAGGGGTTTGAATGTGGGTTCTTGTGCACTGTAATGTGTGCGCTTAACCAGGCACACCACCACCTGACCACCCCTCACTGTTCTGTGAGGCCATTAACGGAAAAGATGCAGGCAGAACTGTGATTTTAAGAGGTATTTTGTAAGGGCCAGGTGGTGGTGCACCTGGTTGAGTGAACACATTACAGTGCACAAGGACCCAGGTTCAAGCCCTGGTCCCCACCTGCAAGGAGAAAGCTTCATGAGTGGTGGAGCAGGGCTGCAGATGTCTCTCTGTCTCACTCCCTATCTCCCCCTTCCCTCTCGATTTCTGACTGTCTCTATCCAATAAATAAATACAGTGAAAAAAATGTAAAAAGAGGCATTTTGTACACACACACACACACACACACACACACACACACACACACACACACACACACACACAAGCAACAGGAAGGAGAGAGGAAGCTGTAATGAGGAGACACATTCTATCATGTCTAGCACAGTTCTAGAAAGCTCTTAGTGCCACTAAGCTTAAGGATAATGGGAAAAAGAGGCAATGTGAAATCTGCATGACTGCCCCGTGTGTTTTTCTTATAAGAAAACATTAACTGGATGAAGGGGCTCTGGCTGTGATATGGGAATAGGCAGTGGTGTAGCTGGTTGAAAGCACACACTACCTTGTGCAAGGACCTGAGTTCAACTCCCAGCTCTCTCTACCTACAGTGTATATGTGGGTGGGTTGGTGGGGGGGGGGAGTTTCACCAGGGGTAAAGTAGGACTGTAGGTGTCTCTCTTTATCTCCCTCCCTTCCCAATTTTATTTCTGTCCTACCAAGTAAAACTAAGAGGGGAAGAAATAAAAAATAAGAATACAAGGAAAAAGATGATTGTTAGGAGTGATGGTTTCATAGTGTAGGCACTGAGCCCCAGCAATAATCTTGGTGATGATAAACACAAAACAAAATAAGCAGAAAAAAAGAGATAGATAGAGAGAGAGAAAGAGAGATATGATTCCCTTAAGTGGGGACAGACAGCTAGTTAACACCCTTATCAAGATACCAAAGAAATATGGGTGGTGGCTGACTGGTTCTGCACAAGTATCAAGCAGCTTCCAGAAAGGAACATGTTTGGTTCCAACTTAAGACAACACTGTACTATCTGAAGGGATGTGTCTCTATTTTAGATATCATGAAAAAAGGTGCCTTGAGATGGGAAATAACTGGCTCAAGGTTATACAGCACCCATATGGCAAAACAAAGATTTCAACCTTGGGATAGGAACCCAAGAACTGGGACTCTATGGAGACAGTGAATGGCCTGCCCTGAGTTCCACCACTAAAGGAAGAGACGCAGCAGGCACGTGAGGTAGCAAAATTCTTGCCTGTTCTACGTCCCGTGATGTTTTATAGGTTGATGACATGAGGCACAACCATCCAGCTCACAGATATATCACACGTAGAAACGATGACTTGTGCCCTAAGATGTGCTTTATGTATAAAATAAACAGCTGTAAGGGTGGGGGAGATAGCATAATGGTTATGCAAACAGACTTTAATGCCAGATATTCTAAGATCCCAGTTTCTATCCCTCATAAGCAAGAGCTAAGTGGTACACTCCACTTTTTTTTTTTTTTTTTGCTCATGAAGGAATATAAACTCCAACTCTATCAGGACCTAGAGAAAGAAGTAGACAAAAACAAAACAAACAAACAAACAAAAACGATACCCAAAAGTAGTAACAGATGTGACTTAGAAAAGAAGAAAAAAAAGGAAGGAGTCTAAGCTTCAGAATGAAGCCTTAGTCCACTGTATTAGATCACAGGTGACTCTTCCTTCACCTTCCTGGGAAGAGGGCTGAAATCAACTTCCACTGTGACACACTAGGGCTTTGAATAATGTTGCTGCCGATTTGCTGTGGTGATCTGAAGTCAAAACTAACAAGCAGCAACTACCAGCTAGACCACCATTAGCAATACTGCTATTGACAATGTGACTCTTAAACATGCCAACTCTAAAGCTACAATCATGAAAGCAGTTGCGAGGAACATTCAGACAAGTGTTTTTTAAATGCTAATCATCTGAAGGCATCTCAGGGAGCTATCTGTCATTGACCTAGCTAGGGAAGTTCTAGGGGCCGGGTGGTGGCACACCTGGCTAAGTGTACATGTTACAATGCACAAGGACCTGGGTTCAAGCCCCTACCTGCAGGGGGAGAAGCTGCAGAAGCGGAGAAGCAGTGCTGCAGGTGTCTCTCTGTCTCTCCTCTATCACCCTATCTCTTATCAAATACAGACAGATTTAAACAATCTAAAAAAGGGGAAACTCTAGAGGCCGATTTATCACAATTCTTTGACTGGATATTTCATTAATTTTAAGGACTCGGGGTCTAATTCTAGAAAATTGCAGAGTACATATTGACATCAACACATATCTAGGCTTAGAATACTGCCTCAGAGGAAAAAGAAAACAAGACACAACAGTGACCAAAGATCAAACTGGAATAGACAGCAGGCAAGAAGCTGACATGACTATTATCTGAGTTCAAACAATGACAAAAAAAAAATAGTAGAATAAACCTTCCCTTCCAATTAACATTCAGTTTCTCCCCCATTCAATTAGTCTCCTCTCTTGGGATGAATATGTATCTCTCTACCTTTTTCTCACTGTTAATTGCTGGTGTCAAAATTTGAAACGACCTGTGCTTTTACTGGAACCTTTCCAAATCATTGGACGAGTGCAAGATCAAACACACAGTAGCCTCTGTGAAGGAGCCAGGACCACCTGGGGTGTGAGCAGACTTCATCCCTTCCCAGCAAGCTCTGCATTGTAATGTTGAGGTTGGGTGCACCCCACCCCAAATGGAGCTGCCAAGGAGTCAGTCTAACCCAAGAATGTTCAGTCACAATCAAGGGCTTTGAGGAAGTTTGCTGTTGGGGTGCAGACCCATTTGTCTCCCTGGCCCCCCCTGCTCCCCTCCCCAGCAAGGTGAGCATTGTGCTCAGATGAGTGTTAATCAACAGTGCTGGACAGAGCAGAGTCGAAAGGCATTCTGAGAGGTGTCCCAGGAACAAGATGGCTGCTACTGCTGTAGAGCCCTGTGAGGAGACATAGTGAAGCATCCGCAGTCCTGAGACACCAAGACCGACATTTTCAGAAGACCTGGGCAGCTGTTTGCAAGCATGGAAGAAGAGACCAAGTTGGGGGGGGGGGGGCTATTGATGTTGCCTTAAGACAGAAGTTGTGTTTTTTATTACCATCATGTAGGTCAACCAACCAAAGCAGTTGTTACTGGGATATCCTATACAGAATGTACTGGGGTTACCCCATCTCAGTTCAGGCCACATAGGCAGCTTGTGGGGACAGGATAAGTTGCATTTAATACCACCTTCTGCCTACCTACAACACACGCTGTGCTTTTTTTTTTTTTATGGAGTTAAGATAACAGAGCCTCTTACTATCCTTTACGTCCCTTACTATCTTTTTTTTCTTTTTTTCACTTGAATCTCATTGAATATTTTGACAATAATAAAACAAAAATCAACAGCCAAATCTGTTCAAACCAAACTAAAAGTTTTTTTTTTTTTTTTTAAAGTATCTTCAAACCAGACAGTAGCCCTAATTACATTCTGGATAACTTTTGTTGAAGGGGAAATGAACAGATTTTGTTTTTAAATGGCTGTTTCTTTTGGCTCCCAGTCAGAAAGCCTAAATCCTCACTGGGGGGTCATTTCAAGTTTGGTTCTCCACTTCCAAGTCCCCTAACCCTTTTCTTCTGGGGACAGATTCCTGCTCTTCTGAGGAGATATTCCCAGAGGGATAAAGTACTTGAACAGAGAAGGGCTTTGATTAGAATGAAACATCAATTGGTAGAAAATCTTTTTCCTTCTAGCAAGTCATTGGGAAAAACATGAACTGTTTAGCATGAGGGAAGCGACACAGACATCACATGGACGATGAAGAAGGCACAGTACTGCTGGTGCAGAGACTGGGGCTGGGGGCATAGGAAGCAGGGTGGGGGGCTGCAGGGCAGGCAGGAATCACAAAGTGGTGGGGCTGTAGGGAGGCTTCCTGGGAAAGAGACCCCAGTTGCCCTGGTGTTTCTGAGGTGTCAGGAGAGTGAGTGAGTGAGTGAGTAACTGTACTGGCAGAAGAAAACTCTGCAGAGAAGCCCAAGAAAGAAGGTGACTCCGTCATTGTGATATGAACACCCAATTCGGATTGGCCTTGTGAGGTGTCCAAACCCACAATCTAGATAAAACATGAAGAGAAATTTAAAAAGGCTGGTTGTGGGGGGGGGGTTAGTCTTTTTTATTCAGATATGTGGGTTCCAGGAGTGGTAGAGGGATTCATTACTCTATCACCCTGTCTTTTTCTAGAATCTAGAAAGAAAGAGGATGATGAAAACCTGATATGAATCAAATGATGGACGTGCTGTCAGTTACACAGAATCTTCCTATTCACCCTTAGTAGTTTGTGAAGGAAAGTACCGGGCAGCCTATTGGGGAGTCAAGCAAAATTTGCAGGGGGGTGAGGGGACAGTTTCCTTGTTCTATTCCCTGAGATCTACTTGCATTTTTCCACTTAGAAAAATATTTTCCAGTTTATGAGGAAAGGGCGTGGATCACAATGAATTGTTATTTCTCAACTAGCCTGAGGCCGACCTGAGATAGGTCTATCTAAATTAATGGGCAATTTTCATCATCCTCTTAGGACTCTAGAACAGTGTGGAAACCAGGAGAAAAAGGTACCTGCTATGTGGACTGCTGACAGAGGGTCCAGGCTGTGAGAGACTACATTTGCCTCGTGGCTGTTCGCAATGAACAGGGGGTAAAGAAAGAAGAATGTTCAGTCCAGGCAAATAAAGACAAGCTACTGATGAAAATTAAACTAAAAGTGTAGCAAAGTAAAAACAAATCAAATAAAACAATCAGTATCCAGGAATTAAGGAAACTGGCTTTTCTTTGACAAGGAAATATATTTGTATACTTAACATCTACATTATTGCTTGTTGGCTAAACGTCCTAAATTGTGATTCAGGAATTCACACCAGAGTAGGTGTGTTGTACTCTACATTTTATGGTAGAAACACAAATGCTTCTATATTAGTCAAGATTACTCAGATTTATTTGCAGTGGATACAGAATTCACTATGCTATGGACTATGCATTTCCAATAAACTTTCCATATTTCCCATATGTAACTGAAACAGTACTAAAACTCTTCATAGAGAAAAACAATATTAACCCTGATATGAATTGTTCTTTGTCAAGTAATAAAGACTGAGTAAGTTAAAAACTGGTGAAATTAAGACTTAAAATTTGATTTGAAAAGCCAGTGTTCCTTCACATTCTTAAACCAGGATCTATAGGAAACTAGTGAATGTTGTTAAAAGAATTATAACATCGACCAGCATCAAACTTAAATTTCTAACAAAAGCACTACAAATGCAACCAAGACTTCTAAAAACTAAGGAAAATGGAATGATGATAAAAATGAATATAATCATGAAGCTGGACAAAATAAAATAACAAAACAAACAAAAGAAACAAGCTTCTAATTACACAGAGAAACTAAGGCAGAGAGGGGTCAGGGACAGAGTTTGTCCTTTCGTCCTTATTGTGTTTCTCATAGACTAGACGTTGTGGGTGGGTCCTTGTGTGTTGCCACCATTTTGGGAGGGGGCCAGTATCATTGATGAAAACCTGCAGGAGCTGCTACTCTAGAGTCAGCAAAATCTCCACTTGCCTCAGAAATTCACTGGTCTCATGAGACAGTGACATTTTTGTTCAACTTCGACAGAGTGGCCCTTCTATGGAGGGACTATAGAGGTGGGCACTTGAAGGGAGGAGTCACCCCTGAGGGAACGTGAGTGCCATTCTAGAGATGGCCCTTGGAGCAAGAAAAACCATTTGTAGCCCCGAAAAGCCACCACCAGTGAAGCCTTGATTCATCAGAAAAAGAGAACCACTCTTCTTGTTCCTGAATGCTTGTGGGGCAGGTGGGAGACAGGGCTGAGGAAAGAACTTTTCACTGAATCACTTGCATAGGGAGGCTCCATGGTGGCTATAGATACCATCGCTCCCCCAAATTCGAGGGGCAGAGCCAAGATGGCGACTGGAATCTAGCAGCACCTTTGGGCTCTGACATCAACTGCTAGAAAGACTTGAAATCCTGGCCTTCAGCGGGACAAGCAAGGAGGCATCCTAAAGGTAGACCAAGGAGGTGATTATAATTCAGTTTGGGTTAAAAATTAGAACAAAAAGAAAGGAAATTTCTTGATTATTTCTCTCAGCCCCATCTCCCCATAACCAGACCCCAGGGGTAGGAAGCTGCTGCTAGTAGGCTCCCCATGGAGCTCCTTTCTTTACCAAGATTCCTGGCCCACCAGGGTGCCATTAAACCCTGCTTCCAAATTTCTAGGCTATGTCTGTTGTTCCTCTGAGTAAGGGACTTAGACCCATTCAAGTGACAATTAGCTGATCAAGCAAGCCTCACCCAGCCTGCTTGAAAGTTTTTTTTTTCTTTTTTTCACGTTTGTTTTGTATTGTGTGTTCTTTCTCAATCAGTTGTCTAGACT
Source organism: Erinaceus europaeus (assembly GCF_950295315.1). Classification (NCBI taxonomy): domain Eukaryota; kingdom Metazoa; phylum Chordata; class Mammalia; order Eulipotyphla; family Erinaceidae; genus Erinaceus; species Erinaceus europaeus. The sequence continues at coordinate 47,881,298 of NC_080174.1, read as the reverse complement.
AAATGTACATAGGCTAACAGGGGGCTATCCAAGCTGTAGACCCACTGCTTGGGCTTTTTACTCTGTTCTATTTTACAAATACTATTATATATACACGCATATCCCTTCCCCCCTCAGGTAACCAACTTTAACTCTTAGTATACTTTCCATTGCTAGACAACAAGAATTATCACCCACTGTGAGAGAAACTTGTCTCACTTTTCATACCTCCGATATACACTATCGCCCTTCTCCCACCTCCAAGCCAATTAAAAAAAAAAAAATGTATATATATATATATATATATATATATACACACACACACACACAACTCTCCCTTTTACTGCTTTTTTTTGTTTCCTTTTTTTTCTTTTCTCCATTTTTCCCCCTGTCTTCCTCTCTCCCTTCCTCCACCCTCTGCCTTCTGAATTCACTGATACTTATTTGTGAACTATTTCAGGGAAGAAGTCGGACTCAGGGCAGACTCTTTTTGTGTGTGTCTCTGCTCTGCTTCTCCTTCCCCTCTTGCTACCCCTAGAATCTACAGTGGACAGTAGATTTGCATAATTGTCTATTCCTGCTATCCCTTTTTTCCTTTCTCTTTCTTTTTCATTTAGATTTGGTTGCTATTTTTTCTTGAACTGGAGACATTGTGGGACTAACTGGTATTGGTTAAACTGCTTCAGTCATTGCTTTAGTTACTATTGTAATTTCTGAGGGTGGTGATTGCATTTGTCATAAAGGTATTTAGTATACTGTGGCTTGTACATAAAACAAAGCAACTGAGGAACAACAGAACATAAAAATAAAAAAGCACATTAAAAATGGGCAGATCAAGAGCAAATAAAACTGCTAATACAATGAATGGAGACAAGAGCCTAGAAGAAACTACAAATCAGCCAGAAGTAATCACAGATAAGAAAAGCATGCAAGCAATAATAAATTTATTAATCACAGAAATGAAAACAACTTTGGAGGAAAGGAATAGCAGTATGAGGGAAACAACAGATGAGACCCTCAAGGAAAATACTAACTACCTTGAGGCAATTGGAGAACTGAAAGCTGAAATAGCTGTAATGAAGAAAGCAGCCGAGGGAAGAGAAAGCAGACTAGCAGAAGCAGAAAACAGAATTAGCCAGACAGAGGATGAGCTAGAGAAAACTAAGAAAGAGGTGAAAGAGCTCAAAAAGATTGAGAGACACTGAAAACAACAACAGAGACATATGGGATGATCTCAAAAGAAGTAACATTCGTATAATTGGCCTGCCAGAGGAAGAAAGAGAGGAAGGGGAAGCAAGCATTCTAGAGGAAATTATAGAAGAAAACTTCCCAGACCTGAATAACAGAAAGGACATCAAGATTCAAGAGGCCCAGAGAGTCCCAAACAGAATCAACCCAGACCTGAAGACACCAAGACACATCATAGTCACAATGAGAAGAAGTAAGGATAAAGAAAGGATCCTGAAGTCTGCAAGAGAGAAACAAAAAGTCACATACAAGGGAAAACCCATAGATTATCTGTAGACTTCTCCACTCAAACTCTAAAAGCCAGAAGGGAATGGCAAGATATCTATCGAGCCCTGAATGAAAAAGGATTTCAACCAAGGATAATACATCCTGCTAGACTTTCATTCAAACTAGATGGAGTCATCAAAACCTTCTCAGACAAACAACAGTTAAAGGAAGCAACTATCACCAAACCGGCCCTTAAAGAGGTTCTAAAAGACCTCTTATAAACAGGAACATCACTATAATACTTGCAACACATCAAATAAAAGCTTGTTGAACAATGGCACTATAACACATTAAACCCATAATATCAGTAAATGTCAATGGCTTAAACTCACCCATCAAAAGGCACAGAGTGGAAGGATGGATCAGAAAACATAACCCAACCATATGCTGCTTGCAAGAATCCCACTTGACCCAACAAGACAAACACAGACTTAACGTGAAAGGATGGAAAACTATCCTACAGGCTAATGGACCACACACAAAAAAAGGCAGGAACAGCCACTCTCATCTCTGACACAATCGATTTTAAATTAAATAAAGGAATAAAAGATAGGCACGGTCATTACATAATGATTAAAGGATCAATCAGCCAAGAAGATATAACAATTATTAACATCTATGCACCCAATGAGGGACCATCTAAATACATCAAACACCTTCTCAAAGAACTTCAAAAATACATCAATAGTAATACAATAATAGTGGGAGACGTTAACATCCCACTCTCACACTTAGACAGATCAACAAAACACAGAATCAACCATGAAACAAGAGAATTAAATGAAGAGATGGACAGACTAGACCTCTTGGACATTTTCAGAGCTCTTCACCCCCCTAAAATTGGAATACACATTCTTTTCAAATCCACAAAACACATACTCAAGGACAGACCACATGTGAGGCCACAAAGACAGCATCAATAAATTCAAGAGCATTGAAATCATCCCAAGTATCTTCTCAGACCACAGTGGAGTAAAACTAACATTTAACAACAAACAGAAAATTATTAAAAGTCACAGAATCTGGAAACTAAACAACATACTGCTTAAGAACCACTGGGTCAGGGAGACACTCAAGCAGGAAATACAAATGTTCCTGGTAACAAATGAAAATGATGACACAACCTATTAAAATATTTGGGACACAGCTAAAGCAGTACTGAGAGGGAAACTCATAGCCATACAATCACATATTAAACAACAAGACAAAACCCAAATAAACAACCTTACTTAGCACCTTAAGGACTTAGAGGAAGAGGAACAAAGGAACCCTAAAGCAACCAGAAGGACAGAAATCACTAAAATTAGAGCAGAAATAAACAACATCGAAAATCAGAGAACCATACAGAAGATCAATGAAGCCAAATGTTGGTTCTTTGAAAAACTAAACAAGATTGACAACCCCCTAGCCAGATTCACTAAACAAAAAAGGGAGAAGACTCAAATTCATAGAATTGTAAACGATAGAGGAGATATCACAACTGACACCACAGAAATCCAGAAAACCTTGCGAGACTTCCATGAAGAACTATACGCCACCCAGCTAGAAAATCTGGAAGAAATGGAAGAATTCCTAAAAGCATATGCCCTTCAAAAATGAACCAAGAAGAACTACAAAACCTAAATGCACCAATCACAGACAAAGAAATCGAAACTGTCATTTAGAATGTCCCCAACAACAAAAGTCCTGGACCAGATGGCTTCACAAATGAATTCTACAAAACCTTCAGGAAACAGTTAATACCCATATGCCTAAAGCTTTTCCATAAGCTCGAAGAAACAGGGACACTCCCTTCCACTTTCTATGAAGCCAACATCACTCTGATACCCAAAGCAGATAGAGACACAACAAGAAAGGAAAACTACAGACAAATATCTCTGATGAACATAGATGCCAAAATATTAAAGAAGATCTTGGCCAACCGGATACAAAAGCACACCAAAAAGATTGTTCATCACAACCAAGTGGGATTCATCCCAGGAATGCAAGGCTGCTTCAACATCGGTAAGTCAATCAATGTCATTCACCACATCAATAAAAGCAAAGCCAAAAACCACATGATCATCTCAATAGATGCAGAGAAAGCCTTTGACAAAATCCAACACCCATTCATGCTCAAAACTCTACAAAAAATGGGAATAGACGGGAAATTCCTAAAGATAGTGGAATCCATATATAGCAAACCAACCACCAACATCATACTCAATGGACAGAAGTTGAAAGCATTTCCCCTCAGATCAGGGACTAGATAGGGCTGCCCACTATCACCATTACTCTTCAACATAGTGTTGGAAGTTCTTGCCATAGCAATCAGGCAAGAGAAAGAAATCAAAGGAACACAGATTAGAAGGGAAGAAGTCAAGCTCTCACTATTTGCAGGTGACATGATAGTCACCTAAATAATCCAGTAGAAAACTACTGGAAGTTATTAGGCAATATAGCAAGGTATCAGGCCACAAAATCAATGTACAAAAATCAGTGGCATTTCTCTATGCAAACACTAAAACTGAAGAAGAAGACATCCAGAAATCACTCCCATTCACTGCTGCAACAAAATCAATAAAATACCTAGGAGTTAAGCTGACCAAAGAAGTGAAAGACTTGTACACTGAAAACTATGAGTCACTCTTCAAAGAAAGAGAAACTGATACCAAGAAATGGAAAGACATCCCATGCTCATGGATAGGAAGAATAAATATCATCAAAATGAATATTCTCCCCAGAGCCATATACAAATTTAATGCGATACCCATCAAAGTTCCACCAAGCTTCTTTCAGAAAATAGAACAAAAAATACATTCATTTCTCTGGAACCAGAAAACACCTAGAATTGCCAAAACCATGCTGAGGAAAAGAAACAGAAATGGAGGCATCACACTCCCAGATCTCAAACTATATTATAATGCCATCATCACCAAAACAGCCTGGTACTGGAACAAAAATAGGCACACAGACCAGTGGAACAGAATTGAAAGCCAATATCTAAACCTCCACACCTATGGACATGTAATCTTTGATAAGGGGCCCAAAGTATTAAATGGAAGAAGGAGACTCTCTTCAATAAATGGTGCTAGGAAAACTGGGTTATAACATGCAGAAGAATGAAACTGAACCACCTTATCTCACCAGAAACAAAAATCAACTCCAAATGGATCAAAGACCTGGATGTCAGACCGGAAACTATCAAATACTTAGAGGAAAACACTGGTGAAACACTTTCCCACCTAAACCTCAAGGACATCTTTGATGAAACAAACCCAAATGCAAGGAAGACTAAAGCAGAAACAAACCAGTGGAACTACATTAAATTGAAAAGCTTCTGCACAGCCGAAGAAACACAAACAAAGAGACCCCTCACAGAATGGGAGGAGATCTTCACATGCCAAACATCAGACAAGAGACGAGTCACCAACATATACAGAGAACTCAGCAAACTTAGCACCAAAAAAGCAAATGACCCCATCCAAAAATGGGCAGAGGATATGAACAGAATATTCACTTCAGAGGAGATCCAAAAGGCTAACAAACATATGAAGAACTGTTCCAGGTCGCTGATTGTTAGAGAGATGCAAATAAAGACAACATTGTGATACCACCTCACTCCTGTGAGAATGGCATATATCAAAAAGGACAGCAGCAACAAATGTTGGAGAGGCTGTGGGGACAGAGGAACCCTTCTACACTACTGGTGGGAATGTAAATTGGTCCAGCCTCTCTGGAAAACAGTCTGGAGAACTCTTACAAGGCTAGACATAGACCTTCCATATGACCCAGTAATTCCTCTCCTGGGGATATACCCCAAGGATTCCATAATGCCCAACCAAAAAGATGTGTGTACATCTATGTTCGTAGCAGCACAATTCATAATAGCTAAAACCTGGAAGGAACCCAGGTGCCCAACAGCAGATGAGTGGCTGAGAAAGCTGTGGTACATATACACAATGGAATACTATGCAGCTATTAAGAACAATGAGCCCACCTCATCTGACCCATCTTGGACAGAGCTAGAAGGAATTATGTTAAGTCAGCTAAGTCAGAAAGATACAGATGAATATGGGATGTCCCCACTCATCAACAGAAGTTGAGAAAGAAGAACAGAAAGGGAAACTAAAATCGGGATCTGATTAAATCGAGATCAGGGCACCCATGTAAAAACACTGTGGTGAAGGGGAGGGTGGCCATTGGGCTTCCTGGCATGGTGGAGGGTGGGGGGCAGGGGTTGGTGGTGGGGATGGGACACCGTCTTTTGGTGGTGGGAGTGATGTTTATGTGCAATCCTATTAAAGTGCAAACTTTATATAAACCACTATTTAATTAATATCAGAGGCGAAAAACTGATGATATGTCTAGAACTTCTTAAAACACAGACTGAGTCTTTTTAATACATAGGCTGTCTTTGATAAGTTCTCTCCCAAAAGCCTAACCAGGGAGAACAGAAGCAACCGACAACACAGCTATATACAAGATGCTGGGTACTATACCCCAAACCCTATCAAAGGGACTTTCCAAAGTTAACCCTATCACCAAATAATGCGATGATAACAATAACTATCCATTGTCTTCTTGAACCCTAAGACAATAGGAACCTCACATTTCCACTATAGAGCCTATATTTCCCCCAGTCCATGAACCTTAGGGTGGGGCCCACTTTTCTGCATGCTGCTCTCAATTCAAATCAAATAATATTCCATCCGCGGATCGCAACCTAATCAACACAGAGAGTGCCACCCCAGCATGCTTCACTTCAGACTGTGACCAGAGACTTCAGGTGTGGAATGACAACCCTTCAGCTTCATCACTCGGGTGAGACCTTTCCTTTCATAGTATTCTCTAATTCCATTCCAGGTGTTCCACTCCCCAATAAAGTCCCCCAACCTAGATATAGTCCAGGTCCCCTGAGACAGAGCATAGGTTCACCTGTGCCCATAAACTAGGGGAAAAATATATACCTGAAAGCAGAAGTACACAAGAGCATGCAGGGAATACCCCCAACACTTTATCTGCACTATTACAGTCTTTAGGTCCATGATTCTTCAACAATTTGTTTGGCTTTGTATGTTAACTCCCTTTTCAGCCACCAGGTTCCGGATGCTGACCAGACTTCCCTGGACAGACGACCCCATCAATGTGTACTGGAGCACCATTTCCTCAGAGCCCCACCCTTCTAGGGAAAGAGAGAGTCAGACTGGGAGTATGGATCGACCAGTCAACGCCCATGTTCAGCGGGGAAGCAATTACAGAAGCCAGACCTTCCAGCCTCTGCAACCCACAATGACCCTGGATCCATACTCCCAGAGAGATAGAGAATTGGAAGGCTATCAGGGGAGGGGTGGGATGTGGAGATTGGGTTATGGCAATTGTGCGGAATTGTACCCCTCTTATTCTATGGTTTTTTTAATGTCTCCTTTTTTAAATAAATAAATAAATAATTTAAAAAATCTAAAAAATTGAACCAATAATACAAAGAATTCATATGAATGAAAAAAAAGAAGAGATCACCTTTTTAAAATATCTATTTATTCCCCTTTTGTTGCCCTTGTTTTATTGTTGTTGTTGTTGGATAGGACAGAGAGAAATGGAGAGAGAAGGGGAAGTCAGAGAGAAAGATGGACACCTGCAGACCTGCTTCACTGCATGTGAAGCGACTCCCCTGCAGGTGGGTAGCCGGGGGCTTGAACCAGGATCCTTACACTGGTCCTTGTGCTTCGCGCCATGTGTGCTTAACCCGCTGTCCTACCACCCGATTCCCAAGAACATTTTCAATCCCCATCCTCGCCTTTCTTCAAGGCTGAACCCATGACAGCACTGTCCTGTCTCATGGGAAGCTACTACGGTCTCCTACACGCTACCTTTTAAACATGTCAACTATCTGTTTAAAATACTGTATTTTAGGAGCCAGGTAGTAGTGCATCTGGGTAAATGCAAACACTGCGGGGCTCAGGGACCCAGGTTCAAGCCTCAGCTCCCCATTTACAGGGGGAAATCTTCATGAGTGGTGAAGCAGGGCTGCAGGTATCTCTCTGTCTCTCTCTCTCTCTCTCTAGCTCCCCTACTCCTTTCAATTTCTCTTGGTTTCTATACAACAATAAATAAAAATTTAAAAACTCTTTATTTGACAGAACAGAGAGAAATTAAGGGGGAGGGAAATAGAGAGAGACAGAGACAAGATCAGAGACAGAGACAGAGAGATACATGCAGCCCTTCTGCAGCACTAGAGAAGCTTTCCCCCTGCAGGTGGGGACAGGGGCTTGAACCTGGCTCCTTGCACACAAAAATGTGTGTCCTCAACCAGAGTGGGGGCTTGAACTTGGGTCCTTGTGGATGGTATTACATGGACTTAACCAGGTGTGCAACCACCCTGCCCTCAATATTTTTTTTCATTTTTTTTCTTTCAATTTTTATTTGATAGGACAGAGAGAAACTGAGAGGGGAGTGGAGATAGATAGGGAGAGAGAAAGATAGACACCTGCAGACCTGCTTCACCGCATGTGAAGTGACTCCCCTGCAGGTGGGGAGCCGGGGGCTCAAACCAGGATCCTGACACAGGTCCTTGCGCTTTCTGCCATGTGCGCTTAACCCGCTGTGCTACCACCTGACTCCCCCTCTCTAACATTACTAACAGACTCTATTCAATAAATAAATAAAGATAATAAAAAATAAAAAAGAGAGAGTCAGACAGAGGGAGAGAGAAAATGACACCACACACGCCTGCTGTATCCAGATGAGGGGAACCAGGCCAGAACCGGGACTCATGCTCGGCTGGGAGTCCCGCTCCTGGCTGCGCTGTCTCACCTCTGATGGAGTGTTGGTGCTGAGGACTCACACGACTTAGATCTTGTTAAACCTACAGTTGCATGCTCTTTTTTTCATAGTTTGATGGCAGATGTAGCTTTTTCTACCATAGAAACAGAAGACACCGGGACACTTTTCTCTAGGGGAGGTTGGAAAGGAGTCTCCGAACTTGTGCGGAGAGATGGGCCTTCGCAATTTTTCCTGACCCCGTATCTCCTGTAAGTTGCTATAAAGCCAGCCATAAAACGAAAGGAAATGTGTTTGCTGCCAGTCTATAGGTTTTGAATTTCTGCAGCCAAGCAGCCACCACATTTGCAGAGGGGACAGTGATAGCCTGTCCTGTGCATCAGTCAAACCACCCACAGGGGCATCTGAAGGCCTGTCTGCCCTACACCAGCTATGGGTCACTCGACCCCACCATGGCTTCTGCTGCCCTGCCTAGGCCTGTGTGCTACTCAGGCCCCAGGACTTACCTTCCTCCTTCATGGAGGAGCAGAGGGCTGTTGTCTGGTGATAACCTGGATTGCCAGCTTTAATTTCAACAGATGGAGTGGTTTCACTATTTGGAGATTTCTGATCAGTTGTGCATCCGTCATTGTCAAGATGTCAGAACCACTGATCCCATTGGCCTGGCAGGCAGCTGATGCATCCGGCATCTTCAGGCAGATCTGGGAGACAGGAAGAAGCAGCAAGGTGAGAAGGTTCCACAGAGTGTGAGAGGGCACCATGGGGACATTCCCAGGTGTCCCCCACCCCCACCCAGCCCAGAAGGAGAGAAGGACAAACCTCCATCCAGGTAGCCACGATTTCTTCATCCCACTGGGAGAAGCACAGACCTCGACCCCAAGTCTCCTCCAACAGAGCCTGCCTGCACACCCACAGGACTCAGGTCAGGTCACACTCACTCACACAGGGAAGCAGTCAGGGGAAATGTTTGCTATCCACAGCCCAAGGTAAGTTCTGCTCAGGCAGCATCTCAACCCTACCCTCACTTTATTTTTTTTTCCCCGAGCCCTGATCAGCTCTGGTTTATGGTGGTGCAGGGAACTGAACCTGTGACTTGGGAGCCTCAGGCATGAGCGTCTCTTTGCAGAACCATTATGCTATCTACCTGTACCCCTCAACCTTCCCCTTCAGCCTTCTACACCATTCACCTAGACAGCACTGTTAACAGTCTACAGGGCCATCAGGTACATGAATGGGGCCTGACTCTCTTTGTGTCCAGGCGGCTTGCACCCTTTCTGTCTCAAGAGATGCTGGGAAAACACAATCCCCCTTTCTCCCTTCATCTAGACAGTGGACTGCTCTACTGACTGAGGAGATGGTCTCAGGCGGTGATCTCTTTAATTTGTGATGCCTGTCAGTTTAATATTGATGTGAATTGACCACATTTCTCATCTGTTCATACCATCACCATCTAACCATCCACAGAGCCCTCCCTTTCTCCTACTTCCTTATACATATATATATATATTTTTTATTATTATTTCTTTTTTCCCTTTTGTTGCCCTTGTTGTTTTATTGTTGTAGTTATTATTGTTGTTGTCGTTGTTGGATAGAACAGAGAGAAACGGAGAGAGGGAGGGGAAGACAGAGAGGAGGAGAGAAAGATAGACACCTGCAGACCTGCTTCACCACCTGTGAAGTGACTCCCCTGCAGGTGGGGAGCCGGGGTTTGAACCGGGATCCATATGCCGGTCTTTGTGCTTTGTGCCTTGTGCCACCTGCGCTTAGCCCGCTGCACTACAGCCTGACTCCCACTTCCTTATTTTTTTAAGTTTTTATAAATCATCTTTATTTATTGGATAGACAGCCAGAAATTGAGAAGGTAAGGGGAGTTAGGGAGAGAGAGACAGAGACCAACCTGCAGCCCTGCTTCACCACTCGTGAAGGTTCCCCTCTACAGGAAAAACCAGGGGCTCAAACCTGGGTCCTTGCGCATGCACTGTAACATGTGTGTCATGCGTGCACCCTCCCCTACTTTCTTATATTGACAAAAAAAAGTAAAAGAATATGTGTTGATCCTCAGCAATCTTCAAAGAATGAGAGGCTCTTTTGTGAGTCAGTGTTGCAGGAAACAAGTATTCTCCTGGCCACTGGCTTCAACACTTCACAGACAAAGGTGATATGAAAAGGCTCAGGCATTCTCCTGCGTCTTAAGCCGACCAGCTCTGCTCTGAAGATTCTCAGTGACAACAAGCTGAGCCAGGAGCACTTAGACAGGTGGAAAGACGCCCACACGGTAGCCTTCACACCTGCCTTGTGGAGGATGATATGGTGACAGAGACGGACATTAAACTTAATAGACACAAATGAATATCAAGCACTTACTTTCTCTGCAACACAGTATTTCTTAGAGGTGTTGTGTCTCGGGTTCTCAAATCCTGTGCTTGTGGAGGACAGGTTTCTTCCTTAGAAGACTTGACTCTTCCATCTGTGAAGAGTCAATGGTGCCCAGAGGGAGAGAGATGAAATACCCAGTCAGTGCTTTTGGCTTCAGGTGGAGGAGGGTTTGCAGGGTGACAAACTATCATTCCCAGGCCCGAGTCTCTGGGCTAGTCAGTTAGCACAGAGACGCTCCGACGCGGTGACCCTCTGATGTGAAGGAGAGGGAAGGCATGCCGGGAAGTGATGTCAACCATGTCTCTGGATCTGAACATGTCAACACTAAGAAGGCATCTCCAGGGGCTGGGAGGTGGTACAGCTGGTTGAATAAACATGTTATGGTGCATGGGGACCCGGGTTCAAGCTCCAGATGCCCATCTGCATGGTGGCGGTGGGGGGGGTGGAGCTTCATAAGTGGTGAGGCAGAGAGGCAGGTCTGTCTCTCTCTCCATTCCCTCACTCTCGATTTCTCTCCATCTCTACCCAATAAGTAAAATTAATAATAGAGTATGTTTTCAAATAAAAAGAAAGTATCTGTATTCTTTCCTTTTCTGTTTGGAGACCCAACAGGTGGATGACAGAGCCCACAAAGAGTGAGGGGGCATCACAGCAGGTACACAGGGAAGCCCTTGTCCTGGGGACTCATCATCTAATCTAGGGCTGCCATTTTCCTCCCTGTTGAGACCGTTAAGTGACCCCCTACTGCTGGCACAGGTACCTCTGCAGCTGCTGTCACTGCCATCTTCCCACAAGCTGATGCTGATGTCATCGGTGTCTTTATGACAGCAACTATCCAGAGCTGCATGTGGCGCAGCATCACTGCGGGGACAGAACATGATCGGTAATAAATTTCATCATCCGGGGCCAGGTGGGGCCGCACCTGGTTTGGCACTCACCTCACAAGCCCCTGGTCCCCATCTGCAGGTTAAAGCTTCCCCAGTGGCGAAGCAGGACTACACTACAGGTGTCTCTCTGTCCATCTCCCCTCTCTATGCCCCTCCCCCCTCAGTTTCTAGCAGTGTCTATCAAATAAAGATAATTTTTTTAAAAGAATAAAAACATTTAAAAAATAACTAAATCTCATCATCCCAAGAACCACTCCATTTCTGCAATTTGCTCCTCAAGGTCCACTGAAAGACTTTGGGGGTCTTTTGCACAAAATGCACAGGGAATAGAGACTCTGGGAAGCCCCAAGGGAGAACTGTCTCTGGGAAACCAGGGTTCTCTCTAAGCAGAGTTCTGCTTCTAAGGAAGCCAAGAGTGTGAACAGCACAGGCTGGGAGCTCTGGGGCACACTCTGGGTCCCCTCTCCACCAGCCATGTTGCTCTTAGAGTCTCTGCCAGCTCACTTGAAGCAGGCAGGACCGGGAGGGGACAGTCACGTCTATGAGCCAGGGCTTGTCATGACAGGCTGTGCTGTCTCAGATGGGACAAGGCTTCACTGGCAGTTCTTTGGAAAAGCTAGGTGCTAGAGGTGGCATGGCTGAGCAGTTACTCCACACAGATGCTCCACCGAAGGGAAGGAAGTCTCGATGTCTTACACCTCCACAGGCCCAATGGCACCTGGGAGCACCGGCTGCCATAGAAGCCACACCGCCAGCAGCCCAACTCTTGGCAAATGCTCCCGCTGAGAACAGAGGGGCAAGGCTGGGAGGTGACCATGTGAATTGATCAAGACCCTCCATGCTTCAGGCCCTGGAGTGACTCCTTCCTCCACTAGGGGAAGCCCACATACAGGGACATAGCAGGCGCCATGGACAGAGACCCAGGGGGCTCCTTAGCCAGGGCTTTTGCACACACACACACCCCTCTCTCAAAACATAAAAAACAGAGGCAGGGAGTTGGTTTAAAAACTGAGTACATCAGAGCCAGGCGGTAGCACAGTGGGTTAAGCACAGGTGGTGCTAAGCACAAGGACCGGCATGAGGATCCCGGTTCGAACCCCGGCTCCCCAACTGCAGGGGAGTCGCTTCACAGGCGGTGAAGCAGATCTGCAGGTGTCTGTCTTTCTCTCCTCCTCTCTGTCTTCCCCTCCTCTCTCCATTTCTCTCTGTCCTATGCAACAACGATGACATCAACTACAACAACAACAACAACAACAAAAAGACAACAAGGGCAACAAAAGGGAAGACAAATAAAAAAATTACAAAAAAATATATTAAAAAAACTGAGTACATATATGAGGTCTTGGTTTACTCTTCAGCACAATTATATATTTCTCTCTCTCTCTCTCTCTCACACACACACACACACACACATACACACACACTAAAAGATAAAATCTTTAAAGACCAATTTGAAGAGTTGAGAGAAATGTAGTTTTTCTCAAACAGCTGAGATTATCTGCTAGGGTTCAGTTTCCTTCTGATGGGGGCAGGAATCCCGATAACCCCATTTCAATACTGTGCATTATCCTGGTTCTGAAAATTATCATTCCTAGGATTTTATCCCAGAAATGTTGTCATGTTTGACTTATGGACCACAAAGCTTTTTTTTTTTTTTAAAGGGGGAGGGAAAACAAAAAGAACCAATTTCCAGAAACTGAAAGGCCGAAGCCCACGTGCTGCCCACAGAATGCTGTGGCATAGAATCACTGTGCTTACTCTCTCCCGCCTTTGTTGTGCCACCAGGCCGGTGGAGTGGCTCTCAGGGTGGAAGAGTGAGAAGCCCCACTCTCTGATACTGCTGCCTTGTGTCCTGCGGCCTCTGCTCCGGGAGCTGTCTGCTGTCAGGTGGGCAAGAGAAGGCGAGTCAGCTTCTGACAGGGGCAGACCCACCTAGGCTGCAAGGTGTGAACACACGCCTCTGTACAGCCTGACCACCGTCTTCTGGTCTTCTGCCAAGGCTACCAAGGCTTGTTGGGCTCCTGCCACTGGAACAGACTGTGGTGGGGGTGGCTCTCGGGCTAGAGGACAGGACTCGATGCCCGAGGACACAGGCTTAGTCCCGGGTGCCACGTTGACTAATCCGCGCTCTGGTCTCTGGCTCTCAGGAAAAGGAACTGGCAGTATCTGCAGAGCCCAGGGCTCCCCAGGCCCCAGTGGCCACAGGTGGCGGCAGCGGGGTCTTTGTGACCTGCAGCTGACTTACCTGAGACGCATCCCCCACGTGAGACACAGCCCCGCTATGAACAGGCAGTGTCCCTCAACCACAGGGGTTGCTCACGGACAGGGCAGCCTCTCTCAGATGAAAAAAGGGCCAGAGGTGAGCTGCCTGGCAAGCTCCCAGGGGAGCTGAGGCAAAGAGGAGGACAGGACAGGACAGGACAGGCAGGAGATAGGCAGGAAGCAGAGCCAGAACCAGCTTCCTCCTCCTCCTGTGGGACCCTGATCCCTGCCTGTGCCTTCACTGAAAAGGTCTCCTTAAGGCACAGGAGGCAGGCAGCATAATGGCTGTGCAGAGACTCTCAGCCTGAGGCTCTGAGGTCTCAGGTTCAACCCCCAGCACCACCTTCAGCCAGATCTTAGCTCTGGGGAAGAAGAGAGAAAAGTCTCTGCCTGCTGACTTTGGTTTTACATAAATATATTATCTTTTCCCTTCTTTCCCCCTTCCTTCCCTCCTTCCTTCCCTCCTTCCTTCCTTCCTTCCTTCCTTCCTTCCTTCCTTCCTTCCTTCCTTCCTCCATCACCCCCTCACTCCCTTTCTTTCTTTCTTTTTCTTTCTTTCTCTCTTTCTTTTCTAATAGAACACTACTCAGCTCTGCTTACCTTTCCTCCTCCTCAGTCCTCCGTCCTCCTTGCTCATTCCTCTCTCCTCTTCCCTCCTCTTCTTCAGCCCTCCTCCCTCTCTCCCTCCCTCCTTCTTCCTCTCTTCCTCTCTCCTTCTCCTCCAACCTTCCTCTCCCTCAATCCTCCTCCCTCCTTCTCTTCCTCCTCCTCCTTTCTCCTCCCTCCCTCTCTCCTCTTCTGTCTTCTTCCTTCTCTCCTCTACCTTAGTTGCCCCCTTTCTCCTCCCCCTCCTGCACTCCTCTTTCACTCTTCCTTCTTCCTCCCTTCCCCTCCCTCCCTCCTAGTCTTCCTCCCTCTTCCTTTCTCCTCATTCCTCTTTTTCCTTCCAGCTCTTCTTCAGACTTCTTCCCTTCTCCCTCCCTCCTCCTCCCTCTCTCTTCCTCCTCTCTTCTCCTCCCCTTCTCTTCCTCAGTCCATCTCCCACCCCTCCCCTCCCCCACACCTCCTTCCCTCCTCTTACTCCTCCTCAGTCTTCCTCTTCCTCTTCTTCCTCCCTCCTCCTCCTTACTCCTCCCATTCTCCTCCTCCTTCCTTCCTCTTCCCCAGTCCTCCTACCCCTCTCCTCCCTCCCTCCTCCTCCTCTTCCCTTCTCCTCCTTCCCTCCTCTTCCTCAACCCTCCTCCCACCTCTCCTTTTCCTCACTCCTCCTCCCTCTCTCTCACCTCCCTTCTTCTGCTCCTCCTTCTCTCCTCTTGCTCCTCCTCATCACTCCTCCCTCCATCTTCCTCCTTCTCAGACCCCGTTCCTCTCTCTTCCTCCTCCATCCATCTTCCCTCCTCTTCTTCGCATCATCACTCCCTCCTCCTCCTCCTAGCTCTTCTCAGTCCTCCTCCCTCCCTCTCTCTCCTCCCTCCTCAACCCCCTTCTCCTCCCTCTCCTTCTCCCTTTTTCCCTCCCACCCTCTTCTACCTTCTAAGTCCTGCTCCCTCTCTTTTCCTCCACCAGCTCTCCCACCTCCTTCTTCAGTCTTCCTCAGCCCTCCTCTCTCCCTTGTCCTTCTTTCTCCTCCCTCTCCCCTCCTCTTCTTTCCCTCCTCTTCCTCTGTTCTCCTTCCCATATCCCTTCTTCCTCTCTCCCTCCGACCTCTCTTCCTCCTTCTTCCCTCCTTGTCCTCAGTCCTCCTCTCTTCCTCCCTCCTCCTCCATTCTTCTCCCTCCCTCTATACTCCCTTCCTCTAATCCTCCTTCCTTCCTCTTCCTCCTACTTGATCCTCCTCCCTCTCCCTCCTCCTCCTTCTTTCCTCCTCCTCACTCCTCCTCCCTTTTCTTCCTCCTTCCTTCTCTTCCATCCCTCCTATTCTCTGTCCTCCTCCCTCTCCTCTCTCCTTCCCTCTTTCTCTCCTTCCACCCTACCTCCTCTTCAATGCTCCTCCTTCACTCCTTTTGCCACCCTCTTCCTGCTCAGTCCTCCTCCCTCTCCTCCCTCCTTCCCTCTTTCTCTCCTTCCACCCTACCTCCACTTCAATGCTCCTCCTTCCTCCTTCTGCCACCCTCTTCCTGCTCAGTCCTCCTCCTTCTCTCTTCCTCCTCCTTCCCTCCCTCCTCCTTTCTCCTCCCTCTCTTCTTTTCCCGCTCTCCTCTTCCTCGCCCCTACTCCCCTCCCTCCTACTCCATCCCTCTTCCTCTTGCTCCTTGTCAGTCCTCCTAACTTCAGCCTCCCTCCTTCCCTCCCTCCATCCTCCTCCCTCTCTCCTCCGCCTTCCACTTCCTTCCCTCTTCCTCAGTCTGCCTCTCTCTCTCTCTCCTTTCTCCTCCCTCCCTCTTCCTCTTCCCCCCTTCATCAGTGCTCCTCCCTCTCTCCTTCTCCCTCTTCCTCCTCCACAGTACTGCTCCCTCTCTTTCTCCTTCCTTTCCTCCCTCCTTCTCCCCTCCTCCTCCTCAGTCCTCCACTCTCCCTCCTGCTCCCTTCTCCTCCCTCTCTCCTCCTCTTCCTTCCCTCCTGTTCATCAGTTCTCCTCCCTCCCTCATCCTCTTCTTCCCTCCTCCTTTCTCCTCCCACTTTCCTCTTTTATCCTTCCTCTTTCTCAGTCCTCCTCTCTCCCTCCTCCTCTTACTCCCTTTCTCATCCCTCCCTCTCTCCTCCCTTCCCCCCACTCCTATTTCCTTCCTATTCTTCCTCTGCAGTACTCCTGCTCCCTCACACCTCCTCTTCCTCCTCCCTTCCTCTCCTCCTCCCACCTTCTCTCCCTCACTCCTCAGCCCTCCTTCTTCCCTACTCCTCCCTCCCTCTTCGTGCTCTTCAGAACTCCTCCCTCTCTCTTTCTCCTCCCTCCTACCCTCCCTCCTCCCTCTCTTTTCCTCTTCCAACCTTCCTTCACTCCTCTTCCTCTCTCTTCCTCCTCCCTCCTTCCTACCCCCTCTTCCTCTCTCCCTTCTCCTCCTTTATCCTCCTTCTCTCCTCCTCTTCCTTCCCTCTTCTTCATCAGTCCTCTTCTCCTCTCTCCTCCTCCTCCCTCCTTTCCCTCCTCCCTCCTCTTCCCTCTGTAAACCTCCTACTCAGTCCAACTGCCTCTTCCTCCCTCTTTCTTCCTCCTCCCTCCTCTTCCCTTCTATTCCTTCCTTCCTCTTTCTCAGTCCTCCCTCTCCCTCATCTTCCCTTACTCTCCCTCCCTCCTTCTTTAGTCATTCTCCCTCCTCTTTTCTTGCTCCTCCCTCCCTCCACCCTCCTCCCTCCCTCCTCCTCTCTTCCTCCCTCCTCCTAGACCGGAACTGCAGGAGGGAAGCTTCATAAGTGGTACTCTGGCTCTGATTAAAGCCCTTGAAAACAGACAAGATGGACTATCTTCTGGTGAAACTGAATTTGGGTTTTGTTCTTCCCATCAGCATGTGGTTATCCTTGGCTCCCCAGAACCAGGCATAGGCAAGATTGACCAAGCCCCAGGAGGACAAACTCTCCTGGGAAAGCATATCGCTCACACCAGGCCACTTACTAAATTAACCTACTACACAGAAGCCTGTGCCTTACTCTCCTCCTTGGCAAGGGCTAAAAATACCAGGTTAATGTTCAGTAGAGACAAACAGGAAAAGAAGGAGAAAGCAGTCAGGTTTGGTCAGATGCTGAGAGAGAATCCCAGGTAACTGAGACTTGCAGCCGGAAGAACCCCGCACTGTACAGCTCCTCTCGGAAGACCTTCTAGACCTGGAGCTCGGCCATGGGCCTTGATTCCTGAGCCGCAAGCAAGCCCAAGGAAAAGTTCTCTGAGATCAGCGGCCCTCCCTCCACTAAGGGCTCATGGAGGAAACCCCCTGGAGGCCCCTACCTGTGTATCCACAGGCTTGGGAGCAGCAGGTTTACAAGAAGCTTCTGGGCTCGTGGGGGAGTATTTGCAGTGTGCAGGGGAGACCTTACCCTTCTGTACCAACTTCAGCAATTTCACCTTCAGAACCTGCAATCAGGATCCCAGAGGGGGAGATGATAAACAGTTAACATGCAACATGTGTGATCTACAAGAGAGAAAAGCTCTACAAAATGCTCATGATAGGGCCTACTGAGAGTTCAGTTGGTATCAGGGAAACTGGGAAATGTTGTGCATCCATCTACAAATGATAGTATTTTATTTTTACGATTTTATTTATTTATTTTTAATGTATTGATTGGGTTAATGTATTACAGGCAAGAGTAAATACAGTAGTTTAGCAAAGGCCCATCTGTCTAATTCCAGTGTGCTGACTCCATTCTGACACGATATTACAAAATAGCTAAGAATATCTTTGAGGATAGCACCAAAGTAAAGGACTCTGGAGTGGGGGGGGGGGGGGGAGGTGATCATATCCCTGTGCAGTGGTGGTGGGGGGACAAGATTGGGAGTGGGAATGTTTTGCAGAAAACAGAAATATTAATCATGAACCAATATCTGCATTTTCTGTAAACCATTAATCCATCCAATAAAAAAAGTGTGAGAAAAACTCGTTTAGATTAAAAAAGAAAAGGGTCAAGTTATTGGCTCAACAGGTTAAATACACACGTTGCAGTGTGCAAGGACGTGGGTTCAAGACCCTGGTCACCACTTGCAGGGGGAAAGCTTCACGAGTGGCGAAGCAGGTCTGTGGGTGTCTCTCTGACACTACCCCTTTCTATCTCGCCCTCTACTGTCATTTTCTGTCCCCATTCAGCCAATAGTAACATTAAGAAAGAAGAAAGTCTGAGAGTTATTGCTGGAACCCTAGGAGGTAGGTGAAAGCAATGCCAAGGAAGAGACACACTGTTTGCCTCAGGATTCCAGCAGGCTTCACACTGAGCAGGGGTGTTATAGCCACAGAGGCAGAGTGAGATGCCCAGCTCACACTCCTGAGTCAGAGAGGGATCCAAAACAAAAAGCCAGGGCCACAAAGAATGGAAGGACATTGAGTGCTGATGTGGCCAGGGGGCAGAGGTTGGGCTACTGTGGGGGACGTTTATCTACAATGGACTGCGGCACCAAGCTCTGAGTCTGCAGACAGTCTCCTGTGAGTGAGACTCCTGTCTCCACCTCAAGTTTCACCTGGTGCTCATCAGCTTACCAAGGGCTGGGTGTGAGCCCATCCTCGCTGTGGAAAGCCATCGCTCTTAGATTTTTCAAGATTCATCCCAAATGCTGCTGTCACATAGATTCTACTATTTATAAAAAGAACTGAAAAAATCAACAGCCTTTGCCCATTGATTGATAGGACTATGCACTCAGGAGTCTCATTGCTTGCCTGTTTATTTATTTATTTATTTATTTACTTGTTTGTTTGCTTGTTAGTGAATGAGAATTTTAGAAGTTGAGAGAGAACCAGACATCACTCTGGTACATGTGTTGCCTGGGATTGAACTCTGGACCTCACGCTTGAGAGCCCAATGCCCTGTCCAATGTGCCACCTCCCAGACTACAGGACTCTGTTTCTAACAACAAAAATTCCCCTGTGAAATCACAGCACAGGAACAGATGTGGAGCTCCCCTTTCTTTCCTTGGCAGCCACTTGTCTCTCTTGGGACAGGCACCTCTCACCCGCTATGCGCAGTCACTCTCTCAGCTGAATCAAAGGGACTGAGTTTGTGTGTGTTGCCTCACAGGGTCATGACCAGATCCTATGGCTGCCCTCCCGGATGGCAACACACAGGAGTGTCTCCTGTCCTTCCTTGGTATTTCTATCCAGAAAAAGGCCTGTGGATAGCTTTAAAATGAAGTTCAGGGAAAAACAATTGTTGAATGAATCACATTACCCAGTTTGCTCCTGTCCTTTGTTCAGGGAGGTTCTAGGGATCAGACCCAGGGCCACATGCAGGCCAAGTACCTGCTCTATCCTCAACCCCAGCATGATGGCAGCAGTACACAGTTCTTTCTCCTCCTCCTCCTCCTCCTCCTCCTGTGTTTTCTCCTCCTCCTCCTCCTCCTCCTCCTCCTCCTTTCTTCCTCTCCTTCTCCTCCTTCTTCTCACCCTCTTCCACATATCCTGGACTCTCTCTGCATTCCTCTTTCCTATTTATCCTCTACCTCCCCCTTTCTCCTGCTCACCCTCCTCTTCCCTCTTCTCCTCTTACTTCTCCTCTGCCTCCTTGTTCCTCTCCTTTCTCTTTTCCTTCTCCTCCTCCTCCTCCTCCCCCACCCCTTCTGATGCTCCCCCCACTCCTTTTTCACCTCCCACTTTTTCTTCTTCTCTTTTCATGGCACAAGACCGGCTTTCTCAGATACAGAGCGATAGACTTGGCAAAGTATTCAAGCTGGCCTTGAATAGCACACAGATTCACACACACGTGCCCACCTGTGAATGCACATGTTGTGGAGCCGCAGTTTTAGGGGCTGTTTCTGCGCACGCTGAGGAGTCTTTCGGGGGAGCGGGCAAGATCTTGCAGCTCCGGACTGACCTCAGCCAGTTGGTCTTCATAACAAATGTGCATTCAGGGTCACAGAAGGGGGAGAAGATAAGTAGTTAACATGCAACACGTTTGATCTAACCAGAGAGAAAAGCTCTACAAATCCTCATGTTAGGGCTTACTGGGAGTTCAGTTGGTATCTGGGAAACTGGGAAATGTTGCACATATACAAACGATTCTATTTTATTTTTATTATCATTTACTTATTTATTTTAATGTTTTACAGGCAACAGTAAATACAATAGTTTAGCAAAGACTCATCTGTGTCTTATTCCTGTCTGCTGTCTCCATTCTGTCACGTTATTACAGAAATAGCTAAGAAAATCTTTGAGTATTGCACCAAAGTAAAGGACTCTGGTGTGTGCGTGTGGGGGAGGGGAGGGGAGATCAGGTACCTGTGCAGTGGCGGAGGGGGACTAGACTGGGGCTGGGAAATTTTTTGCAGAAAACTGAGAAATTTTACACATGTACCAACATCTGTATTTTCTGTAAACAATTCATCCATACAATAAAAAAAATGAAGTTTTCTCACAACTCTTTTAGTATTAAAAAGAAGAGGGGCCAGCTAGTGGCTCAACTGGTTAAATACACACATTGCAGTGTGCAAGGACCTGGGTTCAAGACCCTGGTCACCACTTGCAGGGGGAAAGCTTCACGAGTGGCGAAGCAGGTCTGCGGGTGTCTCTCTGACACTACCCCTTTCTATCTCGCCCTCTACTGTCATTTTCTGTCCCCATTCAGCCAATAGTAACATTAAGAAAGAAGAAAGTCTGAGAGTTATTGCTGGAACCCTAGGAGGTAGGTGAAAGCAATGCCAAGGAAGAGACACACTGTTTGCCTCAGGATTCCAGCAGGTTTCACTCTGAGCAGGGGTGTTATAGCCACAGAGGCAGAGTGAGATGCCCAGCTCACACTCCTGAGTCAGAGAGGGATCCAAAACACAAAGCCAGGGCCACAAAGAATGGAAGGACATTGAGTGCTGATGTGGCCAGGGGGCAGAGGTTGGGCTACTGCGTGGGACGGTTATCTAAAGTGGACTGCGGCACCAAGCTCTGAGTCTCCTGTGAGTGAGACTCCTGTCTCCACCTCAAGTTTCACCTGGTGCTCATCAGCTTACCAAGGGCTGGGTGTGAGCCCAGCCTCGCTGTGGAAAGCCACCGCTCTTAGATTTTTCAAGATTCATCCCAAATGCTGCTGTCACATAGATTCTACTATTTATAAAAAGAACTGAAAAAATCAACAGCCTTTGCCCATTGATTGATAGGACTATGCACTCAGGAGTCTCATTGCTTGCCTGTTTATTTATTTATTTATTTATTTACTTGTTTGTTTGCTTGTTAGTGAATGAGAATTTTAGAATTTGAGAGAGAACCAGACATCACTCTGGTACATGTGTTGCCTGGGATTGAACTCTGGACCTCACGCTTGAGAGCCCAATGCCCTGTCCAATGTGCCACCTCCCAGACTACAGGACTCTGTTTCTAACAACAAAAATTCCCCTGTGAAATCACAGCACAGGAACAGATGTGGAGCTCCCCTTTCTTTCCTTGGCAGCCACTTGTCTCTCTTGGGACAGGCACCTCTCACCCGCTATGCGCAGTCACTCTCTCAGCTGAATCAAAGGGACTGAGTTTGTGTGTGTTGCCTCACAGGGTCATGACCAGATCCTATGGCTGCCCTCCCGGATGGCAACACACAGGAGTGTCTCCTGTCCTTCCTTGGTATTTCTATCCAGAAAAAGGCCTGTGGATAGCTTTAAAATGAAGTTCAGGGAAAAACAATTGTTGAATGGATCACATTACCCAGTTTGCTCCTGTCCTTTGTTCAGGGAGGTTCTAGGGATCAGACCCAGGGCCACATGCAGGCCAAGTACCTGCTCTATCCTCAACCCCAGCATGATGGCAGCAGTACACAGTTCTTTCTCCTCCTCCTCCTCCTCCTCCTCCTGTGTTTTCTCCTCCTCCTCCTCCTCCTCCTCCTTTCTTCCTCTTCTTCTCCTCCTTCTTCTCACCCTCTTCCACATATCCTGGACTCTCTCTGCATTCCTCTTTCCTGTTTATCCTCTACCTCCCCCTTTCTCCTGCTCACCCTCCTCTTCCCTCTTCTCCTCTTACTTCTCCTCTGCCTCCTTGTTCCTCTCCTTTCTCTTTTCCTTCTCCTCCTCCTCCCCCACCCCTTCTGATGCTCCCCCCACTCCTTTTTCACCTCCCACTTTTTCTTCTTCTCTTTTCATGGCACAAGACCGGCTTTCTCAGATACAGAGCGATAGACTTGGCAAAGTATTCAAGCTGGCCTTGAATAGCACACAGATTCACACACACGTGCCCACCTGTGAATGCACATGTTGTGGAGCCGCAGTTTTAGGGGCTGTTTCTGCGCACGCTGAGGAGTCTTTCGGGGGAGCGGGCAAGATCTTGCAGCTCCGGACTGACCTCAGCCAGTTGGTCTTCATAACAAATGTGCATTCAGGGTCACAGAAGGGGGAGAAGATAAGTAGTTAACATGCAACACGTTTGATCTAACCAGAGAGAAAAGCTCTACAAATCCTCATGTTAGGGCTTACTGGGAGTTCAGTTGGTATCTGGGAAACTGGGAAATGTTGCACATATACAAACGATTCTATTTTATTTTTATTATCATTTACTTATTTATTTTAATGTTTTACAGGCAACAGTAAATACAATAGTTTAGCAAAGACTCATCTGTGTCTTATTCCTGTCTGCTGTCTCCATTCTGTCACGTTATTACAGAAATAGCTAAGAAAATCTTTGAGTATTGCACCAAAGTAAAGGACTCTGGTGTATGCGTGTGGGGGAGGGGAGGGGATATCAGGTACCTGTGCAGTGGCGGAGGGGGACTAGACTGGGGCTGGGAAATTTTTTGCAGAAAACTGAGAAATTTTACACATGTACCAACATCTGTATTTTCTGTAAACAATTCATCCATACAATAAAAAAAATGAAGTTTTCTCACAACTCTTTTAGTATTAAAAAGAAGAGGGGCCAGCTAGTGGCTCAACTGGTTAAATACACACATTGCAGTGTGCAAGGACCTGGGTTCAAGACCCTGGTCACCACTTGCAGGGGGAAAGCTTCACGAGTGGCGAAGCAGGTCTGCGGGTGTCTCTCTGACACTACCCCTTTCTATCTCGCCCTCTACTGTCATTTTCTGTCCCCATTCAGCCAATAGTAACATTAAGAAAGAAGAAAGTCTGAGAGTTATTGCTGGAACCCTAGGAGGTAGGTGAAAGCAATGCCAAGGAAGAGACACACTGTTTGCCTCAGGATTCCAGCAGGCTTCACACTGAGCAGGGGTGTTATAGCCACAGAGGCAGAGTGAGATGCCCAGCTCACACTCCTGAGTCTGAGAGGGATCCAAAACACAAAGCCAGGGCCACAAAGAATGGAAGGACATTGAGTGCTGATGTGGCCAGGGGGCAGAGGTTGGGCTACTGCGCGGGACGGTTATCTAAAGTGGACTGCGGCACCAAGCTCTGAGTCTCCTGTGAGTGAGACTCCTGTCTCCACCTCAAGTTTCACCTGGTGCTCATCAGCTTACCAAGGGCTGGGTGTGAGCCCAGCCTCGCTGTGGAAAGCCACCGCTCTTAGATTTTTCAAGATTCATCCCAAATGCTGCTGTCACATAGATTCTACTATTTATAAAAAGAACTGAAAAAATCAACAGCCTTTGCCCATTGATTGATAGGACTATGCACTCAGGAGTCTCATTGCTTGCCTGTTTATTTATTTATTTATTTATTTATTTATTTATTTACTTGTTTGTTTGCTTGTTAGTGAATGAGAATTTTAGAATTTGAGAGAGAACCAGACATCACTCTGGTACATGTGTTGCCTGGGATTGAACTCTGGACCTCACGCTTGAGAGCCCAATGCCCTGTCCAATGTGCCACCTCCCAGACTACAGGACTCTGTTTCTAACAACAAAAATTCCCCTGTGAAATCACAGCACAGGAACAGATGTGGAGCTCCCCTTTCTTTCCTTGGCAGCCACTTGTCTCTCTTGGGACAGGCACCTCTCACCCGCTATGCGCAGTCACTCTCTCAGCTGAATCAAAGGGACTGAGTTTGTGTGTGTTGCCTCACAGGGTCATGACCAGATCCTATGGCTGCCCTCCCGGATGGCAACACACAGGAGTGTCTCCTGTCCTTCCTTGGTATTTCTATCCAGAAAAAGGCCTGTGGATAGCTTTAAAATGAAGTTCAGGGAAAAACAATTGTTGAATGGATCACATTACCCAGTTTGCTCCTGTCCTTTGTTCAGGGAGGTTCTAGGGATCAGACCCAGGGCCACATGCAGGCCAAGTACCTGCTCTATCCTCAACCCCAGCATGATGGCAGCAGTACACAGTTCTTTCTCCTCCTCCTCCTCCTCCTCCTCCTGTGTTTTCTCCTCCTCCTCCTCCTCCTCCTCCTCCTCCTTTCTTCCTCTTCTTCTCCTCCTTCTTCTCACCCTCTCCACATATCCTGGACTCTCTCTGCATTCCTCTTTCCTGTTTATCCTCTACCTCCCCCTTTCTCCTGCTCACCCTCCTCTTCCCTCTTCTCCTCTTACTTCTCCTCTGCCTCCTTGTTCCTCTCCTTTCTCTTTTCCTTCTCCTCCTCCTCCTCCTCCCCCACCCCTTCTGATGCTCCCCCCACTCCTTTTTCACCTCCCACTTTTTCTTCTTCTCTTTTCATGGCACAAGACCGGCTTTCTCAGATACAGAGCGATAGACTTGGCAAAGTATTCAAGCTGGCCTTGAATAGCACACAGATTCACACACACGTGCCCACCTGTGAATGCACATGTTGTGGAGCCGCAGTTTTAGGGGCTGTTTCTGCGCACGCTGAGGAGTCTTTCGGGGGAGCGGGCAAGATCTTGCAGCTCCGGACTGACCTCAGCCAGTTGGTCTTCATAACAAATGTGCATTCAGGGTCACAGAAGGGGGAGAAGATAAGTAGTTAACATGCAACACGTTTGATCTAACCAGAGAGAAAAGCTCTACAAATCCTCATGTTAGGGCTTACTGGGAGTTCAGTTGGTATCTGGGAAACTGGGAAATGTTGCACATATACAAACGATTCTATTTTATTTTTATTATCATTTACTTATTTATTTTAATGTTTTACAGGCAACAGTAAATACAATAGTTTAGCAAAGACTCATCTGTGTCTTATTCCTGTCTGCTGTCTCCATTCTGTCACGTTATTACAGAAATAGCTAAGAAAATCTTTGAGTATTGCACCAAAGTAAAGGACTCTGGTATGTGCGTGTGGGGGAGGGGAGGGGAGATCAGGTACCTGTGCAGTGGCGGAGGGGGACTAGACTGGGGCTGGGAAATTTTTTGCAGAAAACTGAGAAATTTTACACATGTACCAACATCTGTATTTTCTGTAAACAATTCATCCATACAATAAAAAAAATGAAGTTTTCTCACAACTCTTTTAGTATTAAAAAGAAGAGGGGCCAGCTAGTGGCTCAACTGGTTAAATACACACATTGCAGTGTGCAAGGACCTGGGTTCAAGACCCTGGTCACCACTTGCAGGGGGAAAGCTTCACGAGTGGCGAAGCAGGTCTGCGGGTGTCTCTCTGACACTACCCCTTTCTATCTCGCCCTCTACTGTCATTTTCTGTCCCCATTCAGCCAATAGTAACATTAAGAAAGAAGAAAGTCTGAGAGTTATTGCTGGAACCCTAGGAGGTAGGTGAAAGCAATGCCAAGGAAGAGACACACTGTTTGCCTCAGGATTCCAGCAGGTTTCACTCTGAGCAGGGGTGTTATAGCCACAGAGGCAGAGTGAGATGCCCAGCTCACACTCCTGAGTCAGAGAGGGATCCAAAACACAAAGCCAGGGCCACAAAGAATGGAAGGACATTGAGTGCTGATGTGGCCAGGGGGCAGAGGTTGGGCTACTGCGTGGGACGGTTATCTACAGTGGACCGCGGCACCAAGCTCTGAGTCTCCTGTGAGTGAGACTCCTGTCTCCACCTCAAGTTTCACCTGGTGCTCATCAGCTTACCAAGGGCTGGGTGTGAGCCCAGCCTCGCTGTGGAAAGCCACCGCTCTTAGATTTTTCAAGATTCATCCCAAATGCTGCTGTCACATAGATTCTACTATTTATAAAAAGAACTGAAAAAATCAACAGCCTTTGCCCATTGATTGATAGGACTATGCACTCAGGAGTCTCATTGCTTGCCTGTTTATTTATTTATTTATTTATTTACTTGTTTGTTTGCTTGTTAGTGAATGAGAATTTTAGAATTTGAGAGAGAACCAGACATCACTCTGGTACATGTGTTGCCTGGGATTGAACTCTGGACCTCACGCTTGAGAGCCCAATGCCCTGTCCAATGTGCCACCTCCCAGACTACAGGACTCTGTTTCTAACAACAAAAATTCCCCTGTGAAATCACAGCACAGGAACAGATGTGGAGCTCCCCTTTCTTTCCTTGGCAGCCACTTGTCTCTCTTGGGACAGGCACCTCTCACCCGCTATGCGCAGTCACTCTCTCAGCTGAATCAAAGGGACTGAGTTTGTGTGTGTTGCCTCACAGGGTCATGACCAGATCCTATGGCTGCCCTCCCGGATGGCAACACACAGGAGTGTCTCCTGTCCTTCCTTGGTATTTCTATCCAGAAAAAGGCCTGTGGATAGCTTTAAAATGAAGTTCAGGTAAAAACAATTGTTGAATGGATCACATTACCCAGTTTGCTCCTGTCCTTTGTTCAGGGAGGTTCTAGGGATCAGACCCAGGGCCACATGCAGGCCAAGTACCTGCTCTATCCTCAACCCCAGCATGATGGCAGCAGTACACAGTTCTTTCTCCTCCTCCTCCTCCTCTTCCTCCTGTGTTTTCTCCTCCTCCTCCTCCTCCTCCTCCTCCTCCTCCTCCTTTCTTCCTCTTCTTCTCCTCCTTCTTCTCACCCTCTTCCACATATCCTGGACTCTCTCTGCATTCCTCTTTCCTGTTTATCCTCTACCTCCCCCTTTCTCCTGCTCACCCTCCTCTTCCCTCTTCTCCTCTTACTTCTCCTCTGCCTCCTTGTTCCTCTCCTTTCTCTTTTCCTTCTCCTCCTCCTCCTCCTCCCCCACCCCTTCTGATGCTCCCCCCACTCCTTTTTCACCTCCCACTTTTTCTTCTTCTCTTTTCATGGCACAAGACCGGCTTTCTCAGATACAGAGCGATAGACTTGGCAAAGTATTCAAGCTGGCCTTGAATAGCACACAGATTCACACACACGTGCCCACCTGTGAATGCACATGTTGTGGAGCCGCAGTTTTAGGGGCTGTTTCTGCGCACGCTGAGGAGTCTTTCGGGGGAGCGGGCAAGATCTTGCAGCTCCGGACTGACCTCAGCCAGTTGGTCTTCATAACAAATGTGCATTCAGGGTCACAGAAGGGGGAGAAGATAAGTAGTTAACATGCAACACGTTTGATCTAACCAGAGAGAAAAGCTCTACAAATCCTCATGTTAGGGCTTACTGGGAGTTCAGTTGGTATCTGGGAAACTGGGAAATGTTGCACATATACAAACGATTCTATTTTATTTTTATTATCATTTACTTATTTATTTTAATGTTTTACAGGCAACAGTAAATACAATAGTTTAGCAAAGACTCATCTGTGTCTTATTCCTGTCTGCTGTCTCCATTCTGTCACGTTATTACAGAAATAGCTAAGAAAATCTTTGAGTATTGCACCAAAGTAAAGGACTCTGGTGTGTGCGTGTGGGGGAGGGGAGGGGAGATCAGGTACCTGTGCAGTGGCGGAGGGGGACTAGACTGGGGCTGGGAAATTTTTTGCAGAAAACTGAGAAATTTTACACATGTACCAACATCTGTATTTTCTGTAAACAATTCATCCATACAATAAAAAAAAATGAAGTTTTCTCACAACTCTTTTAGTATTAAAAAGAAGAGGGGCCAGCTAGTGGCTCAACTGGTTAAATACACACATTGCAGTGTGCAAGGACCTGGGTTCAAGACCCTGGTCACCACTTGCAGGGGGAAAGCTTCACGAGTGGCGAAGCAGGTCTGTGGGTGTCTCTCTGACACTACCCCTTTCTATCTCACCCTCTACTGTCATTTTCTGTCCCCATTCAGCCAATAGTAACATTAAGAAAGAAGAAAGTCTGAGAGTTATTGCTGGAACCCTAGGAGGTAGGTGAAAGCAATGCCAAGGAAGAGACACACTGTTTGCCTCAGGATTCCAGCAGGCTTCACACTGAGCAGGGGTGTTATAGCCACAGAGGCAGAGTGAGATGCCCAGCTCACACTCCTGAGTCAGAGAGGGATCCAAAACACAAAGCCAGGGCCACAAAGAATGGAAGGACATTGAGTGCTGATGTGGCCAGGGGGCAGAGGTTGGGCTACTGCGCGGGACGGTTATCTAAAGTGGACCGCGGCCCCAAGCTCTGAGTCTCCTGTGAGTGAGACTCCTGTCTCCACCTCAAGTTTCACCTGGTGCTCATCAGCTTACCAAGGGCTGGGTGTGAGCCCAGCTTCGCTGTGGAAAGCAGCAGGTGTTATCGAACAGGCAGCAACGCTGTGTCTGAGAATCCTGCATTTTGCTCTGAGATAGTCTCTCTTTGGTTTTCCTGAAGCAACAAAATAAGTCACTCACTAAGCAGTTATAGTTCATTGTGTCCTACTTAGAATCTCCAAGGAAATGAGCCAAGGGTGGGGCTCAAGCCAGTTAATTTGCCTAGTCATTGAGTTCTAAGTTCTACTAGAAGATAATGGCAATCAGATGACCTCACTTTCTGGGGGTCTGTTTCCTGACTTCCTCCCTCAAGTCACAGTTAGCCTCATGTTGATGTTTCTTTGTTTGTTTTGCCACTAGGCTTATCTGTGGGTCTCAGTGCTGCAAAACTCAGAGTTGATGTGACATTTATTTATTTATTTATTTATTTATTTATTTATTCCTTTCCCTCCTTTCTATCTGCCAAGTCAGATGGAGATAGCTGAGCTGTCAATCTGAATTCACACTGAACACTTTGGTGACATAGACCGTGTCCCCCCTACAAAGCCCTTGTCAGAACTGGGCCTTCTGCTCAGCTGACTGTGATTAACACCCAATCTGTGCACCAACTGCAATGGACACTGACTAATCAGAACTGAGGTTCTAGACACTAATGGCTGTGGCGACACAAGGCTCACCTGGCCTCACTTTGTAGACAGATGGGAGACAGATTGCTCTAAAAAAAAGTGATTTAATGATTAACAAGATTGTAAGGTAACAGGGGTACAATTCCCTACCATTGCTGCTCTACAGTGAGGACATGGTCCTGGAGAGAACCACAGGAGGGCTCGTGATGACATTCCTGAGGGAGAGGACCAGTGATGCTGGAGAGAGGGGTCTGTTAGAGGTCTAGGCCCATCATATCTGTGTGGGAATCCCAGGATCCCCTGACTAAGGCCCCAGATGATGGGGTGGCCTGGTTGTGACCAAAAGGGCCATCATTAAAGTGAGCCAGTCTCTTGCCCTTTTCCAGCTTTTGCAGTCCTTATTTTCTCTGAGGAGGTCAGACTTAGAGTGATTGTGGGAAGTGAGGTAGGGGTGGGTGAGGAGGGCGTCTGGGCCTAAGCAGTAAGAATCTGATGAGGTGCTTTATGGTGTCTTCTTAGGACTGGCTGCACTTACCAAATCTTAAGTCTAATCACAGCAGACTCTTGCGCACCTTACTCTGAGGTATTTAGTTCCCCTTGACTTAGGGATACTTGTACACATGTCCCTGAGCCCGGGTCTACATCTAGGCTCTGTTGCTTTGTGTTGGGCTGCACCAGGTAAGATGAACCAGAGAGGCCCATGAGTTAGGGAAGGTCTCACCAGACTGTTGGAGCTGGAGGACACCATCTCAGGCTGGGCGTCTCTGGATACAGTCTGAAGGGAGGCATGGCGGGGTGGCTCTGCTAGCACTGACTTGGCTGAGGGCAGCAGGGGCAGGATCACAGGGCAGGGATCAAGAGGAGAAGCAGGGAGAAATACAAGCAAAGTCCCAGAGGTTCCAGGACTGGCAGAAATACAAATTTTAAAAAATATTTATTTATTTATTTATTCCCTTTTCTTGCCCATGTTGTTTTTTATTGCTGTAGTTATTATTGTTGTTGTTACTGTTGTTGGATAGGACAGAGAGAAATGGAGAGAGGAAGGCAAGACAGAAAGGGAAAAAGATAGACATCTGCAGACCTCCTTCACTGCCTGTGAAGCAACCCTCCTGCAGGTGGGGAGACAGGGGATTGAAACGGGATCCTTAAGCAGGTCCTTGCGCTTTGTGAGACTTGCGCTTAAGCTTCTGCGCTACCACCCAACTCCCAGAAATACGGATTTTAAAGAGAAGGAGAAGGTTCCTTGCTGTCTTAGAATTTCAGAAGGCAATCGATAATGACAGGTTACTTTTATTCAGATATTTTGGGACAAGGTTGAGTCTGGCATCCCCAGACTGGAATGCTTCTAGGAATTTGATATGTATTTTTAAAAGGACTTGAATATTGTACAAATATTGCCAAGGATAACCCACAGTAAAAGGAATTTTGTTTTGCTCGTTAGGCTCATAACTTCTGGATCATGCTTTGTTTTTCTATATTTTAGTTTCTTTAAAAATAATTATTCCTTTATTCAATAGTTTTCACTGGATAGGACAAAGAGAAACTGAGAGGGGAAGGGGAGAAAGAGAGGGAGAGAGAGAGAGAGACATTTGCAGCCCTGTGTCACCACTCCTGAAACTTCCCCCACAGCTGGGGACTGGGGGCTTGAACCTGGCCCATTGTGTTTGCTAACACATATGCTTAACCAGTACACCCTTGCCTGGCCTCCTTAATTGTTTATATATATATATATATATATATATATATATATATATGTATAAACAATTATATATATAAATATATATATAAATATATATATATTATATATATATATATATATAATTCCTGTAATTAACGTCATGGTGTCTATTGCTTTGCTCTTGTTTGAGACATCACTTCCTCCAATTAACATCATGGGCCTATTGCTTTACTCTTGATTGAGACATTATTTCCTGCAATTAACATCATGGTGCCTTTTGCTTTACTCTTGTTTGAGACATCACTTCCTGCAATTAACATCATTGCTTTACTGTTGTTTGAGACAACACTTAGAAGTAGCCTGTCTGCAAAAGGAGAGCAACTTGTGATGGCAGTTGGAAGGACAGAAGGACAAGTTCAGAGTCTTCAGGTGAGTGTGAGCACCATCCCTCAGGGCAGAGCATGGAAGTTCCTTTGCTCCATCAAAAGAAAAATTTCCCAGTGGTAGAGAAGCAACCTGCCTGCCTGACACCTCAGGGCCCCAAGTTCACTTCCTGGCACCACTCACTGCCAAAGCTGAGCAGTGCTTTGACCTCTCTCCCTGCCCCTCCTCTTTTGTTCTCTCTCTCCGCAAGAAGTCAATAAGTTCACCAATTAATCACTCTGAAAGAAAAGATAGAACAACAGCAGGCAGTGTACATGTGAGATGGTGTGCGCAAAGGCCAGAGCAGTGCCTCCTATTCCCCACCCCGACTTCTTCACACACTCGCCACAGCATGAAAGAGAGAGAGGCACACACTTGACCTTCCTCTCTTCTCCACTCAACCCACACACAATGAGACCTGAACAAGAACAAAAACTGTCCAGAGGAGAGAGAATTAGAAACCAGAGCATGAACTCTGCGAGGCTCTGCCCCAGAGCAAGAGTGCCATTGACATGACAGCCAGCATGTTGGTGACAAACTTGAGTTCACGGAGCACCAACACAGAGCACCAAGCAACTGGCTGGTGCCATGTGTTCCTTCAGATCTCACAGAAGGCGGTGACCAGTAAACACAGTTGTGTTGTGTCATTACTAGGCAACTTGGCTGAGAGGGCCTTTCACGTGACAAGCAGCTTGTCCAAGAACAAGGGACACGGCCAAGCTCCTGAAAGACATAAGGGCTGGACATCGAGGCCTCCGGTCCACAGGCTGATGAGAGTGGACATGCCCAGTTGATTGTGGTTCAGGCAGAAAAAAAGACTTTTGCCACCCGGGTCAGCTTAGCCAGTGAAGCCCAGGACTCCTGAGGTTCCTGGTCCAATCCTTAGCATGGAATGTTCTGGAGTGGTGTTCTGACTTCTGTTCCCACGAACCCATATGTCAAATAAGCAAAAGCACATCTTGTTAAAATAGATGCTGACTGTGTGCAACTCCATTACAGCTGTGATCCATCTTTATGGAGTCTCCCTTGTGCTTTGAGTTAAGGCTTTTTTGTTTTTTGTTTGTTTTTGCCTCCAGAGTTATTGCTGGAGCTTGGTGCCAACAATACAAATCCACTGCTCCTGGCTGCCTTCCCCCCCCCCACGCCCTCATTTTAATGGATAGACGGAGAGAAAGTAAGAGAGGAGTGGGACATATAGAGGGAGAGAGAAAGATAGCCAGCTGCAGGCCTGCTTCACCACTCACGAAGCATCCTCCCTACAGGTAGGGAGCCTAGGATTGAACCCAGATCCTTGAGTGGGACTTTGCACTTAGTACTATATGTTTTTTTTTAATTAGATTTATTCATTTATTCCCTTTTGTTTCTCTTGTTGTTTTATTGTTGTAATTATTGATGTCGTCGTTGTTGGATAGGACAGAGAGAAATGGAGAGAGGAGGGGAAGACAGAGAGTGGGAGAGAAAGACTCCTGCAGACCTGCTTCATGGCCTGTGAAGCAACTCTCCTGTAGGTGGGGAGCCGGGCTCAAACCGGGCCTTATGCTGGTCGTTGTGCTTTGCACCACGTGTGCTTAACCCGCTGTGCTACCGCTCAAATCCCAGTACTATGTGTTCTTAACAAGTGTGCCACCACTCAACCCCCTTATGTCCTAATTTTGTAAATCAATATTAAAATCACTAATGAAAAAAAAAAAGAATATGATGGAAGCTAGGGTTGGTGGTTTCTGAGGCCAGTCATGAAAGATCTTCAGTCTTGGGCTATGGTGTTTGCTGGCTCCAGGGAACAACCACCCTGCTTGGAGAACCCTCAGGCAATTCAGTGGAGGCTCCACCCCACGGCCAGTAGGGACTTCAGCCTGCAGGCCCGTCCCTGTCCCCTTGGAAGTGGATCCTCCAGCCCCAGTGGCACCTTCATGATGTCAGCATGAGTTAACCTTCCTGTGAGCTCCAAGCAAGAACTGGCCACCCAGCTCCTTCCAAAGTCCTGACCCACAGCCTGCAGCGAAAGCCTGAGTAGTGCTTCAAGCCATGAATACTTAGAGTAGCTACAACAGCCCCTCTTTGGGGAGGAGATGGCAGAAGCGAACTGACACATCCTAGAATGATGCTCAGTCACAGACCAGAGAAAGAAGGTAAACTTCTGGAAATGCCTTTGCACTCACAGGGCAAGGGGACTGCTGATGGTGCAGGAGTCTCTGGACTCCTGCTCGTGATAGTGGTTAACACCGCACTCCTGAAGATGGGTTCTGAAATGAGAGCAGCCTAGAAGATTCCCAGCTGTGACCATGTACTGTGAGCTCAGACTAACAGGGACTCAGGTCACACAGGCTCCAGTGCTAAATATATATATATGTATTTATACACATTTCCTCATGTTTGAGAGCTATCTGCCCTAATCCATCTTTCTAGGCCTATTCTCAATTCAGATGCCTTCTTCCCAGACAACACTTTTAGCCTACCTGCACGTTAGCTGTCAGGCTCAGGAAAAATTACTAAAGTTATGGGCCCCTTGGAACATACCTAAAATTGACTTCTTAGCTTATTTCCACATTAAGACCCCTGATTTCATCTGCTCTATTCCTACCTTTGGGTTCCTATTTATTAAACAGTTTGTCCTGCTTTATAGTTGACTGCCTTTCAGCCACCAAGTTACAGATGCTACCATGACGTCAACCTGATGCCAACCTGACTTCCCTGGGCAGACAACCTGAGCAGTATGTCCTGGAACCTCCTGTCCCCAGAGCCCTGTCCCACTAGGGAGAGATAGAAATAGGATGGGGGTGGGGATCCACCTGCCAGCACCCATATCCAGTGGAGAAGCAATTGCAGAAGCCAGAACTCCCACCTTCTGTTCCCCATAAAGAATTTGGGTCCAGGTTCCTAGAGGGATAAAGAATAGGGAAGTTTCCAATGGAGGGGATGGGGACACAGAGCTCTGGTTGTGGGAACTGTGTGGAGTTGTACCCCTGTTATGCAACAATCTTGTCAGTCATTATTAAACCACTATATTAACTTTTTAAAAAAATCACACCAGCTTCATGCTCGGATCAGAAATTACAGCACCACACACCCCCAAAAGACACACACAGGTTCTTCTTTGCATGAATGAAGGTTTCATCCCTCAGGGTGACACCCATTCACAAAAAGCACTCAATCTGTCAAGGAACTTCCATCCTTCATTCCTGCCCCACCCTGGGAACAAGAACTAGATGTTCTCTTCAAAATGACTTATAGATTCCTTGCACCCCGGTGCAGAATGGGAAGTTGTAATGTTGAGGGCATAGGAGGCAGGGTTGCGCAAAAGGAGTCCTCATGCCAGCTAGCCTAAGGCCAAGGGCACTGAGTTTGCAGAGGAGAGTGGAGCTTGCCTCTGGCTCTGCCACTCGCTGATTATGGAAGCATGGAGGTGGGGGTGAAACCCAGTTTCTGCTTCTACAACTCGGCCATGATCCTGTGTCCTCTCTCTCTAAGCTTCAGGAGGCTGACGCCTTGGGAAATGTCAAGTGACATATATTGTTTACTTTGTCATTTTATTGGGGGGGATAATGTTTTACAGTACAGCTGTTGACATACTAAGGGAATGAGTATGGGTACATACATATCCATAAGTTAGGGGCAACTATATTCCCCAAATTAAAGTGCGTACCAGTCCTCTGTGATTAGACTTAGCCCTAACAAGCTCAACAATGTGGTAGAACAGCCTAAAACGGGACCATCAATTTACCAGCCGAATGTCTATTACATAGGCCTCAACACCCTTCTCTTCAACACCCTGTTTCAGGTCCCTTAGTCACTGTGTCCACTCAGCTCACCACACACACACACACACACACACACACACACACACACACACACACACACACACACACACACACACAGACAAGCAAAAAGCAACTGCTGAGAGTGGTGAGTCACTGCAGGTGACGAAACAGAGCAACAACACTGTATGTACCCATATGTCTGTGTGTCTCTATGTTTAATAAAGCTCTATTCTATTCTATTCTATTCTATTCTATTCTATTCTATTCTATTCTATTCTATTCTATTCTATTCTATTTTATGTCCAGCTAGAATCTCTCTCTATGTTTCTTCTGCCATGTCAAGGTGAAGTTTACTTGTCTACTTCTCTTTCTTTTTTTTTCCCACAAGCTGTATTTATTTTTATGAGAAAGACTTGCAAGGAGAGCTAGAGGGGGGGAGGGAGAGGGAGAGGTAGAGAGAGAGAGAGAGAGGAAGAGAGAAAAAAACATTTTACTACTCAGCTCTGGTTTATGACAGTGCTGGGGATTGAACCTGTGACGTCTGGGACTTCAGATAAGCAATTCCTGTGCTCTTAACAGGTTGAGCCATCTCAGCCTTTATCTGTTTTCTCTCTTTTATTCTTCCCTCTGTTTATGGAAACAGAGAGAAAAATGCCCTCATCACTTCCCCTCTTGTCTGCTGGATGTGAGGGTGATCTGACTGAGACATCACCCCACTGCTTGCCAGGGTTGACTTGGCTGATGTGGCTGGCAAGGCAGGTGTCCCCTTCCCTCTTCACAGCTCCCTGTGTGTCCCTCCAGAAATGCTTGGTGAAAGAGGAAGGCCTTGCCTGTCTTCAGTGAGTATGTGTGTGTGTGTGTGTGGCGGGGTGTAGTAGCTGTGCTCCCCTGCTAGAATCCCCAGACAAGTTCCCTTCTAGTCTGCTGTTGGGCTCTTCCTGATATGTTAGGGTTTTCTCTTTGGTCTTCAGCTTTAGTGGCGGGTGACTTTTACTCAAGTGTGTGCATGCAGGCCAGGCTGCTGTCACTATGTGGTGACAGATTCAGGCCAGGTGCTAGTAAAAGGCTGAAGCAAGCTGAGACCTGAATACATGTTCCTGCCCAGCAGGGCAAGAGACCCCGGGGCTGGCTCAGGACAGTCTCGTGAACTTGGCCTGTTCTGGTCCAGCCTTTTACCAGGAAGTCCACAGCAGTGCCAACACAGAACTCTCAGAACACACCGTCATCAGAAGAGTATCTAGAACTAGAGCCAGTCCACAGAGACAGGACCTACTGGGGATGCCTGGGTCAGAGGCAGGCCTCTCTTGGGTCACGTTTTCAAGCTGACGACGTGGCTAACCCAAAGTAACACCGTTCTGTTTTGATCATCAAAAAGCAGAAACAAACAGGACCTTTACAATTATGTGTAAACGGGAACAGGTGGTGGCACATCTGGTTAAGTGCACACATTACAGTGCGCAAGGACACAGGTTCAAGCCCTTTGTCCCCAACTCCAGGGGGAAGCTTCACAAGTGGTGAAGCAGGGCTGTAGGTGTCTCTTGGTCTCTTTCCCAGCCTACCTCCTCCTCCCATCTCAAATTCTTTCTGTCTCTATCCTATAATCAATCAATACATGAAATTATGTGAAAAAAACACTGGAATCGGCATATGTGCATATGTTTGATAAAGCATTCTTTTATTTGATACACATATTAACCAGAGCACTACTCAACTCTGGCTTATGGTGGTGCAGGAGATTGAACCTGAGACTTTGGCGCCTCAGCCATGAGAGTTTCTTTGCAGAGCCGTTGTGCTATCTATCCCCAAAGCATTATTTTACTTTATGGCCCGTTAGAATCAATCTCTGTTTCTTCTCCCATGTCAAGGTGAAGTTTACTTGTCTCTCCTTCCCCCCATCCCAAAGCTTAGAAGAATATCAGGGTAGTGATAGCAACAACACAGATTAAAACATGGCTCGGAGGAAGAAAACTTCCAGGGTCTGTGCCTTTATTTATTTATTTATTTATTTATTTATTAGTATTATTTTTTTTACCTGGTCATATTCAGGACTGGCTATTTCTTGTAGAATGTTTTTGGAGCCCTTTTCAGCAGAAAGGGAAGAGTCTTTTTGCAGTGCCTTTTAGGACCTTGACAAGCCTGTTCTCAGGTATGTGGTCAAGTCTGAAGCAGGACTCTCACAGGCCAGTTGT
This sequence comes from Erinaceus europaeus, assembly GCF_950295315.1. Classification (NCBI taxonomy): domain Eukaryota; kingdom Metazoa; phylum Chordata; class Mammalia; order Eulipotyphla; family Erinaceidae; genus Erinaceus; species Erinaceus europaeus. The sequence continues at coordinate 47,843,905 of NC_080174.1, read as the reverse complement.
CCCCTTTGAAATCTGACACCCTATGGCAGTCAATTTGGTCTTGTGCCTCCCCAGCCCTTCACTGGGATGTGAGGGTTAGTCCCCATCTCATGCCCCCCCCCCAAGCCAGGGAAGCAGGGGGCCTGGTTGGGCTCCAGGTGTTTGCAGCCCAGGTCAGCAGCTTTGCCAGCACCAGGGCGCACCTGTGTCTGCACTGGGGGGGTCCTGTCAGCAGGGGTGGGCTTCACCACACACACACACATATTTGCAGAAACACCAGGAGCTTCCCCTGTGTGCTGGGTGAATGAAGAATTCCCACAGGCAGACTTTGCTGGCAGGAGGGTTCTGGAGACACAGGTGTTGGCAGCTGATGTGACTGCACAGGAGGTGCTGCTCAGGGCATTGGACCCTGGGGTCCTTGTCCGACTCAGAGAGGAGCCCAGAAAGACACATTCCAGAGAGGCAGAGCTTGACTGGAAGGGAGACATTTGCCAAAAAGAAGCTTTGGAGCAGCAGAGAAACAGGGTCCCTCTCTCTCCCTCTCTATCAAATAAATTAATAATACACATCTACCAAGCTTTGGTGCTGTGATCATTCACTCTGTCTCTTCCTCTCTGTCTCTATTAGATAGATGATAAATCCATCCATAGATAGGTGACAGACGGATGGATGGAGCTGATCAAGTTCGGGGGTGTTAGTATAGGGATGGGGCCAAGGCCAGGCTGTGAGTTCCCACCATTCAGGCCTGGAGGAGACAGAGACCCCCTCAGCCTCACCTCCAGGCCATGCCCACCCCCTGGGGGAGGGGGAGGGGGAGGTGCGACCCTCCTGGGTGCCTCCACGCTTCCAAGACCTGGGGGTGCTCAAGAGCAGGTGGAAGCCCCTGGGGGGAAGAGCAGCTCTGACATCACAGAAACTGGGGAGTTGCAGAGTGGGAGTCCTTGTCCAGGGCTTCCTGGGACCCAGCTCCTGCCATCGCCCCTGACCCCCCTTCTTGCCTTGCTGCTGGGGTGAGTCCGGGGTGAGCCTCTGGCACCCTGTGCAGATGGAGGTGGAGGGTGCTGGGCGGGGTCCAAGAGTGTGTTGGGGGAGGCAGGCAGGCACCCCAGCCCTAAGCCTGCGCCCTGCCTGCGCAGCCCTGCGCCTCATGGCCAGCAGAGGGCGCCCGCAAGCAGCTAAAAGGCTGGGCGGTGGCGGGCATGCTCAGTGTGCAGGCAGAGGGACAAACTGACTCAAGGATCCCCAGACAGCAGGGACCCAAAGGAGACTCCTGCGGGTTCCCAGCGCACTGGCCACCCCCTCCCCGCGCACCCCAGGGTGCCCGTGGCGCATCTCGTCCCCGCACCCCAGCCCCAGAAAGCATCCCTGCTGCTCCTGGCCTCACTGTTGCCCACCTGCAGGCCGCCAGTCCCAGGTCCCAGGTAGGCGCCCTAGGGCTGTTCCTGCCCTATGCACCCCACCCCACGCACCCCAGGGAGCGCAGCACCCAGGGAAGGAAGTCTTTCTCTGGTGTCTTTCCTTCCCCTCCAAGGAGTAAAAAGCTTTCTCCAGGAGCAAACGGGAAGTTCATCACTCTGACATAGTTGCCTTATGTCAACTGCCCCCTGCTATGCAGTGTAGCCTACTGGAAAGTGGTGCTAAGGACCTGTCTGCTGACACATGTCGAGTGTCACTCTGAGTAGAAGAGCCCACTGGGTACAGGACACATCAGTGGGGGGGGTGTGTGTGTGAGAAACAAGTGTTAACTGCAGGGCGGCACACGGGGTGGGTACCGGACCTCCAGGTGAACCCCAACTGCCAGCCCTCAAGATGGCAGCTAGGGAGGTGGCTCAGCAGGCAGAGTGCACGCTGTTCATGCAGGAGACGCCTTTAAGATTCTCTTACAGGATAAGAGCTCTATGGGACACATTGTGCCAAGGTTAGGTACCTGGTACCATGATCAGAAAGACACCATTTGGGGCCAGAGACGTGAGCCAGTGGGTGTAGAGTGTGCACAGACTCTGGGTTTGGTCCCTAATGCCACATGGGAACACCACACACAGCAGAGAGTCATGCATGTCAGGAGATTAAGGGGAGTCTGAGGCTCCCCACCTGGTGAGGTGAGTCAGTGAGAGATTGTCTCCTCAGCAGGACGGCAGACATGACTAGTGACCCAGCACTGGGCACACACCAGGTCGTGTCTGGTGTTGCGAGTGGTTTCCACCACACCACCTCAGGAGCTCCACGCTCACACCACAGTGGTCGCACAGGCTTAGCCAAGGGGCTTTCCAGCTACTTCCCTGCAAAGGGACCAAGCTGCAGGCTGCTGCTTAGAAGGAGACACCAGGGGTCAAGGAGGCATCTCAGAGGCAGATAATGGGTGAGAGACCTCACAGCCCGCCGCGGGAGACCTAATCACCAGCAGCCAGGCCTAACTGGCACTGAGTCACATGGGCAAAGCAGCCCTCTGAGCCCTGAGCTGTGTTTCCTTGTGCAGAGGGCAGGTTTGGCTGCTGGCGTGACTGGGAAGGAGGCATGCAGCAGCCTGGCCTCCAGTGCCCACCAGCAGCCAGCACCAGGGTGACTGCTTTACCCAGCAGACCTGTGGGCAGATGGAGTGTGATCAGGGTCTTCTCCGAGGAAGGTCGGCCTGGACACCTGCAGCAGGGACGTGTGTGTGTGTGTGTGTGTGTGTGTGTGTGTGTGTGTGTGTGTGTGTGTGTGGTGGGGGGCTGTGTTTCACTGGGTTTCAGTCCCAATCAACAGTAGAGACTGCACTCAGTAAACAGGCGGTGGACATCTAGTTTCCATAATGCACTTAGCTAGAGAAGCCATTCTCTGACTCTCAAATCGTCATCAGAAAGTCCAAGTTCTTTATCCCTGGGCAAGGCTGGACCTCAGCATGCTCTTGGACATGAGTGCTCCCAACAGAACCCCCCTCGGAACAGGCACTGCCCAGAAACCCTGTGAACTAGTGAGAGACTCTGTTCAGCATTGCTGTTTGAAATGATGTCTTTTGCGTAAGGACCCGCGTTCAAGCCCCTGGACTCCACCTGCAGGGGGGAAGCTTCACGAGAGTGATAACGCAGGGCTGCAGGTCTCTCTCTCCCTCTCTCTCTTTCTTTCTCACTTTCCCTTTCTTCTTCTCCTGTCTCACCCTTCCTTCTAAATTTCTGTTCAGTAAAATAAAAAGGAAATACTTTAAAAGGGAACAACTAAAAAAACTCTGACTATTAAAAGAAATAAAAATATGTCTTACTGCTTCTATATTGGTATGAAGCCAGTCCTCTAGGCTCCTTGAATTTCCCAGGTTCTGTGTGATTGAATCAGTGACTGATAGATTTCAGTACTGTGTAGGTTCCAACAGCAGACCAAATGGAGAATGGAGAGTCCTTCTGGGAAGTAATGGAAAACCAAGCATACAGA